>NC_086448.1:372363283-372685783 GCF_028390025.1 Pseudophryne corroboree | reverse complement strand
GGGTTTTAGGGTTAGGGATAGGGTTATTAGTGTTATGGTTTAGGGGTTAGGGTTAGAGGTCATATTAGGGTTAGGGTTAGCGGTTAGGATATTTGGGTTAGGGTTTGTATTAGGGTTAGGGTTATTAGGGTTAAGGTTAGGGATAGGGGTTAGGGTTAGGGTTATATGGTCAGGGTTAGGGTTTTTATTATAATTTGGGTTATTAGAGTTAGGGTAAGGGTTTGGGTTAGGGTTACGGGTTAGGAGTTAAGGTTAGGGTTCATGTTAGGGTTAGGGTATTAGCATTAGGGTTAGGGATAGTGATTGTATTAAGGTTAGGGTTTAAGGGTTAGGGGTTAGGGTTAGAGTTAGGGTCAGGGTTCGTGTTAGGGTTAGGGTTCAGGTTTGGGTTGGGGTTAGGGTTGGGGTTAGGGTATTAGGGTATTAGGGGGTTAGGGTTTTATTGTTAGGGTTAGAGTTAGGGTTAGAGTGTTAGGGTTAGGGTATTAGGGTTATGGTTGGGGTATTAGTGTTATGGTTAGGGTTCGGGTTCGGGTTAGGGTTTGTATTAGGGTTAGGGTTTTAGGGTTAGGGTTTTTGTTATGGTTAGGGTTAGTGTTTTAGGGTTGGGGTTAGGGCTTTTGGGTTAGGGTTAGAGTTGGGTTAGTGTTAGGATTAGGGTTAGGGTTTTAGGGATAAGGTTTTAGGGTTCAGGTTCAGGTTAGAGTTAGAGTATTATGGTAAGGGTTAGATTAGGGTTCGGGTTAGGGTTAGGGTATTAGGGTAAGGGTTATTAGGGTTAGGGTTATGGTTTTAAGGGTTAGGGTTAGGGTATTAGTGTTAGGGTATTAGGGTTACAGTTAGGTTTAGGGTAAGGATTAGGGTACACATTAGTGTTAGGGTTTGGGTTAGGGATTTAGGGTTAGGGTTAGGGTTATTAGGTATAGGGTTATTGGGGGTAGGGTTTGAGTTATGATTTTAGGGTTAGGGTTACGATTTTAGGGTTATGGTTCATATTAGGGTTAGGGCTAGGGTTCGTATTAGTGTTTGGGTTAGGGTTCGTATTAGGGTTATGGTTTTAGGGTTAGGGTTATTAGGGTATTAGGGTTAGGGTTTTGTGTTAGGGTTTGGGGTTAGGGTAAGGGTTAGAGTTATGGTTTTAAGGTTAGGGTTCGTTTTAGTGTTTGTATTAGGGTTAGGGTTTGTATTAGAGTTAGGGTTCGTATTAGGGTTAGGGTTATTAGGGTTAGGGTTTGTATTAGGGTTAGGGTTCGTATTAGGGTTAGGGTCAGGGTTCGTGTTAGGGTTAAGGTTATTATGGTTAGGGTTAGGGTTTTAGGGATAGGGTTAGGGTTATTAAGGTTAGGGTTAGGGTATTAGATTTAGGATTTGGGTTAGGGTCTTTAAAGTTAGGGTGTTAGGTTTAGGGTAAGGGTTAGGGCTATTAGGGTTAGGGTTTGTATTAGGGTTAGGTTTCATATGAGGGTTAGGGTTGTGAGGGTTATGAGGTTAAGGGTTATTAGGTTAGGATTAGGGTATTAGGGTTAGGGTATTAGGGTATTCGGGTGTTAGGGTTAGGGTTCGCGTTAGGGTTAGGGTTTTATGGTTAGGGTTTTAGGATTATGGTTAGAGTTCTTGTTATTGTTAAAGGTTTGGGTTTTAGGGTTAGGGTTAAGGGTTCGTGTTAGGGTGTTAGGTTTAGGGTTATGTTTTTAGGGTTTTAGGGTTAGGTTTATTAGGGTTATTAGGGTTAGGGTTATTATGGTTAGGGTTATGGTATTAGGGTTATGGTATTAGGGTTAGGGTTATGGTAATAGGGTTAGGGTTAGTTAGGGTTAGGGTAGTAGGGTATTAGTGTTAGGGTATTAGGTATAGGGTTAGGGTTAGCAAATTTGGGTGTGGGTTGTGGTATTAGTGTTATGGTTTGGGTTCGAGTTAGGGTTCAGGTTAGGGATATTAGAGTTAAGGTTTTAGATTTAGGGTTTTAGGATTAGGGTTTGAGTCAGGGTTAGGGTTAGTGTTTTAGGGTTAGGGTTAGGGTTGGGTTAGGGTTAGGATTAGGGTTAGGGTTTTAGGGTTTTAGGGTTAGGGATTTAGAGTTAGGGATACGTTAAGGGCTTTAGGGTTATGTTTAGGGTTTTAGGGTTAGGATTAGGGTAAGGGTTAGGGTTTTGGGTCAGGGTATAAGGGTTAGGGTTATTAGGGTTAGGGTTAGGGTTTTTAGGGTTAGGGTTTTAGTGTTAGTGTTCGGGTTAGGGTTTGGGTACGGGTTAGGGTTATTAGAGTTAAGGTTATTAGGGTTAGGGTTAGGGTATTAGGGTTAGGGTTATTAGGGTTATTAGGGTTTGGGTATTAGGGTTAGGGTTCATGTTAGGGTTAGGGTTTAAGGGTTACGGTTAAGTGTTCGTGTTAGGGTTAGGGTGTTAGGGTTAGGGTTTTAGGGTTAGGGTTATTAGGGTTAGGGTTCGTGTTAGAGTTAGGGTTAGGGTTTTGGGTTAGGGTTCGTCTTAGGGTTTCAGGGTTAGGGATAGGGTTATTAGGGTTATGGTTTAGGGGTTAGGGTTAGAGTTCATATTAGGTTTAGGGTTAGCAGTTAGGGGTTAGGATATTTGGGTTAGGGTTTGTATTAGGGTTAGGGTTATTAGGGTTAAGGTTAGGGTTGGGGTTAGGGGTTAGGGTTAGGGTTTTATGGTCAGGGTTAGGGTTTTTATTATAATTTGGGTTATTAGAGTTAGGGTAAGGGTTTGGGTTAGGGTTACTGGTTAGGAGTTAAGGTTAGGGTTCATGTTAGGGTTAGGGTATTAGCATTAGGGTTAGGGATAGTGTTTGTATTAAGGTTAGGGTTTAAGGGTTAGGGGTTAGGGTAAGAGTTAGGGTCAGGGTTCGTGTTAGGGTAAGGGTTCAGGTTAGGGTTCAGGTTTGGGTTAAGGTTGGGGTTAGGGTATTAGGTTATTAGGGGGTTAGGGTTAGGGTTTTATGGTTATGGTTAGAGTTAGGGTTAGGGTATTAGGGTTAGGGTTAGGGTATTAGGGTTATGGTTGGGGTACTAGTGTTATGGTTAGGGTTCGGGTTAGGGTTCGCGTTAGGGTTTGTATTAGGGTTAGGGTTTTAGGGTTAGGGTTTTTGTTATGGTTAGGGTTAGTGTTTTAGGGTTAGGGTTAGGGCTTTTGGGTTAAGGTTAGGGTTAGAGTTGGGTTAGGGTTAGGATTAGGGTTAGGGTTTTAGGGATAAGGTTTTAGGGTTCAGGTTCGGGTTAGAGTTAGGGTATTATGGTAAGGGTTAGATTAGGGTTAGGGTATTAGGGTTAGATTAGGGTTAGGGTTATGGTTTTAAGGGTTAGGGTTAGGGTATTAGGGTTAGGGTATTAGGGTTACAGTTAGGTTAAGGGTAAGGATTAGGGTTCACATTAGTGTTAGGGTTTGAGTTAGGGATTTAGGGTTAGGGTTAGGGTTATTAGGTATAGGGTTATTGGGGGAAGGGTTTGAGTTATGGTTTTAGGGTTAGGGTTACGATTTTAGGGTTATGGTTCATATTAGGGTTAGGGCTAGGGTTCGTATTAGTGTTTGGGTTAGGGTTCGTATTAGGGTTATGGTTTTAGGGTTAGGGTTATTAGGGTATTAGGGTTAGGTTAGGGTTTTGTGTTAGGGTTTGGGGTTAGGGTAAGGGTTAGAGTTATGGTTTTAAGGTTAGGGTTCGTTTTAGTGTTCATATTAGGGTTAGGGTTCGTATTAGGGTTAGGGTTCGTATTAGGGTTATTAGGGTTTGGGTTTGTATTAGAGTTAGGGTTCGTGTTAGGGTTCGTATTAGGGTTAAGGTTATTATGGTTAGGGTTAGGGTTTTAGGGATAGGGTTAGGGTTATTAAGGTTAGGGTTAGGGTATTAGATTTAGGATTTGGGTTAGGGTCTTTAAAGTTAGGGTGTTAGGTTTAGGGTTAGGGTTAGGGTTATTAGGGTTAGGGTTCGTATTAGGGATAGGTTTCATATTAGGGTTATTGGGGTTATTAAGGTTAGGGTTAGGGTTATTAGGTTAGGGTTCGGGTAAGGGTTAGTGTTAGGGTTATTAGGGTTAGGGTATTAGGGTTAAGGTTAGGGTTCGTATTAGGGTTAGGGTTGTTAGCGTTATGAGGTTAAGGGTTATTAGGTTAGGGTATTAGGGTTAGGGTATTAGGGTAAGGGTGTTAGGGTTAGGGTTCGTGTTAGGGTTAGGGTATTAGGGTTATGGTTGGGGTATTAGTGTTATGGTTAGGGTTCGGGTTCGGGTTAGGGTTTGTATTAGGGTTAGGGTTTTAGGGTTAGGGTTTTTGTTATGGTTAGGGTTAGTGTTTTAGGGTTGGGGTTAGGGCTTTTGGGTTAGGGTTAGGGTTAGAGTTGGGTTAGTGTTAGGATTAGGGTTAGGGTTTTAGGGATAAGGTTTTAGGGTTCAGGTTCAGGTTAGAGTTAGGGTATTATGGTAAGGGTTAGATTAGGGTTCGGGTTAGGGTTAGGGTATTAGGGTAAAGGTTATTAGGGTTAGGGTTATGGTTTTAAGGGTTAGGGTTAGGGTATTAGTGTTAGGGTATTAGGGTTACAGTTAGGTTTAGGGTAAGGATTAGGGTACACATTAGTGTTAGGGTTTGGGTTAGGGATTTAGGGTTAGGGTTAGGGTTATTAGGTATAGGGTTATTGGGGGTAGGGTTTGAGTTATGATTTTAGGGTTAGGGTTACGATTTTAGGGTTATGGTTCATATTAGGGTTAGGGCTAGGGTTCGTATTAGTGTTTGGGTTAGGGTTCGTATTAGGGTTATGGTTTTAGGGTTAGGGTTATTAGGGTATTAGGGTTAGGGTTTTGTGTTAGGGTTTGGGGTTAGGGTAAGGGTTAGAGTTATGGTTTTAAGGTTAGGGTTCGTTTTAGTGTTCGTATTAGGGTTAGGGTTCGTATTAGAGTTAGGGTTAGTATTAGGGTTAGGGTTATTAGGGTTAGGGTTTGTATTAGGGTTCGTATTAGGGTTAGGGTCAGGGTTCGTGTTAGGGTTAAGGTTATTATGGTTAGGGTTAGGGTTTTAGGGATAGGGTTAGGGTTATTAAGGTTAGGGTTAGGGTATTAGATTTAGGATTTGGGTTAGGGTCTTTAAAGTTAGGGTGTTAGGTTTAGGGTAAGGGTTAGGGCTATTAGGGTTAGGGTTTGTATTAGGGTTAGGTTTCATATTAGGGTTAGGGTTATTAGGGTTTTTAAGGTTAGGGTTTGGGTTTTAGGGTTAGGGTTAGGGTTAAGGGTTCGTGTTAGGGTTAGGGTGTTAGGTTTAGGGTTATGTTTTTAGGGTTTTAGGGTTAGGTTTATTAGGGTTATTAGGGTTAGGGTAATTATGGTTAGGGTTATGGTATTAGGGTTATGGTATTAGGGTTAGGGTTAGTTAGGGTTGGGTTAGGGTATTAGGGTTAGGGCTAGGGTATTAGGTATAGGGTTAGGGTTAGCGAATTTGGGTTAGGGTTGTGGTTTTAGTGTTATGGTTTGGGTACGAGTTAGGGTTCAGTTTAGGGATATTAGAGTTAGGGTTTTAGATTTAGGGTTTTAGGATTAGGGTTTGAGTTAGGGTTAGGGTTAGTGTTTTAAGGTTAGGGTTTTGGTTGGGTTAGAGTTAGGATTAGGGGTAGGGTTTTAGGGTTAGGGATTTAGAGCTAGGGTTAGGTTCAGGGCTTTATGGTTATGTTTAGGGTTTTAGGGTTAGGATTAGGGTAAGGGTTAGGGTTACGTTAGGGTTTGGGTTTTGGGTCAGGGTATAAGGGTTAGGGTTATTATGGTTTGGGTTTTTAGGTTTAGGGTTTTAGTGTTAGGGTTCATGTTAGGGTTAGGGTTCGGGTTAGGTTTTGGGTACGGGTTAGGGTTATTAGAGTTAAGGTTATTAGAGTTAGGGTTAGGGTATTAGGGTTAGGGTTATTAGGGTTATTAGGATTAGGGTATGGTATTAGGGTTAGGGTTAGGGTTTTAGGGTTAGGGTTAAGGGTTCGTGTTATGGTTAGGGTGTTAGGGTTAGGGTTTTAGGGTTAGGGTTAGGGTTATTAGGGTTAGGGTTCGTGTTAGAGTTAGGGTTAGGGTTTTGGGTTAGGGTTAGTGTTAGGGTTTTAGGGTTAGGGATAGGGTTATTAGTGTTATGGTTTAGGGGTTAGGGTTAGAGGTCATATTAGGGTTAGGGTTAGCGGTTAGGATATTTGGGTTAGGGTTTGTATTAGGGTTAGGGTTATTAGGGTTAAGGTTAGGGATAGGGGTTAGGGTTAGGGTTATATGGTCAGGGTTAGGGTTTTTATTATAATTTGGGTTATTAGAGTTAGGGTAAGGGTTTGGGTTAGGGTTACGGGTTAGGAGTTAAGGTTAGGGTTCATGTTAGGGTTAGGGTATTAGCATTAGGGTTAGGGATAGTGTTTGTATTAAGGTTAGGGTTTAAGGGTTAGGGGTTAGGGTTAGAGTTAGGGTCAGGGTTCGTGTTAGGGTTAGGGTTCAGGTTTGGGTTGGGGTTAGGGTTGGGGTTAGGGTATTAGGGTATTAGGGGGTTAGGGTTTTATTGTTAGGGTTAGAGTTAGGGTTAGAGTGTTAAGGTTAGGGTATTAGGGTTATGGTTGGGGTATTAGTGTTATGGTTAGGGTTCGGGTTCGGGTTAGGGTTTGTATTAGGGTTAGGGTTTTAGGGTTAGGGTTTTTGTTATGGTTAGGGTTAGTGTTTTAGGGTTGGGGTTAGGGCTTTTGGGTTAGGGTTAGAGTTGGGTTAGTGTTAGGATTAGGGTTAGGGTTTTAGGGATAAGGTTTTAGGGTTCAGGTTCAGGTTAGAGTTAGAGTATTATGGTAAGGGTTAGATTAGGGTTCGGGTTAGGGTTAGGGTATTAGGGTAAGGGTTATTAGGGTTAGGGTTATGGTTTTAAGGGTTAGGGTTAGGGTATTAGTGTTAGGGTATTAGGGTTACAGTTAGGTTTAGGGTAAGGATTAGGGTACACATTAGTGTTAGGGTTTGGGTTAGGGATTTAGGGTTAGGGTTAGGGTTATTAGGTATAGGGTTATTGGGGGTAGGGTTTGAGTTAGGGTTAGGGTTAGGGTTAGGGTTATTAGGTATAGGGTTATTGGGGGTAGGGTTTGAGTTATGATTTTAGGGTTAGGGTTACGATTTTAGGGTTATGGTTCATATTAGGGTTAGGGCTAGGGTTCGTATTAGTGTTTGGGTTAGGGTTCGTATTAGGGTTATGGTTTTAGGGTTAGGGTTATTAGGGTATTAGGGTTAGGGTTTTGTGTTAGGGTTTGGGGTTAGGGTAAGGGTTAGAGTTATGGTTTTAAGGTTAGGGTTCGTTTTAGTGTTCGTATTAGGGTTAGGGTTCGTATTAGAGTTAGGGTTCGTATTAGGGTTAGGGTTATTAGGGTTAGGGTTTGTATTAGGGTTCGTATTAGGGTTAGGGTCAGGGTTCGTGTTAGGGTTAAGGTTATTATGGTTAGGGTTAGGGTTTTAGGGATAGGGTTAGGGTTATTAAGGTTAGGGTTAGGGTATTAGATTTAGGATTTGGGTTAGGGTCTTTAAAGTTAGGGTGTTAGGTTTAGGGTAAGGGTTAGGGCTATTAGGGTTAGGGTTTGTATTAGGGTTAGGTTTCATATTAGGGTTAGGGTTATTAGGGTTTTTAAGGTTAGGGTTTGGGTTTTAGGGTTAGGGTTAGGGTTAAGGGTTCGTGTTAGGGTTAGGGTGTTAGGTTTAGGGTTATGTTTTTAGGGTTTTAGGGTTAGGTTTATTAGGGTTATTAGGGTTAGGGTAATTATGGTTAGGGTTATGGTATTAGGGTTATGGTATTAGGGTTAGGGTTAGTTAGGGTTGGGTTAGGGTATTAGGGTTAGGGCTAGGGTATTAGGTATAGGGTTAGGGTTAGCGAATTTGGGTTAGGGTTGTGGTTTTAGTGTTATGGTTTGGGTACGAGTTAGGGTTCAGTTTAGGGATATTAGAGTTAGGGTTTTAGATTTAGGGTTTTAGGATTAGGGTTTGAGTTAGGGTTAGGGTTAGTGTTTTAAGGTTAGGGTTTTGGTTGGGTTAGAGTTAGGATTAGGGGTAGGGTTTTAGGGTTAGGGATTTAGAGCTAGGGTTAGGTTCAGGGCTTTATGGTTATGTTTAGGGTTTTAGGGTTAGGATTAGGGTAAGGGTTAGGGTTACGTTAGGGTTTGGGTTTTGGGTCAGGGTATAAGGGTTAGGGTTATTATGGTTTGGGTTTTTAGGTTTAGGGTTTTAGTGTTAGGGTTCATGTTAGGGTTAGGGTTCGGGTTAGGTTTTGGGTACGGGTTAGGGTTATTAGAGTTAAGGTTATTAGAGTTAGGGTTAGGGTATTAGGGTTAGGGTTATTAGGGTTATTAGGATTAGGGTATGGTATTAGGGTTAGGGTTAGGGTTTTAGGGTTAGGGTTAAGGGTTCGTGTTATGGTTAGGGTGTTAGGGTTAGGGTTTTAGGGTTAGGGTTAGGGTTATTAGGGTTAGGGTTCGTGTTAGAGTTAGGGTTAGGGTTTTGGGTTAGGGTTAGTGTTAGGGTTTTAGGGTTAGGGATAGGGTTATTAGTGTTATGGTTTAGGGGTTAGGGTTAGAGGTCATATTAGGGTTAGGGTTAGCGGTTAGGATATTTGGGTTAGGGTTTGTATTAGGGTTAGGGTTATTAGGGTTAAGGTTAGGGATAGGGGTTAGGGTTAGGGTTATATGGTCAGGGTTAGGGTTTTTATTATAATTTGGGTTATTAGAGTTAGGGTAAGGGTTTGGGTTAGGGTTACGGGTTAGGAGTTAAGGTTAGGGTTCATGTTAGGGTTAGGGTATTAGCATTAGGGTTAGGGATAGTGTTTGTATTAGGGTTAGGGTTTAAGGGTTAGGGGTTAGGGTTAGAGTTAGGGTCAGGGTTCGTGTTAGGGTTAGGGTTCAGGTTTGGGTTGGGGTTAGGGTTGGGGTTAGGGTATTAGGGTATTAGGGGGTTAGGGTTTATTGTTAGGGTTAGAGTTAGGGTTAGAGTGTTAGGGTTAGGGTATTAGGGTTATGGTTGGGGTATTAGTGTTATGGTTAGGGTTCGGGTTCGGGTTAGGGTTAGGGCTTTTGGGTTAGGGTTAGAGTTGGGTTAGTGTTAGGATTAGGGTTAGGGTTTTAGGGATAAGGTTTTAGGGTTCAGGTTCAGGTTAGAGTTAGAGTATTATGGTAAGGGTTAGATTAGGGTTCGGGTTAGGGTTAGGGTATTAGGGTAAGGGTTATTAGGGTTAGGGTTATGGTTTTAAGGGTTAGGGTTAGGGTATTAGTGTTAGGGTATTAGGGTTACAGTTAGGTTTAGGGTAAGGATTAGGGTACACATTAGTGTTAGGGTTTGGGTTAGGGATTTAGGGTTAGGGTTAGGGTTATTAGGTATAGGGTTATTGGGGGTAGGGTTTGAGTTATGATTTTAGGGTTAGGGTTACGATTTTAGGGTTATGATTCATATTAGGGTTAGGGCTAGGGTTCGTATTAGTGTTTGGGTTAGGGTTCGTATTAGGGTTATGGTTTTAGGGTTAGGGTTATTAGGGTATTAGGGTTAGGGTTTTGTGTTAGGGTTTGGGGTTAGGGTAAGGGTTAGAGTTATGGTTTTAAGGTTAGGGTTCGTTTTAGTGTTTGTATTAGGGTTAGGGTTCGTATTAGAGTTAGGGTTCGTATTAGGGTTAGGGTTATTAGGATTAGGGTTTGTATTAGGGTTAGGGTTCGTATTAGGGTTAGGGTCAGGGTTCGTGTTAGGGTTAAGGTTATTATGGTTAGGGTTAGGGTTTTAGGGATAGGGTTAGGGTTATTAAGGTTAGGGTTAGGGTATTAGATTTAGGATTTGGGTTAGGGTCTTTAAAGTTAGGGTGTTAGGTTTAGGGTAAGGGTTAGGGCTATTAGGGTTAGGGTTTGTATTAGGGTTAGGTTTCATATGAGGGTTAGGGTTGTGAGGGTTATGAGGTTAAGGGTTATTAGGTTAGGATTAGGGTATTAGGGTTAGGGTATTAGGGTATTCGGGTGTTAGGGTTAGGGTTCGCGTTAGGGTTAGAGTTTTATGGTTAGGGTTTTAGGATTATGGTTAGAGTTCTTGTTATTGTTAAAGGTTTGGGTTTTAGGGTTAGGGTTAAGGGTTCGTGTTAGGGTGTTAGGTTTAGGGTTATGTTTTTAGGGTTTTAGGGTTAGGTTTATTAGGGTTATTAGGGTTAGGGTTATTATGGTTAGGGTTATGGTATTAGGGTTATGGTATTAGGGTTAGGGTTATGGTAATAGGGTTAGGGTTAGTTAGGGTTAGGGTAGTAGGGTATTAGTGTTAGGGTATTAGGTATAGGGTTAGGGTTAGCAAATTTGGGTGTGGGTTGTGGTATTAGTGTTATGGTTTGGGTTCGAGTTAGGGTTCAGGTTAGGGATATTAGAGTTAAGGTTTTAGATTTAGGGTTTTAGGATTAGGGTTTGAGTCAGGGTTAGGGTTAGTGTTTTAGGGTTAGGGTTAGGGTTGGGTTAGGGTTAGGATTAGGGTTAGGGTTTTAGGGTTTTAGGGTTAGGGATTTAGAGTTAGGGATACGTTAAGGGCTTTAGGGTTATGTTTAGGGTTTTAGGGTTAGGATTAGGGTAAGGGTTAGGGTTACGTAAGGGTTTGGGTTTTGGGTCAGGGTATAAGGGTTAGGGTTATTAGGGTTAGGGTTAGGGTTTTTAGGGTTAGGGTTTTAGTGTTAGTGTTCGGGTTAGGGTTTGGGTACGGGTTAGGGTTATTAGAGTTAAGGTTATTAGGGTTAGGGTTAGGGTATTAGGGTTAGGGTTATTAGGGTTATTAGGGTTATTAGGGTTTGGGTATTAGGGTTAGGGTTCATGTTAGGGTTAGGGTTTAAGGGTTACTGTTAAGTGTTCGTGTTAGGGTTAGGGTGTTAGGGTTAGGGTTTTAGGGTTAGGGTTATTAGGGTTAGGGTTCGTGTTAGAGTTAGGGTTAGGGTTTTGGGTTAGGGTTCGTCTTAGGGTTTCAGGGTTAGGGATAGGGTTATTAGGGTTATGGTTTAGGGGTTAGGGTTAGAGTTCATATTAGGTTTAGGGTTAGCAGTTAGGGGTTAGGATATTTGGGTTAGGGTTTGTATTAGGGTTAGGGTTATTAGGGTTAAGGTTAGGGTTGGGGTTAGGGGTTAGGGTTAGGGTTTTATGGTCAGGGTTAGGGTTTTTATTATAATTTGGGTTATTAGAGTTAGGGTAAGGGTTTGGGTTAGGGTTACTGGTTAGGAGTTAAGGTTAGGGTTCATGTTAGGGTTAGGGTATTAGCATTAGGGTTAGGGATAGTGTTTGTATTAAGGTTAGGGTTTAAGGGTTAGGGGTTAGGGTAAGAGTTAGGGTCAGGGTTCGTGTTAGGGTAAGGGTTCAGGTTAGGGTTCAGGTTTGGGTTAAGGTTGGGGTTAGGGTATTAGGTTATTAGGGGGTTAGGGTTAGGGTTTTATGGTTATGGTTAGAGTTAGGGTTAGGGTATTAGGGTTAGGGTTAGGGTATTAGGGTTATGGTTGGGGTACTAGTGTTATGGTTAGGGTTCGGGTTAGGGTTCGCGTTAGGGTTTGTATTAGGGTTAGGGTTTTAGGGTTAGGGTTTTTGTTATGGTTAGGGTTAGTGTTTTAGGGTTAGGGTTAGGGCTTTTGGGTTAAGGTTAGGGTTAGAGTTGGGTTAGGGTTAGGATTAGGGTTAGGGTTTTAGGGATAAGGTTTTAGGGTTCAGGTTCGGGTTAGAGTTAGGGTATTATGGTAAGGGTTAGATTAGGGTTAGGGTATTAGGGTTAGATTAGGGTTAGGGTTATGGTTTTAAGGGTTAGGGTTAGGGTATTAGGGTTAGGGTATTAGGGTTACAGTTAGGTTAAGGGTAAGGATTAGGGTTCACATTAGTGTTAGGGTTTGAGTTAGGGATTTAGGGTTAGGGTTAGGGTTATTAGGTATAGGGTTTTTGGGGGAAGGGTTTGAGTTATGGTTTTAGGGTTAGGGTTACGATTTTAGGGTTATGGTTCATATTAGGGTTAGGGCTAGGGTTCGTATTAGTGTTTGGGTTAGGGTTCGTATTAGGGTTATGGTTTTAGGGTTAGGGTTATTAGGGTATTAGGGTTAGGTTAGGGTTTTGTGTTAGGGTTTGGGGTTAGGGTAAGGGTTAGAGTTATGGTTTTAAGGTTAGGGTTCGTTTTAGTGTTCATATTAGGGTTAGGGTTCGTATTAGGGTTAGGGTTCGTATTAGGGTTATTAGGGTTTGGGTTTGTATTAGAGTTAGGGTTCGTGTTAGGGTTAGGGTTCGTATTAGGGTTAAGGTTATTATGGTTAGGGTTAGGGTTTTAGGGATAGGGTTAGGGTTATTAAGGTTAGGGTTAGGGTATTAGATTTAGGATTTGGGTTAGGGTCTTTAAAGTTAGGGTGTTAGGTTTAGGGTTAGGGTTAGGGTTATTAGGGTTAGGGTTCGTATTAGGGATAGGTTTCATATTAGGGTTATTAGGGTTATTAAGGTTAGGGTTAGGGTTATTAGGTTAGGGTTCGGGTAAGGGTTAGTGTTAGGGTTATTAGGGTTAGGGTATTAGGGTTAAGGTTAGGGTTCGTATTAGGGTTAGGGTTGTTAGCGTTATGAGGTTAAGGGTTATTAGGTTAGGGTATTAGGGTTAGGGTATTAGGGTAAGGGTGTTAGGGTTAGGGTTCGTGTTAGGGTTAGGGTATTAGGGTTATGGTTGGGGTATTAGTGTTATGGTTAGGGTTCGGGTTCGGGTTCGGGTTAGGGTTTGTATTAGGGTTAGGGTTTTAGGGTTAGGGTTTTTGTTATGGTTAGGGTTAGTGTTTTAGGGTTGGGGTTAGGGCTTTTGGGTTAGGGTTAGGGTTAGAGTTGGGTTAGTGTTAGGATTAGGGTTAGGGTTTTAGGGATAAGGTTTTAGGGTTCAGGTTCAGGTTAGAGTTAGGGTATTATGGTAAGGGTTAGATTAGGGTTCGGGTTAGGGTTAGGGTATTAGGGTAAAGGTTATTAGGGTTAGGGTTATGGTTTTAAGGGTTAGGGTATTAGTGTTAGGGTATTAGGGTTACAGTTAGGTTTAGGGTAAGGATTAGGGTACACATTAGTGTTAGGGTTTGGGTTAGGGATTTAGGGTTAGGGTTAGGGTTATTAGGTATAGGGTTATTGGGGGTAGGGTTTGAGTTATGATTTTAGGGTTAGGGTTACGATTTTAGGGTTATGGTTCATATTAGGGTTAGGGCTAGGGTTCGTATTAGTGTTTGGGTTAGGGTTCGTATTAGGGTTATGGTTTTAGGGTTAGGGTTATTAGGGTATTAGGGTTAGGGTTTTGTGTTAGGGTTTGGGGTTAGGGTAAGGGTTAGAGTTATGGTTTTAAGGTTAGGGTTCGTTTTAGTGTTCGTATTAGGGTTAGGGTTCGTATTAGAGTTAGGGTTCGTATTAGGGTTAGGGTTATTAGGGTTAGGGTTTGTATTAGGGTTCGTATTAGGGTTAGGGTCAGGGTTCGTGTTAGGGTTAAGGTTATTATGGTTAGGGTTAGGGTTTTAGGGATAGGGTTAGGGTTATTAAGGTTAGGGTTAGGGTATTAGATTTAGGATTTGGGTTAGGGTCTTTAAAGTTAGGGTGTTAGGTTTAGGGTAAGGGTTAGGGCTATTAGGGTTAGGGTTTGTATTAGGGTTAGGTTTCATATTAGGGTTAGGGTTATTAGGGTTTTTAAGGTTAGGGATAGGGTTATTAGGTTAGGGTTCGGGTAAGGGTTAGTGTTAGGGTTATTCATGTTAGGGTATTCGGGTTAAGGTTAGGGTTCGTATTAGGGTTAGGGTTGTGAGGGTTATGAGGTTAAGGGTTATTAGGTTAGGATTAGGGTATTAGGGTTAGGGTATTAGGGTGAGGGTGTTAGGGTTAGGGTTCGCGTTAGGGTTAGGGTTTTATGGTTAGGGTTTTAGGATTATGGTTAGAGTTCTTGTTATTGTTAAAGGTTTGGGTTTTAGGGTTAGGGTTAAGGGTTCGTGTTAGGGTTAGGGTGTTAGGTTTAGGGTTATGTTTTTAGGGTTTTAGGGTTAGGTTTATTAGGGTTATTAGGGTTAGGGTTATTATGGTTAGGGTTATGGTATTAGGGTTATGGTATTAGGGTTAGGGTTAGGGTTATGGTATTAGGGTTAGGGTTAGTTAGGGTTAGGGTATTAGGGTATTAGGGTTAGGGTATTAGGTATAGGGTTAGGGTTAGCAAATTTGAGTGTGGGTTGTGGTATTAGTGTTATGGTTTGGGTTCGAGTTAGGGTTCAGGTTAGGGATATTAGAGTTAAGGTTTTAGATTTAGGGTTTTAGGATTAGGGTTTGAGTCAGGGTTAGGGTTAGTGTTTTAGGGTTAGGGTTGGGTTAGGGTTAGGATTAGGGTTAGGGTTTTAGGGTTTTAGGGTTAGGGATTTAGAGTTAGGGATACGTTAAGGGCTTTAGGGTTATGTTTAGGGTTTTATGGTTAGGATTAGGGTAAGGGTTAGGGTTACGTAAGGGTTTGGGTTTTGGGTCAGGGTATAAGGGTTAGGGTTATTAGGGTTAGGGTTTTTAGGATTAGGGTTTTAGTGTTAGTGTTCGGGTTAGGGTTTGGGTACGGGTTAGGGTTATTAGAGTTAAGGTTATTAGGGTTAGGGTTATGGTATTAGGGTTAGGGTTATTAGGGTTATTAGGGTTATTAGGGTTAGGGTATTAGGGTTAGGGTTCATGTTAGGGTTAGGGTTTATGGGTTACGGTTAAGTGTTCGTGTTAGGGTTAGGGTGTTAGGGTTAGGGTTTTAGGGTTAGGGTTATTAGGGTTAGGGTTCGTGTTAGAGTTAGGGATAGGGTTTTGGGTTAGGGTTCGTCTTAGGGTTTCAGGGTTAGGGATAGGGTTATTAGGGTTATGGTTTAGGGGTTAGGGTTAGAGTTCATATTAGGGTTAGGGTTAGCAGTTAAGGGTTAGGATATTTGGGTTAGGGTTTGTATTAGGGTTAGGGTTATTAGGGTTAAGGTTAGGGTTAGGGTTTTATGGTCAGGGTTAGGGTTTTTATTATAATTTGGGTTATTAGAGTTAGGGTAAGGGTTTGGGTTAGGGTTACTGGTTAGGAGTTAAGGTTAGGGTTCATGTTAGGGTTAGGGTATTAGCATTAGGGTTAGGGATAGTGTTTGTATTAAGGTTAGGGTTTAAGGGTTAGGGGTTAGGGTAAGAGTTAGGGTCAGGGTTCGTGTTAGGGTTAGGGTTCAGGTTAGGGTTCAGGTTTGGGTTAAGGTTGGGGTAAGGGTATTAGGTTATTAGGGGGTTAGGGTTAGGGTTTTATGGTTATGGTTAGAGTTAGGGTTAGGGTATTAGGGTTATGGTTGGGGTACTAGTGTTATGGTTAGGGTTCGGGTTCGCGTTAGGGTTTGTATTAGGGTTAGGGTTTTAGGGTTAGGGTTTTTGTTATGGTTAGGGTTAGTGTTTTAGGGTTAGGGTTAGGGCTTTTGGGTTAAGGTTAGGGTTAGAGTTGGGTTAGGGTTAGGATTAGGGTTAGGGTTTTAGGGATAAGGTTTTAGGTTTCAGGTTCGGGTTAGAGTTAGGGTATTATGGTAAGGGTTAGATTAGGGTTAGGGTATTAGGGTTAGATTAGGGTTAGGGTTATGGTTTTAAGGGTTAGGGTTAGGGTATTAGGGTTAGGGTATTAGGGTTACAGTTAGGTTAAGGGTAAGGATTAGGGTTCACATTAGTGTTAGGGTTTGAGTTAGGGATTTAGGGTTAGGGTTATTAGGTATAGGGTTATTGGGGGAAGGGTTTGAGTTATGGTTTTAGGGTTAGGGTTACGATTTTAGGGTTATGGTTCATATTAGGGTTAGGGCTAGGGTTCGTATTAGTGTTTGGGTTAGGGTTCGTATTAGGTTTATGGTTTTAGGGTTAGGGTTATTAGGGTATTAGGGTTAGGGTTTTGTGTTAGGGTTTGGGGAGAGGGTAAGGGTTAGAGTTATGGTTTTAAGGTTAGGGTTCGTTTTAGTGTTCATATTAGGGTTAGGGTTCGTATTAGGGTTAGGGTTCGTATTAGGGTTAGGGTTATTAGGGTTTGGGTTTGTATTAGAGTTAGGGTTCGTGTTAGGGTCAGGGTTCGTATTAGGGTTAAGGTTATTATGGTTAGGGTTAGGATTTTAGGGTTAGGGTTAGGGTTATTAAGGTTAGGGTTAGGGTATTAGATTTAGGATTTGGGTTAGGGACTTTAAAGTTAGGGTGTTAGGTTTAGGGTTAGGGTTAGGGTTATTAGGGTTAGGGTTCGTATTAGGGATAGGTTTCATATTAGGTTTATTAGGGTTATTAAGGTTAGGGTTAGGGTTATTAGTTTAGGGTTCGGGTAAGGGTTAGTGTTAGGGTTATTAGGGTTAGGGTATTAGGGTTAAGGTTAGGGTTCGTATTAGGGTTAGGGTTGTTAGGGTTATGAGGTTAAGGGTTATTAGGTTAGGGTATTAGGGTTAGGGTATTAGGGTGAGGGTGTTAGGGTTAGGATTCGTGTTAGGGTTAGGGTTTTATAGTTAGGGTTTTAGGATTACGTTTAGAGTTCGTGTTATTGTTAAAGGTTTGGGTTTTAGGGTTAGGGTTAAGGGTTCGTGTTAGGGTTAGGATTAGGGTGTTAGGTTTAGGGTTATGTTTTTAGGGTTAGGTTTATTAGGGTTATTAGGGTTAGGGTTATTATGGTTAGGGTTATGGTATTAGGGTTAGGGTATTAGGTATAGTGTTAGGGTTAGCGAATTTGGCTTAGGGTTGTGGTATTAGTGTTATGGTTTGGGTTCGAGTTAGGGTTCAGGTTAGGGATATTAGAGTTAGGGTTTTAGATTTACGGTTTTAGGATTAGGGTTTGAGTTAGGGTTAGTGTTAGGATTAGGGTTAGGGTTTTAGGGATAAGGTTTTAGGGTTCAGGTTCAGGTTAGAGTTAGGGTATTATGGTAAGGGTTAGATTAGGGTTCGGGTTAGGGTTAGGGTATTAGGGTAAGGGTTATTAGAGTTAGGGTTATGGTTTTAAGGGTTAGGGTATTAGTGTTAGGGTATTAGGGTTACAGTTAGGTTTAGGGTAAGGATTAGGGTACACATTAGTGTTAGGGTTTGGGTTAGGGATTTAGGGTTAGGGTTAGGGTTATTAGGTATAGGGTTATTGGGGGTAGGGTTTGAGTTATGATTTTAGGGTTAGGGTTACGATTTTAGGGTTATGGTTCATATTAGGGTTAGGGCTAGGGTTCGTATTAGTGTTTGGGTTAGGGTTCGTATTAGGGTTATGGTTTTAGGGTTAGGGTTATTAGGGTATTAGGGTTAGGGTTTTGTGTTAGGGTTTGGGGTTAGGGTAAGGGTTAGAGTTATGGTTTTAAGGTTAGGGTACGTTTTAGTGTTCGTATTAGGGTTAGGGTTCGTATTAGAGTTAGGGTTCGTATTAGGGTTAGGGTTATTAGGGTTAGGGTTTGTATTAGGGTTAGGGTTCGTATTAGGGTTAGGGTCAGGGTTCGTGTTAGGGTTAAGGTTATTATGGTTAGGGTTAGGGTTTTAGGGATAGGGTTAGGGTTATTAAGGTTAGGGTTAGGGTATTAGATTTAGGATTTGGGTTAGGGTCTTTAAAGTTAGGGTGTTAGGTTTAGGGTAAGGGTTAGGGCTATTAGGGTTAGGGTTTGTATTAGGGTTAGGTTTCATATTAGGGTTAGGGTTATTAGGGTTTTTAAGGTTAGGGTTAGGGTTATTAGGTTAGGGTTCGGGTAAGGGTTAGTGTTAGGGTTATTCGTGTTAGGGTATTCGGGTTAAGGTTAGGGTTCGTATTAGGGTTAGGGTTGTGAGGGTTATGAGGTTAAGGGTTATTAGGTTAGGATTAGGGTATTAGGGTTAGGGTATTAGGGTGAGGGTGTTAGGGTTAGGGTTCGCGTTAGGGTTTTATGGTTAGGGTTTTAGGATTATGGTTAGAGTTCTTGTTATTGTGAAAGGTTTGGGTTTTAGGGTTAGGGTTAAGGGTTCGTGTTAGGGTTAGGGTGTTAGGTTTAGGGTTATGTTTTTAGGGTTATTAGGGTTAGGGTTATTATGGTTAGGGTTATGGTATTAGGGTTATGGTATTAGGGTTAGAGTTATGGTATTAGGGTTAGGGTTAGTTAGGGTTAGGGTATTAGGGTATTAGGGTTAGGGTATTAGGTATAGGGTTAGGGTTTGCAAATTTGGGTGTGGGTTGTGGTATTAGTGTTATGGTTTGGGTTCGAGTTAGGGTTCAGGTTAGGGATATTAGAGTTAAGGTTTTAGATTTAGGGTTTTAGGATTAGGGTTTGAGTCAGGGTTAGGGTTAGTGTTTTAGGGTTAGGGTTAGGGTTGGGTTAGGGTTAGGATTAGGGTTAGGGTTTTAGGGTTTTAGGGTTAGGGATTTAGAGTTAGGGATACGTTAAGGGCTTTAGGGTTATGTTTAGGGTTTTAGGGTTAGGATTAGGGTAAGGGTTAGGGTTACGTAAGGGTTTGGGTTTTGGGTCAGGGTATAAGGGTTAGGGTTATTAGGGTTAGGGTTAGGGTTTTTAGGGTTAGGGATTTAGTGTTAGTGTTCGGGTTAGGGTTTGGGTACGGGTTAGGGTTATTAGAGTTAAGGTTATTAGGGTTAGGGTTAGGGTATTAGGGTTAGGGTTATTAGGGTTATTAGGGTTATTAGGGTTAGGGTATTAGGGTTAGGGTTCATGTTAGGGTTAGGGTTTAAGGGTTACGGTTAAGTGTTCGTGTTAGGGTGTTAGGGTTAGGGTTTTAGGGTTAGGGTTATTAGGGTTAGGGTTCGTGTTAGAGTTAGGGTTAGGGTTTTGGGTTAGGGTTCGTTTTAGGGTTTCAGGGTTAGGGATAGGGTTATTAGGGTTATGGTTTAGGGGTTAGGGTTAGAGTTCATATTAGGGTTAGCAGTTAGGGGTTAGGATATTTGGGTTAGGGTTTGTATTAGGGTTAGGGTTATTAGGGTTAAGGTTAGGGTTGGGGTTAGGGGTTAGGGTTAGGGTTTTATGGTCAGGGTTAAGGTTTTTATTATAATTTGGTTATTAGAGTTAGGGTAAGGGTTTGGGTTAGGGTTACTGGTTAGGAGTTAAGGTTAGGGTTCATGTTAGGGTTAGGGTATTAGCATTAGGGTTAGGGATAGTGTTTGTATTAAGGTTAGGGTTTAAGGGTTAGGGGTTAGGGTAAGAGTTAGGGTCAGGGTTCGTGTTAGGGTTAGGGTTCAGGTTAGGGTTCAGGTTTGGGTTGGGGTTGGGGTTAGGGTATTAGGTTATTAGGGGGTTAGGGTTAGGGTTTTATGGTTATGGTTAGAGTTAGGGTTAGGGTATTAGGGTTAGGGTATTAGGGTTATGGTTGGGGTACTAGTGTTATGGTTAGGGTTCGGGTTAGGGTTCGCGTTAGGGTTTGTATTAGGGTTAGGGTTTTAGGGTTAGGGTTTTTGTTATGGTTAGGGTTAGTGTTTTTGGGTTAGGGTTAGGGCTTTTGGGTTAAGGTTAGGGTTAGAGTTGGGTTAGGGTTAGGATTAGGGTTAGGGTTTTAGGGATAAGGTTTTAGGTTTCAGGTTCGGGTTAGAGTTAGGGTATTATGGTAAGGGTTAGATTAGGGTTAGGGTATTAGGGTTAGATTAGGGTTAGGGTTATGGTTTTAAGGGTTAGGGTTAGGGTATTAGGGTTAGGGTATTAGGGTTACAGTTAGGTTAAGGGTAAGGATTAGGGTTCACATTAGTGTTAGGGTTTGAGTTAGGGATTTAGGGTTAGGGTTATTAGGTATAGGGTTATTGGGGGAAGGGTTTGAGTTATGGTTTTAGGGTTAGGGTTACGATTTTAGGGTTATGGTTCATATTAGGGTTAGGGCTAGGGTTCGTATTAGTGTTTGGGTTAGGGTTCGTATTAGGGTTATGGTTTTAGGGTTAGGGTTATTAGGGTATTAGGGTTAGGGTTTTGTGTTAGGGTTTGGGGAGAGGGTAAGGGTTAGAGTTATGGTTTTAAGGTTAGGGTTCGTTTTAGTGTTCATATTAGGGTTAGGGTTTGTATTAGGGTTAGGGTTCGTATTAGGGTTAGGGTTATTAGGGTTTGGGTTTGTATTAGAGTTAGGGTTCGTGTTAGGGTCAGGGTTCGTGTTAGGGTTAAGGTTATTATGGTTAGGGTTAGGGTTTTAGGGATAGGGTTAGGGTTATTAAGGTTAGGGTTAGGGTATTAGATTTAGGATTTGGGTTAGGGTCTTTAAAGTTAGGGTGTTTGGTTTAGGGTAAGGGTTAGGGCTATTAGGGTTAGGGTTTGTATTAGGGTTAGGTTTCATATTAGGGTTAGGGTTATTAGGGTTTTTAAGGTTAGGGTTACGGTTATTAGGTTAGGGTTCGGGTAAGGGTTAGTGTTAGGGTTATTCATGTTAGGGTATTCGGGTTAAGGTTAGGGTTCGTATTAGGGTTAGGGTTGTGAGGGTTATGAGGTTAAGGGTTATTAGGTTAGGATTAGGGTATTAGGGTTAGGGTATTAGGGTGAGGGTGTTAGGGTTAGGGTTCGCGTTAGGGTTAGGGTTTTATGGTTAGGGTTTTAGGATTATGGTTAGAGTTCTTGTTATTGTTAAAGGTTTGGGTTTTAGGGTTAGGGCTAAGGGTTCGTGTTAGGGTTAGGGTGTTAGGTTTAGGGTTATGTTTTTAGGGTTTTAGGGTTAGGTTTATTAGGGTTATTAGGGTTAGGGTTATTATGGTTATGGTATTAGGGTTATGGTATTAGGGTTAGGGTTAGGGTTATGGTATTAGGGTTAGGGTTAGTTAGGGTTAGGGTATTAGGGTATTAGGGTTAGGGTATTAGGTATAGGGTTAGGGTTAGCAAATTTGGGTGTGGGTTGTGGTATTAGTGTTATGGTTTGGGTTCGAGTTAGGGTTCAGGTTAGGGATATTAGAGTTAAGGTTTTAGATTTAGGGTTTTAGGATTACTGTTTGAGTCAGGGTTAGGGTTAGTGTTTTAGGGTTAGGGTTAGGGTTGGGTTAGGGTTAGGATTAGGGTTAGGGTTTTAGGGTTTTAGGGTTAGGGATTTAGAGTTAGGGATACGTTAAGGGCTTTAGGGTTATGTTTAGGGTTTTAGGGTTAGGATTAGGGTAAGGGTTAGGGTTACGTAAGGTTTGGGTTTTGGGTCAGGGTATAAGGGTTAGGGTTATTAGGGTTAGGGTTTTTAGGGTTAGGGTTTTAGTGTTAGGGTTCGGGTTAGGGTTTGGGTACGGGATAGGGTTATTAGAGTTAAGGTTATTAGGGTTAGGGTATTAGGGTTAGGGTTATTAGGATTATTAGGGTTATTAGGGTTAGGGTATTAGGGTTAGGGTTCATGTTAGGGTTAGGGTTTAAAGGTTACGGTTAAGTGTTCGTGTTAGGGTTAGGGTGTTAGGGTTAGGGTTTTAGGGTTAGGGTTATTAGGGTTAGGGTTCGTGTTAGAGTTAGGGTTAGGGTTTTGGGTTAGGGTTCGTCTTAGGGTTTTAGGGTTAGGGATAGGGTTATTAGGGTTATGGTTTAGGGGTTAGGGTTAGAGTTCATATTAGGGTTAGGGTTAGCAGTTAGGGGTTAGGATATTTGGGTTAGGGTTTGTATTAGGGTTAGGGTTATTAGGGTTAAGGTTAGGGTTGGGGTTAGGGGTTAGGGTTAGTGTTTTATGGTCAGGGTTAAGGTTTTTATTATAATTTGGTTATTAGAGTTAGGGTAAGGGTTTGGGTTAGGGTTACTGGTTAGGAGTTAAGGTTAGGGTTCATGTTAGGGTTAGGGTATTAGCATTAGGGTTAGGGATAGTGTTTGTATTAAGGTTAGGGTTTAAGGGTTAGGGGTTAGGGTAAGAGTTAGGGTCAGGGTTCGTGTTAGGGTTAGGGTTCAGGTTAGGGTTCAGGTTTGGGTTGGGGTTGGGGTTAGGGTATTAGGTTATTAGGGGGTTAGGGTTAGGGTTTTATGGTTATGGTTAGAGTTAGGGTTAGGGTATTAGGGTTAGGGTTAGGGTATTAGGGTTATGGTTGGGGTACTAGTGTTATGGTTAGGGTTCGGGTTAGGGTTCGCGTTAGGGTTTGTATTAGGGTTAGGGTTTTAGGGTTAGGGTTTTTGTTATGGTTAGGGTTAGTGTTTTAGGGTTAGGGTTAGGGCTTTTGGGTTAAGGTTAGGGTCAGAGTTGGGTTAGGGTTAGGATTAGGGTTAGGGTTTTAGGGATAAGGTTTTAGGGTTCAGGTTCGGGTTAGAGTTAGGGTATTATGGTAAGGGTTAGATTGGGGTTAGGGTATTAGGGTTAGATTAGGGTTAGGGTTATGGTTTTAAGGGTTAGGGTTAGGGTATTAGGGTTAGGGTATTAGGGTTACAGTTAGGTTAAGGGTAAGGATTAGGGTTCACATTAGTGTTAGGGTTTGGGTTAGGGATTTAGGGTTAGGGTTATTAGGTATAGGGTTATTGGGGGTAGGGTTTGAGTTATTGTTTTAGGGTTAGGGTTACGATTTTAGGGTTATGGTTCATATTAGGGTTAGGGCTAGGGTTCGTATTAGTGTTTGGGTTAGGGTTCGTATTAGGGTTATGGTTTTAGGGTTAGGGTTATTAGGGTATATGGGTTAGGTTAGGGTTTTGTGTTAGGGTTTGGGGTTAGGGTAAGGGTTAGAGTTATGGTTTTAAGGTTAGGGTTCGTTTTAGTGTTCATATTAGGGTTAGGGTTCGTATTAGGGTTAGGGTTCGTATTAGGGTTAAGGTTATTATGGTTAGGGTTAGGGTTTTAGGGTTAGGGTTAGGGTTATTAAGGTTAGGGTTAGGGTATTAGATTTAGGATTTGGGTTAGGGTCTTTAAAGTTAGGGTGTTAGGTTTAGGGTAAGGGTTAGGGTTATTAGGGTTAGGGTTCGTATTAGGGATAGGTTTCATATTAGGGTTATTAGGGTTATTAAGGTTAGGGTTATTAGGTTAGGGTTCGGGTAAGGGTTAGTGTTAGGGTTATTAGGGTTAGGGTATTAGGGTTAAGGTTAGGGTTCGTATTAGGGTTAGGGTTGTTAGGGTTATGAGGTTTAGGGTTATTAGGTTAGGGTATTAGGGTTAGAGTATTAGGGTGAGGGTGTTAGGGTTAGGGTTCGTGTTAGGGTTAGGGTTTTATAGTTAGGGTTTTAGGATTACGGTTAGAGTTCGTGTTGTTGTTAAAGGTTTGGGTTTTAGGGTTAGGGTTAGGGTTAAGGGTTCGTGTTAGGGTTAGGGTTAGGGTGTTAGGTTTAGGGTTATGTTTTTAGGGTTAGGTTTATTAGGGTTATTAGGGTTAGGGTTATTATGGTTAGGGTTATGGTATTAGGGTTAGGGTATTAGGTATAGTGTTAGGGTTAGCGAATTTGGGTTAGGGTTGTGGTATTAGTGCTATGGTTTGGGTTCGAGTTAGGGTTCAGGTTAGGGATATTAGAGTTAGGGTTTTAGATTTAGGGTTTTAGGATTAGGGTTTGAGTTAGGGTTAGTGTTTTAGGGTTAGGGTTAGGGTTGGGTTAGGGTTAGGATTAGGGTTAGGGTTTTACGGTTTTAGGGTTAGGGATTTAGAGTTAGGATCAGGTTCAGGGCTTTAGGGTTATGTTTAGGGTGTTAGGGTTAGGATTAGGGTAAGGGTTAGGGTTACATTATGGTTTGGGTTTTGGGTCAGGGTATAAGGGTGAGGGTTATTAGGGTTAGGATTTTTAGGGTTAGGGTTTTAGTGTTAGGGTTAGGGTTCATGTTAGGGTTTTATGGTTAGGGTTTTAGGATTACGGTTAGAGTTCGTGTTATTGTTAAAGGTTTGGGTTTTAGGGTTAGGGTTAAGTGTTCGTGTTATGGTTAGGGTGTTAGGTTCAGAGTTATGTTTTTAGGGTTTTAGGGTTAGGTTTATTAGGGTAATTAGGGTTAGGGTTATTATGGTTAGGGTTATGGTATTAGGGTTATGTTATTAGGGTTAGGGTTAGTTAGGGTTAGGGTTAGGGTATTAGGGTTAGGGCTAGGGTATTAGGTATAGGGTTAGGGTTAGCGAATTTGGGTTAGGGTTGTGGTATTAGTGTTATGGTTTGGGTTCGAGTTAGGGTTCAGATTAGGGATATTAGAGTTAGGGTTTTAGATTTAGGGTTTTAGGATTAGGGTTTGAGTTAGGGTTAGGGTTGGTGTTTTAGGGTTAGGGTTTTAGGGTTAGGGTTGGGTTAGAGTTAGGATTAGGGGTAGGGTTTTAGGGTTAGGGATTTAGAGTTAGGGTTAGGTTCAGGGCTTTAGGGTTATGTTTAGGGTTTTAGGGTTAGGATTAGGGTAAGGGTTAGGGTTATGTTAGGGTTTGGGTTTTGGGTCAGGGTATAAGGGTTAGGGTTATTATGGTTAGGGTTTTTAGGGTTAGGGAATTAGTATTAGGGTTCATGTTAGGGTTAGGGTTCGGGTTAGGGTTTGGGTACGGGTTAAGGTTATTAGAGTTAAGGTTATTAGAGTTAGGGTTAGGGTATTATGGTTAGGGTTAGGGTTATTAGGATTAGGGTTAGGGTATTAGGGTTAGGGTTCGTGTTAGGGTTAGGGTTTTAGGGTTAGGGTTAAGGGTTCGTGTTATGGTTAGGGTGTTAGGGTTAGTGTTTTAGGGTTAGGGTTATTAGGGTTAGGGTTCGTGTTAGAGTTAGGGTTAGGGTTTTGGGTTAGGGTTCGTGTTAGGGTTTTAGGGTTAGGGATAGGGTTATTAGGGTTATGGTTTAGGGGTTAGGGTTAGAGTTCATATTAGGGTTAGGATTAGCGGTTAGGGGTTAGGATATTTGGGTTAGGGTTTTAGTGTTAGGGTTAGGGTTCATGTTAGGGTTTTATGGTTAGGGTTTTAGGATTACGGTTAGAGTTCGTGTTATTGTTAAAGGTTTGGGTTTTAGGGTTAGGGTTAAGTGTTCGTGTTATGGTTAGGGTGTTAGGTTCAGAGTTATGTTTTTAGGGTTTTAGGGTTAGGTTTATTAGGGTAATTAGGGTTAGGGTTATTATGGTTAGGGTTATGGTATTAGGGTTATGTTATTAGGGTTAGGGTTAGTTAGGGTTAGGGTTAGGGTATTAGGGTTAGGGCTAGGGTATTAGGTATAGGGTTAGGGTTAGCGAATTTGGGTTAGGGTTGTGGTATTAGTGTTATGGTTTGGGTTCGAGTTAGGGTTCAGGTTAGGGATATTAGAGTTAGGGTTTTAGATTTAGGGTTTTAGGATTAGGGTTTGAGTTAGGGTTAGGGTTGGTGTTTTAGGGTTAGGGTTTTAGGGTTAGGGTTGGGTTAGAGTTAGGATTAGGGGTAGGGTTTTAGGGTTAGGGATTTAGAGTTAGGGTTAGGTTCAGGGCTTTAGGGTTATGTTTAGGGTTTTAGGGTTAGGATTAGGGTAAGGGTTAGGGTTATGTTAGGGTTTGGGTTTTGGGTCAGGGTATAAGGGTTAGGGTTATTATGGTTAGGGTTTTTAGGGTTAGGGAATTAGTATTAGGGTTCATGTTAGGGTTAGGGTTCGGGTTAGGGTTTGGGTACGGGTTAAGGTTATTAGAGTTAAGGTTATTAGAGTTAGGGTTAGGGTATTATGGTTAGGGTTAGGGTTATTAGGATTATGGTTAGGGTATTAGGGTTAGGGTTCGTGTTAGGGTTAGGGTTTTAGGGTTAGGGTTAAGGGTTCGTGTTATGGTTAGGGTGTTAGGGTTAGTGTTTTAGGGTTAGGGTTATTAGGGTTAGGGTTCGTGTTAGAGTTAGGGTTAGGGTTTTGGGTTAGGGTTCGTGTTAGGGTTTTAGGGTTAGGGATAGGGTTATTAGGGTTATGGTTTAGGGGTTAGGGTTAGAGTTCATATTAGGGTTAGGATTAGCGGTTAGGGGTTAGGATATTTGGGTTAGGGTTTGTATTAGGGTTAGGGTTATTATGGTTAAGGTTAGGGTTGGGTTTAGGGGTTAGGGTTAGGGTTCTATGGTCAGGTTAGGGTTTTTATTATAATTTGGGTTATTAGAGTTAGGGTAAGGGTTTGGGTTAGGGTTACGGGTTAGGAGTTAAGGTTAGGTTTCATGTTAGGGTTAGGGTATTAGCATTAGGGTTAGATATAGTGTTTGTATGAAGGTCAGGGTTTAAGGGTTAGGGGTTAGGGGTTAGGGTTAGAGATAGGGTCAGGGTTCGTGTTAGGGTTAGGGTTCGAGTTAGGGTTCAGGTTTGGGTTAGGGTTAGGGTATTAGGGTATTTGGGGGTTAGGGTTTTATTGTTAGGGTTAGAGTTAGGGTTAGGGTATTATGGTTAGGGTTAGGGTATTAGGGTTATGGTTGGGGTATTAGTGTTATGGTTAGGGTTCGGGTTCGGGTTCTGGTTAGGGTTTGTATTAGGGTTAGCGTTTTAGGGTTAGGGTTAGGGTTAGGGCTTTTGGGATAGGGTTAGAGTTGGGTTAGGATTAGGATTAGGGTTAGGGTTTTAGGGATAACGTGTTAGGGTTCAGGTTCGGGTTAGAGTTAGGGTATTATGGTAAGGGTTATATTAGGGTTCGGGTTAGGGTTAGGGTATTAGGGTTTGGGTTATTAGGGTTAGGGTTATGGTTTTAAGGGTTAGGGTTAGGGTATTAGGGTTAGGGTATTAGGGTTACAGTTAGGTTTAGGGTAAGGGTTAGGGTTCATATTAGTGTTAGGGTTTGGGTTAGGGATTTAGGGTTAGGGTTAGGATTATTAAGTATAGGGTTATTGTGGGTAGGGCTTTAGGGTTAGGGTTAGGGGTTAGGGTTAGAGTTATGATTCATGTTATCGTTAGGGTTCGGGTTCGAGTCAGGGTTAGGGTTAGGGCTTAGGGTTAGAGTTCAAATTAGGGTTAGTGTTAGGGTATTAGGGTTATGATTAGGGTTAAGGGTTCGTGTTAGGGTTAGGGGGTTAGGGTTAGCATTACTGTTTTAGGGTTTTAGCGTTAAAGATAGGACTAAGGTTAGGGTTATTAGGGTTAGGATGATGGTTATTAGAGTTCGAGCTATTAGGGTTAGGGTTTTAGGGTTTGGGTTAGGGTTATGGTTTTAGGATTAGGGTTACGATTTTATGGTTATGGTTCATATTAGGGTTAGGGCTAGGGTTCGTATTAGGGTTTGGGTTAGAGTTCGTATTAGGGTTATGGTTTTAGGGTTAGGGTTATTAGGGTATTAGGGTTAGGGTTTTGTGTTAGGGTTTGGGGTTACAGTAAGGTTTTAAGGTTAGATTTCATATTAGTGTTCGTATTAGGGTTAGGGTTCGTATTAGGGTACGTATTAGGGTTAGGGTTATAAGGGTTAGGGTTCGTATTAGGGTTAGGGTCAGGGTTCGTATTAGGGTTAGGGTAATTATGGTTAGGGTTTTAGGGTTAGGGTTAGGGTTATTAGGGTTAGGGTTAGGGTATTAGAATTATGATTTGGGTTAGGGTCTTTAAAGGGTGTTAGGTTTAGGGTAAGGGTTAGGATTATTAGGTTAGGGTTAGGGTTCGGGTAAGGGTTAGTGTTAGGGTTATTAGGGTTAGGGTATTAGGGTTAGGGTTCGTATTAGCGTTAGGGTTGTTAGGGTTAGGGTATCTAGGTAGTTAGGTTTAAGGTTATTAGGTTAGTGTTAGGGTATTAGGGTTAGGGTATTAGGGTCATGGTGTTAGGGTTAGGGTTCGTGTTAGGGTTTTATGGTTAGGGTTTTAGGATTACGGTTAGAGTTCGTGTTGTTGTTAAAGGTTTGGGTTTTAGGGTTAGGGTTAAGGGTTCGTGTTAGGGTTAGGGTGTTAGGTTTAGAGTTATGTTTTTAGGGTTTTAGGGTTAGGTTTATTAGGGTTATTAGGGTTAGGGTTATTATGGTTATGGTTATGGTATTAGGGTTAGGGTATTAGGGTTAGGGTTAGGGTTATGGTATTAGAGTTAGGACTAGGGTTAGTTAAGGTAAGGGTATTAGGGTACTAGGGTTAGGGTTAGGGAATTAGATATAGGGTTAGGGAATTTGGTTTAGGGTTGTGGTATTAGTGTTATGGTTTGGGTTAGAGTTAGGGTTCAGGTTAGGGATATTAGAGTTAAGATTTTAGATTTAAGGTTTCAGGATTAGGGTTTGAGTTAGGGTTAGGGTTAGTGTTTTAGGGTTAGGGTTAGGGTTTTAGGGTTAGGGTTGGGTTAGGGTTAGGATTAGGGTTAGGGTTTTAGGATTTGGGATTTAGGGTTAGGGTTAGGTTCAGGGTTTTACGGTTATGTTTAGGGTTTTAGGGTTAGGATTAGGGTAAGGGTTAGGGTTACGTTAGGGTTTGGGTTTGGGTCAGGGTATAAGGGTTAGGGTTATTAGGGTTAGGGTTAGGGTTTTAGTGTTAGGGTTCATGTTAGGGTTAGGGTTCAGGTTAGGGTTTGGGTACAGGTTATGGTTAGTTTTATTAGGGTTAAGGTTATTAGGGTTAGGGTTAAGGTATTAGAGTTAGGGTTAGGGTTATTAGGGTTAGGGTTAGGGTATTAGGGTTAGGGTTCATGTTTGGGTTAAGGCTAGGGTTAGGGTTAAGGGTTCTTGTTAGAGTTAGGGTGTTAGGGTTTTAGGGTTAGGGTTATTAGGGTTAGGGTTCGTGTTAGAGTTAGGGTTAGGTTTTTGGGTTAGGGTTCGTGTTAGGGTTTTAGGGTTAGGGATAGGGTTATTAGGGTTGGGTTAGGGTTATAGTTCATATTAGGGTTAGGGTTAGCGGTTAGGGGTTAGGGAATTTGGGTTAGGATTTGTATTAGGGTTATTAGGGTTAAGGTTAGGGTTGGGGTTAGGGGTTAGGGTTAGGGTTTTATGGTCAGGGTTAGGGTTTGTATTATAATTTGGGTTATTAGAGTTATGGTAAGGGTTAGGATTACGGGTTAGGGGTTAAGACTAGGGTTCATGTTAGGGTTAGGGTATTAGCATTAGGGATAGTGTTTGTTTTAGGGTTAGGGTTTAAGGGTTAGGGTTCAGGTTTGGGTTGGGGTTATGGTATTAGGGTATTAGGGGGTTAGGGTTAGGGTTTTATGGTTAGGGTTAGAGTTAGGGATAGGGTATTAGCGTTAGGGTTAGGGTATTAGGGTTATGGTTGGGGTATTAGTGTTATGGTTAGGGTTCGGGTTAGGGTTCGCGTTAGGGTTTGTATTAGGGTTAGGGTTTTAGGGTTATGGTTTTTGTTATGGTTAGGGTTAGTGTTTTAGGGTTAGGGTTAGGGCTTTAGTGTTAGGGTTAGAGTTGTGTTAGGGTTAGGATTAGGGTTAGGATTTTAGTGATAGGGTTTTAGGGTTCAGGTTCGGGTTAGAGTTAGGGTATTATGGTAAGGGTTAGATTAGGGTTCAGGTTAGGGTTAGGGTATTAGGGTTAGGGTTAGGGTTATTAGGGTTAGGGTTATTGTTTTAATGGTTAGGGTTATGGTATTAGGTTTAGGGTGTTAGGGTGAGGGTGTTAGGGTTCGTGTTAGGGTTTTATGGTTAGGGTTTTAGGGTTAGGGTTATTAAGGTTAAGGTTAGGGTATTAGATTTAGGATTTGGGTTAGGGTCTTTAAAGTTAGGGTGTTAGGTTTAGGGTAAGGGTTAGGGTTATTAGGGTTAGGGTTCGTATTATGGTTAGGTTTCATATTAGGGTTAGGGTTATTAGGGTTATTAAGGTTAGGGTTACGGTTATTAGGTTAGGGTTTGGGTAAGGGTTAGTGTTAGGGTTATTAGGGTTAGGGTATTAGGGTTTAGGTTAGGGTTCGTATTAGGGTTAGGGTTGTTAGGGTTATGAGGTTTAGGGTTATTAGGTTAGGGTTAGGGTATTAGGGTTAGGGTATTAGGGTGAGGGTGTTAGGGTTCGCGTTAGGGTTAGGGTTTTATGGTTAGGGTTTTAGGATTACGGTTAGAGTTCTTGTTATTGTTAAAGGTTTGGGTTTTAGGGTTAGGGTTAAGGGTTCGTGTTAGGGTTAGGGTGTTAGGTTTAGGGTTATGTTTTTAGGGTTTTAGGGTTAGGTTTATTAGGGTTATTAGGGTTAGGGTTATGGTATTCGGGTTATGGTATTAGGGTTAGGGTTAGGGTTATGGTATTAGGGTTAGGGTTAGTTAGGGTTAGGGTATTAGAGTATTAGGGTTAGGGTTAGGGTATTAGGTTAAGGGTTAGGGTTAGCGAATTTGGGTTAGTGTTGTGGTATTAGTGTTATGGTTTGGGTTCGAGTTAGGGTTCAGGTTAGGGATATTAGAGTTAGGGTTTTAGATTTAGGGTTTTAGGATTAGGGTTTGAGTTAGGGTTAGGGTTAGTGTTTTAGGATTAGGGTTAGGGTTGGGTTAGGGTTAGGATTAGGGTTAGGGTTTTAGGGTTTTAGGGAAAGGGATTTAGAGTTAGGGATACGTTCAGGGCTTTAGGGTTATGTTTAGGGTTTTAGGGTTAGGATTAGGGTAAGGGTTAGGGTTACGTTAGGGTTTGGGTTTTGGGTCAGGGTATAAGGGTTAGGGTTATTAGGGTTAGGGTTTTTAGGGTTAGGGTTTTAGTGTTAGGGTTAGGGTTCATGTTAGGGTTAGGGTTCGGGTTAGGGTTTGGGTATTGGTTAGGGTGATTAGAGTTAAGGTTATTAGGGTTAGGGTTAGGATATTAGGGTTAGGGTTATTAGGGTTATTAGGGTTAGAGTATTAGGGTTAGGGTTCGTATTAGGGTTAGGGTTCCTATTATGGTTAGGGTCAGGGTTCGTTTTAGGGTTAGGGTTATTATGGTTAGGGTTTTAGGGTTAGGGTTAGGGTTATTAGGGTTAGGGTTCGGGTATTAGAGTTATGATTTGGGTTAGGGTCTTTAAAGTTAGGGTAAGGCTTAGGGTTCATGTTAGCGTTATTAGGGTTAGGGTTCGTATTAGGGTTAGGGTTCATATTAGCTTTAGGGTGTCAAAGTTAGAAAAATATCTCTATGCACACTACCATATTTGCACCTCACACAGGTCCGTGCTGCGCATGCGTACGCTCTCCCGTACGTGCGCATACTCACAGTCGCGGGCACCCGCAGGCGCACGGTATGCGTATTTACGGTAGAGTTTATGTGATCGTAGCGTGCGACTCAATCGTTACATATTTTCACTATATAATGTATTTTGTAGATCATGGTCCCTTTGATAGATTCTGAAAGTTTGGTTAATATAGAATGTTCGTGAACAGAGAAATCCCTCTTTGTTTGATGCGAAGGGTCAGACAGGAGTAATACAGTGGTGTTTAGTACCCATCGGAAGAGTATTTAATTAGCAATATTCCGGTGTTGGTTTGAAGCGGATTAATCGCTCGTGCGAATAGTTATGGACATAAGAAGTTTGTGAACATTTACTGTATTTGCACTTACTTATCCATGCGGCGGGAAACCCAGTTTCCCTCCCACCTGAGCTGTTGGAAATAGTCACGGCCCACCTGTATGAATCAACCTATGACCTTTTGTTATAATGCGAGGAGGAATTCCTGTGTCCAATGAACAATGAGATTGTAGGGACCATTGAATTGTATTGTGTGTGGGGCATAAATAGACAAGCCGATCACATCCAGCTCTCACTCTTCAACGGTTATCATTGCTGAAAATCGGGAGCTGGATGTCCAGAGGCGCATGCGATCGTTTCCTTTGTGCGTAAGTTTTTCTCCGCAACTATATTGATCTTCTTGTTATTGTGGGCCAATTTCTCTCTCTCTCTCTTCTCCTCTTTCTCTCTTATTTTCCCTTAAATAGTAATTGTATTATACTTCCTGTGTAGTTATCTGGTTAGGTAGTCTATGTTATATTGTAGTGTATGATTTGTATTTGTATTAATTCTTTTGCAAGTATTTAATTCATAATATATATATATATTAGGCGTTGGACCCTAAGCCAAGGTATCTGTGTATTTCTTATAGTGTTAAGTATTCTCAGAGCGTCGGTGACGCTCAAACAGCTTTTGAGTTAATAAGGTTACACTGTGTTGCATCTACACCCTATCTCTACACTAAGGTTTTACAGCATATTACATTGTTTATGGTTTAGATTGAAAGGTTTAACATTGTGAGCGTCAGCGCCGCTGGTGATCTCCTCGTGGTCCCGAGCGTCCGCTACGCTATAGCGAATCATTACGTTAGTCAGCAGCCAATAGCGTGCCTGCCTGTGATCTCTTGGCCGTGAGCGAACGTGACGCTTGAGCGTCTCGACTACGGCTAAGCGATTGTTACGCAACGAGCGTACCCTTACGGTACTTCATACGTAAATAGCGTACAGTGTTCTTAGACCTCACAAAGGGTTTTATATACGATAAATATTCAGCTTTATCAATTGGCGGCTCGCCCGTCCTTCACATATCTGCACTAGGTAATTTCAGCAGACATTATCATGCAGCAAAGGGCGGGAGATCATATTCCTCGTAGTGCTGTTTGGATAAGCGTCTGCTTCGCTTAGTAAAGGGTGCTGAAGGAATCCGGGACCGGAGGTAAGAACAAAACGATAGTGTCCTTTTAAAACTGTTTATTTCTGTCTTGCGTACACACGCACGCATATCTGCATTTCTTTTCATTCGTGTATTTTCATATATCACTCTCCTGTTTGCCATTGTATAATCGATAAACGTACTAAGAGAGATTTGTCGCTATTTCATAGTTAAAGTGTAAAAGTAAAGGTAATACAGTTAAGGTATAGAAATACACGCAACTCTACCTAAAGGTATAAAGAGAGATTGGTGTGGTGCTTGGTAGATGGTCAAGGATCATCTACATTGATAAAACGTGTTAGTTGTGTTACGGTAGACAAAGACTGGTGTACACGTGTCTCTAACAAAGGGAGAGACTCGCGTACGCAAAGGCCGACGCACGCAGCGTAAATTACGCAACGGAGCGTCTGGGTACGCCCACGTAACTCAAACAACACGCGATAAATAACGCAACAGGCGATAAATAGCGAAAATTTATTTTAACATTCGAAATTTAAATTAATAGATCCTTCTCCTAATTTGTAACACATCTGGTCTAAAGAGAAATTTCTGCGCAGAAATAGAAATAGAAACAAAAGTGTACATGTGGTGAGTGAGTGTTTTTACATACAATTTTGAGGTTGAACCAAAAGAAATCATCGAGTTCTCGTGAGGTACATACGTGTAAGTGACATGCACGGTGGCTAGGGAGGCATCCTTGGTTAAACATAAAATTTGAGCATTAGAGTATAGCAGACCAGGAGGTCAGACTGTAGCAGACAAGGAGGTCATAGCAGACCAGCAGGTTCAGGTACAGCAGACAAGGAAGTCCGCTATACAGTCCACAGGCACAACACCTAAAAGGGTTGGTGCAACACCCATATAGGCCATACAAGCTCTTGCTGAAGGAATTTGCAGCCGCAATTTTCGATTCCACTGGTCGCTCCGTACATAAGATTAGTTGCTTATGTGCTGAACGATTGTACCGCACGTAATTGTGTGCATTAGTAAACCTGACCGGTACTATTTGTGTACGAAGGTCATAAACGCTATTTGTACATTCTGACGTGATTTGTGTAATTTTTTATTTTTACAAAGGGAAGTTCGCTGGTCACTCAGGAATTATCCAACAACCTCACCTTTACTGGAAAGAGTAAGTGTTCTGCGGATATCCCTCGCATGTTCCAGTAAACAAAGGTTAAATAGGTGCCCTGGGTCGAGTACGCCAGCACCATATCGGTGTGATCAGGTCGTATTGGTCGGCGTGGGCAGAGTGAGTAAGGTGCTCGGTAAACCTTACCGTCAACCTATCGTGAATATCTTGGTTTTTTGTAAGGGTCCGTAACACCTGCAAATTATGGGGGCCAGTTGTTCAGGAAGGGGGCGATCAACCTCGGTTCGGGTTGATTCCATAAACCGACCAGTCGGGTCGGCAAGGTACGTAATGTGTGAAAAGTACGGAAGTCACACAGAAGCTTTATGTGATGAATGGGAGAGAATGACAGTACATGACGGGGAGAAATTCCCAAGAGTAGGTAGCTTCAGCACAGAAGTGTTAACGAATTTAAGGAGAAGGATATGTCTCATTAAATCAGCAAAGAGACGAATCAAGCATTATGATTATTTGCAGTTGTGGCAACAGGAGGGTGACATACAGAGAGGATTGGCTCAGGCGGCGGGATCTGGCTCAATCAGGAAACTGATAGCCACGGCCCCACCGCCACCATACATATCGGGAGAGAAATTGGTTGCGGAGAATGACGCACTAAGGTGTAACAAACCAACACTTAGCAACTGTGTAAATGTTAAAGATAATGTTAACCAATTAACCAATGCAAGTATTAACCCGTGCAAGTTGTACCCTGTTTTGAACTTTCCTCAGGAGTGTGATCAAGAGGACGAATCGGCAACAATTTCAGCGCTCTCTCTAGCAGCCACCATAGCAGAGACCACAGTAGGCACAGCTCCACCCCCGAGATTAGTAACAAAGGCCCCTAGCGGAGGGATAGGTGAGGTCGTATCAATGGGTAAGTACGGCACCATACACTATGCTGAAACTATTTCACCACAGCCTGTAGAATCTACACAGAATGAGGTTGTTAGAGTTAATCCTGTTAAGGTAATAGTAGTTCCAAATGGGAAAACAGACACTTCAGGAGTCACTCCTGTTAGGAACATTGCCATGTATAGCCCATTTTCCCGAATGGAATTAAGGACCATAGTGTCTGAATTCCCTGACCCTAGAAAAGACTTAGTTGCCAGCCAAAAATACATCAGAGACCTAGGTAACACGGTAGAGCCCAACAACAAAGACTGGCAGATATTGCTGAGAGCATGTTTACCCTCCAATGTTGACGCAACTCAATTTTTAGCTGACTGTGGATTAGATCAGGATGTACCTCTTACAGATGTGTACAACAAAGACAACGTAAAAAGAATAAGTTTACAGTTAAAAGAGTATTTCCCAGCAGTAGTTAAGTGGAACAAGATTTTCTCCATTAGACAGAAAGAGTCAGAAACTGCTGCAGAATATTTTCACAGGGCATTATTAGAAATGGCAAAATACACAGGCATAGAGGACATTAAAACAAACATAAACCATGGAGAAGTAGCAGTATCGGTACTGATGGATGGTTTAAAAGAGTCATTAAAGACTAGGGTACAGACCACACAACCATGTTGGCGAGGTCTGTCTGTGGCTACTTTGAGAGAGGCTGCTATTGATCACGATAGGAACATCACCAGACACAGGGAACAACAAGGTGATAAGTTAATGGCAGTAAGTATACAGGCCTTGACCACAAAACAGCCTGTGTTAATATCACCAAATCCTGTGGGTAAGTCAAATGTGGTAACATGTTATTCTTGTCACAAACAGGGACACTTTGCACGAGACTGTAGATCGAGAAATATACAAAAATCTTATCAACCCCCTAGACAACGACACGATACACGACATTGGGATCAGGGTCCGCAGAAACGGAGTTATGAGCCACATGCAGGGGAAACAAAAAGATATCCCCCGAACAGAGACTGGCAAGCCTCTGGTAGCTCCCAATTAACTCCATCACAAGTAGTTGCTGCCAGCGGGATTCAGGGAGGTCACCATACCCAATAGGGGTGTGGCCATACCTGTAATCTGCAGCCAGTAAAATTGATTGCAAGTCTTGGGAGTGAACCAGAAATTGCAATCAATGTAGCTGGTAAATCATTAAACTTTCTTGTAGACACAGGGGCGGCCAAATCAGTGATAAATTCGACAGTGGGCATGAGAACCACTGGTAAGACAATTCCAGCCATAGGGGTAACGGGAGTAGTCCAGCATTACCCTGTTAGCAAACCAGCCGAGATTACAGTAGGGCCTTTACATACCAAGCATTCCTTTTTGCTGGCTGCATCAGCACCGACTAATCTCCTGGGAAGAGACTTACTGTGTAAAATGGGGTGCGTCATTTATTGTACTCCTGAAGGTGTATTCTTGGACATACCTGAGAATCACGCTCAGGAAGTGCGAGACATGTTAGACTCCCCGTCAAAATTAATGTCACATACCATTATGACAAATAGGACTCCCTCCCAAGTAGAAGAAATGACATCTCAGATACCAGAGTCACTTTGGACTAAAGATGGACAGGACACTGGATTAATGGCAAACGTAGCTCCGGTAGTTGTACAAGTAAAAGATGGTAGGATAGCTCCAAAAATCCCACAGTACCCTCTGAAGCCAGAGGTGGAATTAGGAGTTTATCCCGTAATAGAGCGCTTGCTACAACAGGGCATTCTGGTAAGAACGTCCAGCACTGCCAATAGTCCCATCTTCCCTGTTAAAAAGAGTGGGGGGAGGGGTTACCGGCTAGTGCAGGATCTAAGGGGGATTAACAAAATAGTTGAGAGTCAGTTCCCCGTAGTGCCAAATCCAGCTGTCATCCTAATGCAAATCCCTCCCACTGCGAAATTTTTCACTGTTATTGACCTCTGCTCCGCTTTCTTTTCGGTACCTCTGCACCCTGACAGTCAATATTTGTTTGCATTTACATACAGAGGAGTCCAATACACATGGACTCGATTACCACAAGGATTCATAGATAGCCCAAGTATATTTTCCCAGGCTTTGCATGATTGTTTACAGTCTTTCCAACCAGTGAGTGGATCAGTATTAATACAGTACGTGGATGATCTACTACTGTGTTCTGATTCATTGGAAGCATCCCTGAAGGATACGAAACAGCTCCTGTTTCATCTTTCAGACACAGGACACAAGGTTTCCAAAGACAAGTTGCAATTATGCCAAACTAAGGTAAAATATTTGGGACACTGTCTAACACAAGGACTGAGACACCTGACCGCTGATAGAATTCAAGCAATTAGAGACATGACTCTGCCACAAACCCAGCAACAGATAAGAACATTTTTAGGAATGTGTGGGTATTGCCGTAACTGGATCCCAGGGTTTTCCATTCTAGCGTTACCCTTGCAGGAGATGGTCTCCTCAAACAAACCTGATCGGATTTCGCATACAGACGAGTCTGAGACAGCATTTGAGAGACTTAAACAGTGCCTAACGCAGGCACCAGCATTAGGTATGCCAGACTATGGGAAACCCTTTGAACTATACGGAACAGAAAGTGCTGGTTGCGCGGCAGGCGTACTAACCCAAAAGCACGGTGATGCCAGCAGGCCGGTAGCATATTACAGCGCTCAGCTAGATACGGTGGCGCGATCCCTCCCCACATGCTTGCGAAGCGTTGCTGCGATAGCATTGCTAGTAACGAAAAGCGAAGACGTCGTGCTAGGTCACAACCTCACAATTCATACACCACATGCAGTGTCAGCCTTGTTAAATTCTGCCCAAACCAGACACGTCTCATCAGCGCGGTTTACAAGATGGGAATTGGCACTAATGGCCCCCGTAAACATCACCATAAGGAGATGCAGTGCATTAAATCCTGCAACATATCTCCCAGGTGTGCCTGGACAGGCACAAAGGGTGGAGGATGAGAGTGGTGGGGAAGGAGAATTTAACACAAAGGAAGACACACATGATTGTATGGAATATTTGACCCAAAATTTTACTGCAAGGCCTGACATCAGTGACAACCCACTGGAAGATGTAGAACTTACGTTCTACATGGACGGTAGTTGTCATAGACAGTCAGACTCGGGAGACTTGTGTACTGGATACGCAGTCGTAGATGACCAAGGCACCATAGAAGCGGAACCGCTAGGCCCACCTCACTCAGCCCAGGTTGCTGAACTGGTCGCCCTAACCAGAGCATGTGAATTGGCTAAGGGCAAATCAGCCAATATCTACACCGATTCTAGATACGCATTCGGGGTAGTCCATGATTTCGGAGCCCTATGGCGCCTCAGAAATTTCATGACGGCAGCTGGTACACCGGTAGCGCATGCAGCTCACATAAAAAGGCTTCTAACAGCGATACAGGAACCCGACAGAGTGGCTGTTATCAAATGTAAAGCACACACTTATAGCCAAGACCCAGTATCACTTGGTAACAGCCGAGCAGACGAAGCTGCTAAATTAGCAGCTGCTACCCCCAGACAGACAGACACCACACAACTGATGGTATTTAATACCATCAACACACAGAAGTTGTGTGAGATGCAAAATTTGTGTTCCACACAGGAAAAGGCAGTCTGGAAGGCAAAAGGATATGGCCAGGAGTCCTCAGGACTCTGGACGGATGGACACGGTAAACCAGTGGCCCCCAGAGCATACCTTCCATGTTTAGCTGAGGCAGCTCACGGGCTGACTCATCTGGGCAAGGAAGGGATGTGCAAGTTGGTAAGAGCATATTGGTGTGCCCCAGGATTTTCATCTCATGCGAGTAAAAGAGCAATGTCATGCCTTACCTGTCTGAGAAAGAACATCGGAAAGGCAATACCTACAGAACCATCTCATATCCCACCTGCCGGCGGCCCTTTCCAGGTAATACAGATTGACTTTATTCAATTACCCCCTTGTCGAAATTTGAAATATGTACTTGTTTGTATAGATGTTTTCTCAAATTGGGTCGAAGCATTTCCAGCGGCCACAAATACCGCTATGTTTACTGCTAAGAAAATTGTGCAGGAATTTGTATGTAGATATGGTATCCCTAGAATTATCGAAAGTGATAGGGGTACCCATTTTACAGGTGATGTCTTTCAAGGAATGTGTAAATTGATGGGAATTGATAGCAAGCTGCACACTCCATACCGTCCACAGGCGAGTGCGAAAGTGGAAAGAGTGAATAGCACTATTAAAAATAAACTGAGTAAAGTGATGGCAGAGACAGGATTGACATGGCCGGAAGCTTTACCCATTGTACTATACAGCATCAGAACCACTCCCAGGTCCCCTCTTAATCTGTCTCCCTTTGAAATCTTGTTTGGTCGACAACCGCATGTTATGATTAACCCTCAGGATGATTTGAAGTGTAACAATGAAGTGACTGTAAAATACTTGATTAACATGAGTAAACAGTTAAGGAATCAAAATGATAATCTGAAGTTAGTGATTCCTGATTTACCAGATAGTAATTGTCATGACATTGAACCTGGGGATTATGTAATGATACGGAATTTTCTACGCTCAGGTTGCCTTATTGACAGATGGGAAGGACCATACCAGGTCTTATTGACTAGCACTACAGCATTGAAGGTTGCTGAGAGAGAGACTTGGGTTCATTCGTCCCACTGTAAAAAGGTTGCTGATCCAGAGAGGTCCCATGATAAGGAACAGACGGTAGAGGTTGTATCACTGGAGTGTCTGTTCCAGGAGGATTGAGGCGGCACCTGAGCATTGAAAATCACAAGACCAAAAGCAGTTGTCGATCCCCTGTTCCCTTTTATTGTTTTTCTCCAACTTCCCATCCCCTCTCCCTCAAATTATTTTTCCCCCTTCTCATTCTTCTCCGTTTCCTCCTACAAGATGGACTTGCCCCAAGAGACTGTGATCCGGATTTTCCTGTTGACCATGATGTTGACCAGAGCAGTCTGTTCCGGCGAGAGTACCATGGAGGTCGAGAGAGGTTCTGGAATGGGTTCTGATGATAAAGATGGAGGCGTAGTTTTCCAAGAACAACTTAATCAACAAGTAAAGGCGAGTATCAGAAAACGATCCGATAGCATTGACCATAGAAGGAATTGTGAAGGATTGTTAGCTGAAGAAAACTGTATCTGTCGGCTCTGTAACAATGTCATTGAGGATGGGTGCATAAAGAAATGCCAATCCAGTTTTAATATCCATATGGACCGGCATCCATTGAGTGACTATCACTCCTTAGTGGGTAGTGTGTTAAATAAAACAGATTGTTGGGTATGCTCTCAAGTACCTCAAGGTCATAGCAAATCAGGGCTAGTACCATTTCCTTTAACGTTAGGGGAGGTACTTGAGTTAAGTGGTGGGAGACCGGTGGACAGGAGGTTTAATATCTCCAGCCCTCCTAGTTTGAAGCTCCACCAATACCATGTGGATAGGTCCCTATTATGTTTTAACATCTCCAATCCCCGAAAGCCGGGAAATTGGGAAGTGTCATGGAGTAATCAAACCATGACCTTTTCGCATAGAGCAGATAGAATGCCTACAGATACAGAGCTTATACGCCACATAGCCAGTAGAGGAAAATCTTTCCGGTATAGGTATACCTTAGGAAATAGGATTACGAGAGTTGGAGAGGTATCACCAGGATACTGTGCACATATCGTACAACCTGATACGTGTACTAAGCAGATGGAAGAATTAGGGTTAGGAGATTTCACATGGAAGGTGTGTAATATGGTTATGTTCTACTCCGTCCCATATGTTCTCCCCGATGATGCATATTTCATATGCGGGAGAAAGGCGTATAAGTGGCTTGCCCCAAACTCTGAAGGATTGTGTTATATTGGAAAAGTACTGCCTGAAGTAATGACTGTATCACATGACAAAATGAAAGACATACACCGTGTTGCCCAAACTCCTTATACTCACACCCATTACGAGCACGTAGTTAAACGGCACCTGATAGAAAGAACAGAGCATCCGGCCTCTGACATGATCCATGAATCCACCGGGATTCAGTTTCTAATCGCGTTAGACATCACTCGCACCGCCAGAGGAGTGTTGAATTATAAATACATATCTGCGCTTGCAAATTTGTTAGATAATATCACTGAAATGTATGATGACACGTTTAGGTATACTGGAAGAGAACTTCAGGCTTATAAAACAGAACTGGTACAGCATAGAATGGTTCTTAATTACCTCACAGCAGTGACAGGCGGATATTGTGTCACACTGGCAACACAATACGGCGTGAAATGTTGCACATATATTACGAATAGCACCGAGGACCCGGTCGAGGTCATAGACCAAAAGATGGACGATATTCTCCAACTGAAGTGGGAATTTCGCAGGAGACACAATCTCACTCTTGCTGCTGTAGGTAATGAGCTGACTGGTTGGGTGTCATGGTTGAACCCGCGAAATTGGTTCTCTGGTTTAGGAGACTGGGCTCAAGGAGTCATAATGGATGTTGGGAAGTTTCTCCTATGTATCTTAGGTGTTATCATAACGATTGGCTTGATATTTAGATGCGGTCAGGCTTTAATGAAGTGCAATCGTCGTACTAGGGTAATGAGTTTAAGGAGTGAGGAAACTGTAATTCCAATGGATTTGATTTATGACCCAAATGTAGAAACAATGATGTGATGAAAATGCGATATCTACGGTCCGTTTCTTTCACCTGTTTTTCCGTTTTCTCCAAGGTAAAAAGACCCACTTGGACGAGGAGTTTGATGAGCCGATATACAGACAACAGATGGACTAAAGAAGAAGTTTTGACAACCTGATACACAGATTTTTGATGAACTATGCCATGGATCCCCAGTTTCCCTAGAAATTTTAAAATTACGCTAGCCCAACACTTTTGTAAATCTATGGACATTGACAGCTTTTGCTCGCACCTTATGGGCAAAAGCACAAAGAAGACTGCATTCAACAGACACCAAACAAGACCTCAATCGACGAATGTACATTTACTTGACATAGAATACCACCGCATTTACCGTAATTATGTCTTTTCTTCAACCCTCAGGTAATGACACACATAGTCGATAGGGAATACAGGCACAGATATCAGCAATCACATATCTCCCCCATTCATGTATCATCAACTAAAATGTGCTCCCCCATTTTGTTACAACCAAAGCCGAAAAGAGCTCGGTAAAGTTTGACAGCCCATCCACAGACCCGTACCACGGGATAAGAAGGAATTCAAATGTATACTTCGCAATACCTCGAAGCTTGATTTAAAACACGTACGGCACGATGATACATGACCCCCAAGCACGGATTCATACACACATGCTTCTGCTATCTCACTAGGTCATACCCTTTTCCTACCATCTCCTCTCCTCCCCTACCCAACCATGTAAATGTATGAACCCCTGACATATATTTTTCTCTTTTTGAAAATGTTTTAGAAGGTGGCAGTTATTGTTGACTGCCAAAGGGTGGACTGTCAAAGTCAGAAAAATATCTCTATGCACACTACCATATTTGCACCTCACACAGGTCCGTGCTGCGCATGCGTACGCTCTCCCGTACGTGCGCATACTCACAGTCGCGGGCACCCGCAGGCGCACGGTATGCGTATTTACGGTAGAGTTTATGTGATCGTAGCGTGCGACTCAATCGTTACATATTTTCACTATATAATGTATTTTGTAGATCATGGTCCCTTTGATAGATTCTGAAAGTTTGGTTAATATAGAATGTTCGTGAACAGAGAAATCCCTCTTTGTTTGATGCGAAGGGTCAGACAGGAGTAATACAGTGGTGTTTAGTACCCATCGGAAGAGTATTTAATTAGCAATATTCCGGCGTTGGTTTGAAGCGGATTAATCGCTCATGCGAATAGTTATGGACATAAGAAGTTTGTGAACATTTACTGTATTTGCACTTACTTATCCATGCGGCGGGAAACCCAGTTTCCCTCCCACCTGAGCTGTTGGAAATAGTCACGGCCCACCTGTATGAATCAACCTATGACCTTTTGTTATAATGCGAGGAGGAATTCCTGTGTCCAATGAACAATGAGATTGTAGGGACCATTGAATTGTATTGTGTGTGGGGCATAAATAGACAAGCCGATCACATCCAGCTCTCACTCTTCAACGGTTATCATTGCTGAAAATCGGGAGCTGGATGTCCAGAGGCGCATGCGATCGTTTCCTTTGTGCGTAAGTTTTTCTCCGCAACTATATTGATCTTCTTGTTATTGTGGGCCAATTTCTCTCTCTCTCTCTTCTCCTCTTTCTCTCTTATTTTCCCTTAAATAGTAATTGTATTATACTTCCTGTGTAGTTATCTGGTTAGGTAGTCTATGTTATATTGTAGTGTATGATTTGTATTTGTATTAATTCTTTTGCAAGTATATCATTCATAATATATATATATATTAGGCGTTGGACCCTAAGCCCAGGTATCTGTGTATTTCTTATAGTGTTAAGTATTCTCAGAGCGTCGGTGACGCTCAAACAGCTTTTGAGTTAATAAGGTTACACTGTGTTGCATCTACACCCTATCTCTACACTAAGGTTTTACAGCATATTACATTGTTTATGGTTTAGATTTAAAGGTTTAACATTGTGAGCGTCAGCGCCGCTGGTGATCTCCTCGTGGTCCCGAGCGTCCGCTACGCTATAGCGAATCATTACGTTAGTCAGCAGCCAATAGCGTGCCTGCCTGTGATCTCTTGGCCGTGAGCGAACGTGACGCTTGAGCGTCTCGACTACGGCTAAGCGATTGTTACGCAACGAGCGTACCCTTACGGTACTTCATACGTAAATAGCGTACAGTGTTCTTAGACCTCACAAAGGGTTTTATATACGATAAATATTCAGCTTTATCAAGGGTTATTAGGGTTATTAAGGTTAGGGTTAGGATTAAAAGGTTAGGGTTAGGGTTCGGGTAAGGGTTAGTGTTAGGGTTATTAGGGTTAGGGTATTAGGTTTAGGGTTCGTATTAGCGTTAGGGTTGTTAGGGTTATTAGGTTTAAGGTTATTAGGTTAGGGTTAGGGTATTAGGGTTAGGGTATTAGGGTGATGGTGTTAGGGTTAGGGTTCGTGTTAGGGTTTTATGGTTAGGGTTTTAGGATTACGGTTAGAGTTCGTGTTGTTGTTAAAGGTTTGGGTTTTAGGGTTAGGGTTAGGGTTAAGGGTTCGTGTTAGGGTTAGGGTGTTAGGTTTAGGGTTATGTTTTTAGGGTTTTAGGGTTAGGTTTATTAGGGTTATTAGGGTTAGGGTTATTATGGTTACGGTTATGGTATAGGGGTTAGGGTATTAGGGTTAGGGTTATGGTATTAGGGTTAGGGTTAGGGTTAGTTAAGGTGAGGGTATTAGGGTATTAGGGTTAGGGTTAGGTAATTAGGTATAGGGTTAGGGTTAGGGAATTTGGTATAGGGTTGTGGTATTAGTGTTATGGTTTGGGTTCGAGTTAGGATTCAGGTTAGGGTTAGGGTTTGGGTATTAGAGTTAGGGTTAGGATTAGGTTAGGGTATTAGGGTTAGAGTATTAGGGATAGGGTTAGGGTATTAGGGTTAGGGTTAGTTAGGGTTAGGGATCATATTAGAGTTAGGGTTCGTATTAGGGTTAGGATTCGTATTAGGGTTATGGTTAGGGTAGTATTAGGGTTAGGGTTTGTTAGTGTTAGAGAATTAGGGTATTAGGGTTCATATTAGGGTTAGGGTTTGTATTAGGGTTCATATTAGGGTTAGGGCTAGGGTTCATATTAGGGTTAGGGCTAGGGTTCATATTAGGGTTAGCGATAGGGTTAGGGTTCGTATTAGGGTTAGGGTTTTAGGGTTAGGTTTAGGGTTATTAGGATTAGTGTTAGTGTAACTTAGGGTTAGGGTTAGAATATTAGGGTGTTAGGGTTAGGGTTGGGGGTTAGGGTTCATATTAGGGATAGGGTTAGGGTAGCGTTAGGGTTAGGGTTCGTGTTAGGGTTTGTTTTAGGGTTAGGGCATTAGGGTGTTAGGGTTAGAGGTTAGGGTTAGGGTTCATATTAGGGATAAGGTTAGGGTAGTGTTAGGGTTAGGGTTCACGTTGGGGTTTGTTTTAGGGTGAGGGTTAGGGCATTAGGGTGTTAGGGTTAGAGGTTAGGGTTAGGGTTCATATTAGGGATAGGGTTAGGTTAGTGTTTGGGTTAGGGTTCACGTTGGGGTTTCTTTTAGGGTTAGGGTTCATATTAGAGGTATTAGGGTTATAGTTAGGGTTAGGGTAGCGTTAGAGTTAGGGTTAGGGTTAGATTAGGGTTCGTATTAGGGTTAGGTTTAGGGTTAGGGTTCGTGTTAGGGCTGGGTTATTGTTGGGGTTAGGGTTAGGTTAAGGTTAGGGTTAGGGTATTAGGGATAGGGTATTAGGGTTAGGGTATTAGGGTTAGGGTTAAGGTTAAGGTTAGATAGGGTTCGTATTAGGGTTAGGGTACATATTAGGGTTAGGGTTAGAGTAGCATTAGGGTAAGGGTTCGTGTTAGGTTTAGGGTTTGTGTTAGGGTTAGGGTTTGTGTAAGGGTAAGGGTTAGGTTAGGGTTAGGGTTAGGGGTAGGGTTTGGTTAGGGTATTAGGGTTAGGGTTCGTATTAGGGTTAGGGTTAGGGTATTAGGGTTAGGGTTAGGATTTTATGGTTAGGGTTAGGGTTAAGGAATTAGGGTTATGGTATAAGGGTTAGGTTTAGTTAGGGTTAGGGTATTTGGGTATAAGGGTTAGGGTTTGTATTAGGGTTCAGATTAGGGTTAGGGTTAAGATTTTTATTAGGGTTAGGGTTCGTATTAGGGTTAGGGACCGTATTAGGGTTAATGTTAGGGTTTGTATTAGAGTTATTAAGGGTTAGGGTTCATGTTAGGGTTCATGTTAGGGTTAGGGTTCATGTTAGGGTTACGGTTCGTGTTAGGGTTTGGGTTCGTATTAAGGTTAGGGTTCGTATTAGGGTTAGGGTAGCGTTAGGGTTAGCGTTCGTATTAGGGTTAGGGTTAGTATAAGGGTTAGGGTTCGTATTAGGGTTGGGGTTCGTATTAGGGTTAGGGTTTGTATAAGTGTTAGGGTTCGTATTAGTGTTAGGGTTAGGTTTTTAGGGTTAGGGTTATTAGGATTAGGCATAGGGTTAGTTAGGGTTAGGTTTAGGGTATTAGGGTGTTAGGGTTTGGGTTCATATTTGGGTTAGCGTTGGGTCAGGGTTAGGGTTAGGGTCATTGTCAGAGTCAGGGTCTGTATTAGGGTTAGGGTTCGTATTATGGTTAGGGTTTGGGTTAGGGTTCATATTATGGTTAGGGTTAGGGTTTGTATTAGGGTTAGCGTTAGGGTTAGGATTCGTATTAGAGATATTAGGGTTACAGTTAGGGATAGGGTAGCGTTAGAGTTAGGGTTTGTATTAGGGTTTCTTGTTAGGGTTAGGGTTCGTATAAGGGTTAGGGTTAGGGATAGGGTTAGGTTAGGGTTAAGGTTAGGGTATTAGGGTTAGGTAGTAGGGTTAGGGTTATATGGTTACATTAGGGTAATGGTATTAGGGTTAGTGTTAGGGTTAAGGTTCGGTTAGGGTTAGGGTTTGGGTATTAGGGTTAGGTTTAGGGTATTAGGGTTAGAGTATTAGGGATAGGGTTTTAGGGTTAGGGTTAGTTAGGGTTATGTTTAGGGTTCATATTAGAGTTAGGGTTCGTATTAGGGTTAGGATTCGTATTAGGGTTAGGGTTGCATTAGGGTTAGGGTTAGTTAGGGTTAGGGTATTAGGGTATTAGGGTTAGGGTTTGTCTTAGGGTTCATTTTAGGGTTAGGGCTAGGGTTAGGGTTCGTATTAGGGTTAGGGCTAAGGTTCGTATTAGGGTTAGCGTTAGGTTTAGGGTTCGTATTAGGATTAGGGTTTTAGGGTGTTAGGTTCAGGGTTATTAGGATTAGAGTTAGGGTTACTTAGGGTTAGGGTTAGAGTATTAGGGGGTTAGGGTTGGGAGTTAGGGTTCATATTAAGGATAGGGTTAGGGTAGCGTTAGGTTTAGGGTTCACGTTAGGGTTTGTTTTAGGGTTAGGGTTCGTATTAGAGGTATTAGGGTTATAGTTAGGGTTAGGGTAGCGTTAGAGTAAGGGTTAGGTTAGGGTTAGGGTGCGTATTAGGGTTAGGTTTAGGGTTAGGGTTCGTGTTAGGGTTAATGTTAGTGTTAGGGTTAGGTTAGGGTTAGGGTATTAGGGTTAGGTTATGGTTAGGGTTAGGGTATTAGGGATAAGATATTAGTGTTAGGGTATTAGGGTTAGGGTTAAGGTTAGTTAGGGTTAGTGTTCGGATTAGGATTAGGGTTAGGGTTACATAGTGTTAGGGTTTGGGTATTAGTGTGTTAGGGTTAGAGGTTAGGGTTCATATTAGGGATAGGGTTAGGGTAGCATTAGGTTTAGGTTTTTTCTAGGGTTAGGGTTCGTATTAGAGGTATTAGGGTTATAGTTATGGTTAAGGTAGCATTAGAGATAGGGTTAGGTTAGGGTTAGGGTTCGTATTAGGGTTAGGTTTTGGGTTAGTGTTCGTGTTAGGGTTAGTGTTAGGGTTAGGGTTAGGATTTGGTTAGGGTATTAGGGTTAGGGTTTGTATTAGGGTTAGGGTATAAGGATTAGGGTTAGGGTTTTAGGGTTAGGGTTAGGGAATTAGGAAATTAGGGTTATGGTATTAGGGTTAGTTAGAGTTAGGGTTAGTGTATTACGGTATTAGGGTTAGGGTTTGTGTTAGGGTTCAGATTAGGGTTAGGGTTAGGATTTGTATTAGGGTTAGGGTTCGTATTAGTGTTAGGGTTCGTAATAGGATTATGGTTAGTGTTTTAGGGTTAGGGTTAGTGTTATTAGGATAAGGGTTAGGGTTATTTAGGGTTAGGGTTCATATTAGGGTTAGGGTTAGTTTTGGGTCAGGGTTAGGGTTAAGTTTAGGGTTCGTATTAGGGTTAGGGTTTGGGTTACGGTTCATATTAGGGTTAGGGTTCGTATTAGGTTTAGCGTTAGGGTTCGTATTAGAGATATTAGGGTTATAGTTAGGGTTAGGGTAGCAATAGAGTTAGGGTTAGTGTTCATATTAGGGTTAGGTTTAGTATTTCTTGTTAGGGTTAGGGTTCGTATTAGGGTTAGGGTTAGGTTAGGGTTAGTCTTAGGGTATTAGGGTTATGGTTATGGTTAGGGTTAGGGTTAGGTTAGGGTTAGGGTTAGGTATTAAGGTTAGGGTTATATGGTTAGATTAGGGTAATGGTATTATGGTTAGGGTTAGTGTTAGGGTTAAGGTTCGGTTAGGGTTAGGGCTTGGGTATTAGGGTTAGGATTAGGTTTAGGTTATTAGGGTTAGAGTATTAGGGATAGGGTTTTAGGGTTAGGGTTAGTTAGGGTTATGTTTAGGGTTCATATTAGAGTTAGGGTTCGTATTAGGGTTAGGATTCGTATTAGGGTTATGGTTAGGGTAGCATTAGAGTTAGGGTTTGTTAGGGTTAGAGAATTAGGGTATTAGGGTTCATATTAGGGTTAGGGTTTGTATTAGGGTTCATATTAGGGTTAGGGTTCGTATTAGGGTTAGGGCTAGGGTTCATATTTGGGTTAGCGATAGGGTTAGGGTTCGTATTAGGGTTAGGGTTTTAGGGTTTTAGGGTTAGGTTTAGTGTTATTAGGATTAGGGTAAGAGTATTAGGGTGTTATGGTTCATATTAGGGATAGGGTTAGGGTAGCGTTAGGGTTAGGGTTCGTGTTAGGGTTAGGGTTTGTTTTATTGTTAGGGTTAGGGCATTAGGGTGTTAGGGTTAGAGGTTAGGGTTAGGGTTCATATTAGGGTTAGGGTTAGGTTAGTGTTAGGGTTCACGTTGGGTTTTCTTTTAGGGTTAGGGTTCGTATTAGAGGTATTAGGGTTATAGTTAGGGTTAGGGTAGCGTTAGAGTTAGGGTTACTTTAGGGTTCGTATTAGGGTTAGGTTTAGGGTTAGGGTTCGTGTTAGGGATGGGTTTTTGTTGGGGTTAGGGTTAGGGTTAGGTTAGGGTTAGGGTAATAGGGATAGGGTATTAGGGTTAGGGTATTAGGGTTAGGGTTAAGGTTAAGGTTAGATAGGGTACGTATTAGGGTTAGGGTACATATTAGGGTTAGGGTTAGAGTAGCATTAGGGTTAGGGTTCGTGTTAGGGTTAGGGTTTGTGTTAGGGTTTGTGTAAGGGTTAGAGTTAGGTTAGGGTTAGTGGTAAGGTTTGGTTAGGGTATTAGGGTTAGGGACCGTATTAGGGTTAATGTTAGGGTTTGTATTAGAGTTATTAGAGTTAGGGTTAGGTTAGAGTTCATGTTAGGGTTCGTGTTAGGGTTTAGGTTCGTATTAAGGTTAGGGTACGTATTAGGGTTAGGGTAGCGTTAGGGTTAGGGTTCGTATTAGGGTTACTATAAGGGTTAGGGTTCGTATTAGGGTTGGGGTTCGTATTAGGGTTAGGGTTTGTATAAGTGTTAGGGTTCGTATTAGTGTTAGGGTTATGGTTTTAGGGTTAGGGTTAGGGTTATTAGGATTAGGCATAGGGTTAGTTAGGGTTAGGGTTAGGTTTAAGGTATTATGGTGGTGGGTTAGGGTTCATATTAGGGTTAGCGTTGGGTCAGGGTTAGGGTTAGGGTCAGGGTCAGAATCAGGGTTTGTATTAGGGTTAAGGTTCGTATTATGGTTAGGGTTTGGGTTAGGGTTCATATTATGGTTAGGGTTTGTATTAGGGTTAGCGTTAGGGTTAGGATTCGTATTAGAGATATTAGGGTTATAGTTAGGGTTAGGGTAGCGTTAGAGTTAGGGTTTGTATTAGGGTTAGGGTTTCTTGTTAGGGTTAGGGATCGTTTAAGGGTTAGGGTTAGGGATAGGGTTAGGTTAGGGTTAGGGTTATGGTATTAGGGTTAGGTATTAGGGTTAGGGTTATATGGTTAGATTAGGGTAATGGTTTTAGGGTTAGGGTTAGTGTTAGGGTTAGGGTTCGGTTAGGGTTAGGGTTTGGGTATTAGGGTTAGGGTTAGGGTTAGGTTTAGGGTATTAGGGTTAGAGTATTAGGGATAGGGTTTTAGGGTTAGGGTTAGTTAGGGTTATGTTTAGGGTTCATATTAGAGTTAGGGTTCGTATTAGGGTTAGGATTCGTATTAGAGTTAGGGTTGCATTAGGGTTAGGGTTAGGGTTCGCGTTAGGGTTAGGGTATTAGGGTTAGGGTTTGTATTAGGGTTCATTTTAGGGTTAGGGCTAGGGGAGGGTTCGTATTAGGGTTAGGGCTAAGGTTCGTATTAGGGTTAGAGTTAGGGTTAGGGTTCGTATTAGGAATAGGGTTTTAGGGTGTTAGGTTTAGGGTTATTAGGATTAGGGTTAGGGTTACTTAGGCTTAGGTTTAGAGTATTAGGGGGTTAGGGTTGGGAGTTAGGGTTCATATTAAGGATAGGGTTAGGGTAGCTTTAGGTTTAGGGTTCACGTTAGGGTTAGGGTTTGTTTTAGGGTTAGGGTTCGTATTAGAGGTATTAGGGTTATAGTTAGGGTTAGGGTAGCGTTAGAGTAAGGGTTAGGGTTAGGTTAGGGTTAGGGTTCGTATTAGGGTTAGGTTTAGGGTTAGGGTTCGTGTTAGCAGTGACGTGCGGTGGGTTGAGGCAGGTGAGGCAGAGCCATTCCTTTCATACTAACGTTTGTGCCCGAGTTTTGACTGTATAAAGTATGTGAAAAATAAAAAGAATATGTTTGAAAAATCTTTATTGCATTATTGTAATAATTTTTATAGTCAAAAATGTGGAGTCTATGGCAGATGAGGCAGTACCTCACCTGTTTATCTCTTCCGCACATATCTGATCAAAACTCCAAAAATTTCCTGGAGTTTATACTGCTGCAGCTGTGTATAATGACCACATGATCCCCTTGGCTCATATATTTTGTGTAAATCTGGCTCTGGTGTTAGCCAGTGCCTCTTGAGCCATTTAGCTCACCGCACGTCCCTGCGTGTTATGGTTAATGTTAGTGTTAGGGTTAGGTTAGGGTTAGGGTATTAGGGTTAGGTTATGGTTAGGGTTAGGGTATTAGGGATAGGGTATTAGTGTTAGGGTATTAGGGTTAGGGTTAAGGTTAGTTAGGGTTAGTGTTCGGATTAGGATTAGGGTTAGGGTTACATAGGGTTAGGGTTTGGGTATTAGTGTGTTAGGGTTAGAGGTTAGGGTTCATATTAGGGATAGGGTTAGGGTAGAGTTAGGTTTAGGGTGTTTTTAGGGTTAGGGTTCGTATTAGAGGTATTAAGGTTATAGTTATGGTTAAGGTAGCATTAGAGGTAGGGTTAGGTTAGGGTTCGTATTAGGGTTAGGTTTTGGGTTAGGGTTCGTGTTAGGGTTAGTGTTAGGGTTAGGATTTGGTTAGGGTATTAGGGTTAGGGTTTGTACTAGGGTTAGGGTATAAGGATTAGGGATAGGGTTTTAGGGTTAGGGTTAGGGAATTAGGAAATTAGGGTTATGGTATTAGGGTTAGTTAGAGTTAGGGTTAGGGCATTATGGTATTAGGGTTAGGGTTAGGGTTTGTGTTAGGGTTCAGATTAGGGTTAGGGTTAGGATTTGTATTAGGGTTATGGTTCGTATTAGTGTTAGGGTTAGGGTTCGTAATAGGATTATGGTTAGTGTTTTAGGGTTAGGGTTTGTGTTATTAGGATAAGGGTTAGGGTTATTTAGGGTTAGGGTTTAGTTATTAGGTTGTTAGGGTTCATTTTAGGGTTAGGGTTAGCTTTGGGTCAGGGTTAGGGTTAGGGTCAGGGTCAGGGTTAGTATTAGGTTTAGGGTTCCTATTAGGGTTAGGGTTTGGGTTACGGTTCATATTAGGGTTAGGGTTCGTATTAGGTTTAGCGTTAGGGTTAGGGTTCTTATTAGAGATATTAGGGTTATAGTTAGGGTTAGGGTAGCAATAGAGTTAGGGTTAGTGTTCGTATTAGGGTTAGGTTTAGTATTTCTTGTTAGGGTTCGTATTAGGGTTAGGGTATAAGGATTAGGGATAGGGTTTTAGGGTTAGGGTTAGGGAATTAGGAAATTAGGGTTATGGTATTAGGGTTAGTTAGAGTTAGGGTTAGGGCATTATGGTATTAGGGTTAGGGTTTGTGTTAGGGTTCAGATTAGGGTTAGGATTTGTATTAGGGTTATGGTTCGTATTAGTGTTAGGGTTCGTAATAGGATTATGGTTAGTGTTTTAGGGTTAGGGTTTGTGTTATTAGGATAAGGGTTAGGGTTATTTAGGGTTAGGGTTTAGTTATTAGGTTGTTAGGGTTAGGGTTCATATTAGGGTTAGGGTTAGCTTTGGGTCAGGGTTAGGGTTAGGGTCAGGGTCAGGGTTAGTATTAGGTTTAGGGTTCGTATTAGGGTTAGGGTTTGGGTTACGGTTCATATTAGGGTTAGGGTTCGTATTAGGTTTAGCGTTAGGGTTAAAGTTCTTATTAGAGATATTAGGGTTATAGTTAGGGTAGCAATAGAGTTAGGGTTAGTGTTCGTATTAGGGTTAGGTTTAGTATTTCTTGTTAGGGTTCGTATTAGGGTTAGGGTTAGGTTAGGGTTAGGCTTAGGGTATTAGGGTTATGGTTAGGGTACTAGGGTTAGAATTAGGGTAGTGGTATTAGGGTTAGGGTTTGTGTTAGGGTTGGGGTTTGTGTAAGGGTTAGGATTAGAGTTAGGTTAGGGTTAGGGTTAGAGTTGGGTTAGGCTTAGGGTATTATGATTAGGGTTAGGGTTCATATTGTGTTTAGGGTTAGGTTTAGGATTAGGGTATTATAGTTAGGGTTATGGTTAGTGTTAGGGTTAGGTTAGGGTTAGGGTATTAGGGATAGGGTATTAGGGTTAGGGTTAGGGTATTAGGGTTAGGGTTAAGGTTAAGGTTAGATAGGGTTCGTATTAGGGTTAGGGTACATATTAGGGTTAGGGTTAGAGTAGCATTAGGGTTAGGGTTCGTGTTAGGTTTAGGGTTTGTGTTAGGGTTAGGGTTTGTGTAACGGTTAGGGTTAGGTTAGGGTTAGGTTTAGGGGTAGGGTTTGGTTAGGGTATTAGGGTTAGGGTTCGTATTAGGGTTAGGGTTAGGGTATTAGGGTTAGGGTTAGGATTTTATGGTTAGGGTTAAGGAATTAGGGTTATGGTATAAGGGTTAGGTTTAGTTAGGGTTAGGGTATTTGGGTATAAGGGTTAGGGTTCAGATTAGGGTTAGGATTTGCATTAGGGTTAGGGTTAGGGTTCATATTAGGGTTAGGGTTAGGGTTAGCTTTGGGTCAGGGTTAGGGTTAGGGTCAGGGTCAGGGTTAGTATTAGGTTTAGGGATCGTATTAGGGTTAGGGTTTGGGTTACGGTTCATATTAGGGTTAGGGTTCGTATTAGGTTTAGCGTTAGGGTTAGGGTTCTTATTAGAGTTATTAGGGTTATAGTTAGGGTTAGGGTAGCAATAGAGTTAGGGTTAGTGTTCGTATTAGGGTTAGGTTTAGGTTTAGTATTTCTTGTTGGGGTTAGGGTTCGTATTAGGGTTAGGGTTAGGGTTAGGTTAGGGTTAGGCTTAGGGTATTAGGGTTATGGTTAGGGTACTAGGGTTAGAATTAGGGTAGTGGTATTAGGGTTAGGATTTGTGTTAGGGTTGGGGTTTGTGTAAGGGTTAGGATTAGGGTTAGGTTAGGGTTAGGGTTGGGTTAGGGTTAGGGTATTATGATTAGGGTTAGGGTTCATATTGTGTTTAGGTGTAGGATTAGGGTATTATAGATAGGGTTATGGTTAGTGTTAGGGTTAGGTTAGGGTTAGGGTTTGGGTAATAGGGTAAAGGTAAGTGTTAGGGTTAGGTTAGGGTATTAGGGTTAGGGTATTAGGGTTAGGGTTGGGGGTTAGGGTTCATATTAGGGATAGGGTTAGGGTAGCGTTAGGGTTAGGGTTCATGTTAGGGTTTGTTTTAAGGTTAGGGTTAGGGCATTAAGGTGTTAGGGTTAGAGGTTAGGGTTAGGGTTCATATTAGGGATAGGGTTAGGGTAGTGTAAGGGTTAGGGTTCACGTTGGGGTTTCTTTTAGGGTTAGGGTTCGTATTAGTGGTATTAGGGTTATAGTTAGGGTTAGGGTAGCGTTAGAGTTAGGGTTAGGTTATGGTTCGTATTAGGGTTAGGTTTAGGGTTAGGGTTCGTGTTAGGGCTGGGTTATGGTTGGGGTTAGGGTTAGGGTTAGGTTAGGGTTAGGGTTAGAGTATTAGGGATAGGGTATTAGGGTTAAGGTTAGGGTATTAGGGTTAGGGTTAAGGTTAAGGTTAGATAGGGTTCGTATTAGGGTTAGGGTACATATTAGGGTTAGGGTTAGAGTAGCATTAGGGTTAGGGTTCGTGTTAGGTTTACGGTTTGTGTTAGGGTTAGGGTTTGTGTAAGGGTTAGGGTTAGGTTAGGGTTAGGGTTAGGGGTAGGGTTTGGTGAGGGTATTAGGGTTAGGGTTCATATTAGGGTTAGGGTTAGGGTATTAGGGTTAGGGTTAGGATTTTATGGTTAGGGTTAGGGTTAAGGAATTAGGGTTATGGTATAAGGGTTAGGTTTAGTTAGGGTTAGGGTATTTGGGTATAAGGGTTAGGGTTTGTATTAGGGTTCAGATTAGGTTTAGGGTTAGGATTTGTATTAGGGTTAGGGTTCGTATTAGGGTTAGGTACCGTATTAGGGTTAATGTTAGGGTTTGTATTAGAGTTATTAGGGTTAGGGTTAGGTTAGGGTTCATGTTAGGGTTAGGGTTCGTGTTAGGGTTTGGGTTCGTATTAAGGTTAGGGTTCGTATTAGGGTTAGGGTTCATATTAGGGTTAGGGTTTGTATAAGTGTTAGGGTTTGTATTAGTGTTAGGGTTAGGGTTTTAGGGTTAGGCATAGGGTTATTAGGATTAGGCATAGGGTTAGTTAGGGTTAGGGTTAGGTTTAGGGTATTAGGGTGTTAGGGTTAGGGTTCATATTAGGGTTAGCGTTGGGTCAGGGTTAGGGTCAGGGTCAGAGTCAGGGTCAGGGTTTGTATTAGGGTTAGGGTTCGTATTATGGTTAGGGTTTGGGTTAGGGTTCATATTATGGTTAGGGTTAGGGTTTGTATTAGGGTTAGCGTTAGGGTTAGGATTCGTATTAGAGATATTAGGGTTATAGTTAGGGTTAGGGTAGCGTTAGAGTTAGGGTTTGTATTAGGGTTAGGGCTTCTTGTTAGGGTTAGGGTTCGTATAAGGGTTAGGGTTAGGGATAGGGTTAGGTTAGGGTTAGGGTATTAGGGTTAGGTATTAGGGTTAGGGTTATATGGTTAGATTAGCGTAATGGTATTAGGGTTAGGGTTAGTGTTAGGGTTAGGGTTTGGTTAGGGTTAGGGCTTGGTATTAGGGTTAGGTTTAGGGTATTAGGGTTAGAGTATTAGGGATAGCGTTTTAGGGTTAGGGTTAGTTAGGGTTATGTTTAGGGCTCATATTAGAGTTAGGGTTCGTATTAGGGTTAGGATTCGTATTAGGGTTATGGTTAGGGTAGCATTAGGGTTAGGGTTCACGTTAGGGTTAGAGAATTAGGGTATTAGGGTTCATATTAGGGTTAGGGTTTGTATTAGGGTTCATATTAGGGTTAGGGTTCGTATTAGGGTTAGGGCTAGGGTTCATATTAGGGTTAGCGATAGGGTTAGGGTTCGTATTAGGGTTAGGGTTTTAGGGTTAGGTTTAGTGTTATTAGGATTAGGGTTAGAGTATTAGGGTGTTAGTGTTAGGGCTGGGGGTTAGGGTTCATATTAGGGATAGGGTTAGGGTAGCATTAGGGTTAGGGTTCGTGTTAGGGTTAGGGTTTGTTTTAGGGTTAGGGTTAGGGCATTAGGGTGTTAGGGTTAGAGGTTAGGGTTAGGGTTCATATTAGGGATAGGGTTAGGGTAGTGCTAGGGTTAGGGTTCACGTTAGGGTTTCTTTTAGGGTTAGGGTTCGTATTAGAGGTATTAGGGTTATAGTTAGGGTTAGGGTAGCGTTAGAGTTAGGGTTAGGGTTAGGTTAGGGTTCGTATTAGGGTTAGGTTTAGGGTTAGGGTTCGTGTTAGAGTTGGGTTATTGTTGGGGTTAGGTTAGGGTTAAGTTAGGGTTAGGGTTAGGGTATTAGGGATAGGGTATTAGGGTTTTGGTTAGGGTATTAGGGTTAGGTTTAAGGTTAAGGTTAGATAGGGTACGTATTAGGGTTAGGGTACATATTAGGGTTAGGGTTAGAGTAGCATTAGGATTAGGGTTCATGTTAGGGTTAGGGTTTGTGTTAGGGTAAGGGTTTGTGTAAGGGTTAGAGTTAGGTTAGGGTTAGGGGTAGGGTTTGGATAGGGTATTAGGGTTAGGGTTAGGGTTAGGGTATTAGGGTTAGGGTTAGGATTTTATGGTTAGGGTTAGGGTTAAGGAATTAGGGTTATGGGATAAGGGTTAGGTTTAGTTAGGGTTAGGGTATTTGGGTATAAGGGTTAGGGTTTGAATTAGGGTTCAGATTAGGGTTAGGGTTAGGATTTGTATTAGGGTTAGGGTTCGTATTAATGTTAGGGACCGTATTAGGGTTAATGTTAGGGTTTGTATTAGAGTTATTAGGGTTAGGGTTTTAGGGTTAGGGTTAGTTAGGGGTTATGTTTAGGGTTCATATTAGAGTTAGGGTTCGTATTAGGGTTAGGATTCGTATTAGGGTTAGGGTTGCATTAGGGTTAGGGTTAGGGTTCGCGTTAGGGTTAGGGTTAGGGTATTAGGGTATCAGGGTTAGGGTTTGTATTAGGGTTCATTTTAGGGTTAGGGCTAGGGTTAGGGTTCGTATTAGAGTTAGGGCTAAGGTTCGTATTAGGGTTAGCGTTAGGGTTAGGGTTCATATTAGGATTAGGGTTTTAGGGTGTTAGGTTTAGGGTTATTAGGATTAGGGTTAGGGTTACTTAGGGTTAGGGTTAGAGTATTAGGGGGTTAGGGTTGGGAGTTAGGTTTATATTAAGGATAGGGTTAGGGTAGCGTTAGGTTTAGGGTTCACGTTAGGGTTAGGGTTTGTTTTAGGGTTAGGGTTCGTATTAGAGGTATTAGGGTTATAGTTAGGGTTAGGGTAGCGTTAGAGCAAGGGTTAGGGTTAGGTTAGGGTTCGTATTAGGGTTAGGATTAGGGTTAGGATTCATATTAGGATTAGGGTTTTAGGGTGTTAGGTTTAGGGTTATTAGGATTAGGGTTAGGGTTACTTAGGGTTAGGGTTAGAGTATTAGGGGGTTAGGGTTGGGAGTTAGGTTTATATTAAGGATAGGGTTAGGGTAGCGTTAGGTTTAGGGTTCACGTTAGGGTTAGGGTTTGTTTTAGGGTTAGGGTTCGTATTAGAGGTATTAGGGTTATAGTTAGGGTTAGGGTAGCGTTAGAGCAAGGGTTAGGGTTAGGTTAGGGTTCGTATTAGGGTTAGGATTAGGGTTAGGGTTCGTGTTAGCAGTGACGTGCGGTGGGGTGAGGCAGGTGAGGCAGAGCCATTCCTGTCATACTAACGTTTGTGCCAGAGTTTTTACTGTATAAAGTATGTGAAAAATAAAAAGAATATGTTTGAAAAATCTTTTTTGCATTATTGTAATAATTTTTATAGCCAAAAATGTGGAGTTAAAGTCTATGGCAGGTGAGGCAGTGCCTCACCTGCTTATCTCTTCCGCATATATCTGATCAAAACTCCAAAAATTTCCTGGAGTTTATACTGCTGCAGCTGTGTATAATGCCCACATGATCCCTTTGGCTCATATATTTTGTGTAAATCTGGCTCTGGTGCTAGCCAGTGCCTCTTGAGCCATTAAGCTCACCGCACGTCCCTGCGTGTTAGGGTTAATGTTAGTGTTAGGGTTAGGTTAGGGTTAGGGTATTAGGGTTAGGTTATGGTTAGGGTATTAGGGATAGGGTATTAGTGTTAGGGTTAAGGTTAGTTAGGGTTAGTGTTCGTATTAGGATTAGGGTTAGGGTTACATAGGGTTAGGGTTTGGGTATTAGTGTGTTAGGGTTAGAGGTTAGGGTTCATATTAGGGATAGGGTTAGGGTAGAGTTAGGTTTAGGGTGTTTTTAGGGTTAGGGTTCGTATTAGAGGTATTAGGGTTATAGTTATGGTTAAGGTAGCATTAGAGGTAGGGTTAGGTTAGTGTTAGGGTTTGTATTAGGGTTAGGTTTTGGGTTAGGGTTCGTGTTAGGGTTAGTGTTAGGGTTAGGGTTAGGATTTGGTTAGGGTATTAGGATTAGGGTTTGTATTAGGGTTAGGGTTAGGGTATAAGGATTAGGGTTAGGGTTTTAGGGTTAGGGGTAGGAAATTAGGAAATTAGGGTTATGGTATTAGGGTTAGTTAGAGTTAGGGTATGACGGTATTAGGGTTAGGGTTAGGGTTTGTGTTAGGGTTCAGATTAGGGTTAGGATTTGTATTAGGGTTAGGGTTCGTATTAGTGTTAGGGTTAGGGTTCGTAATAGGATTATGGTTAGTGTTTTAGGGTTAGGGTTAGTGTTATTAGGATAAGGGTTAGGGTTATTTAGGGTTATGGTTAAGTTATAAGGTTGTTAGGGTTAGGGTTCATATTAGGGTTAGGGTTAGCTTTGGGTCAGGGTTAGGGTTAGGGTCAGGGTTAGTATTAGGTTTAGGGTTCGTATTAGGGTTAGGGTTTGGGTTACGGTTCATATTAGGGTTAGGGTTCGTATTAGGTTTAGTGTTAGGGTTAGGGTTCTTATTAGAGATATTAGGGTTATAGTTAGGGTTAGGGTAGCAATAGAGTTAGGGTTAGTGTTCGTATTAGGGTTAGGTTTAGTATTTCTTGTTAGGGTTCGTATTAGGGTTAGGGTTAGGGTTAGGTTAGGGTTAGGCTTAGGGTATTAGGGTTATGGTTAGGGTACTAGGGTTAGAATTAGGGTAGTGGTATGAGGGTTAGGGTTTGTGTTAGGGTTGGGGTTTGTGTAAGGGTTAGGATTAGGGTTAGGTTAGGGTTAGGGTTAGGGTTGGGTTAGGCTTAGGGTATTATGATTAGGGTTAGGGTTCATATTGTGTTTAGGGTTAGGTTTAGGATTAGGGTATTATAGTTAGGGTTATGGTTAGTGTTAGGTTAGGGTTAGGGTATTAGGGATAGGGTATTAGGGTTAGGGTATTAGGGTTAGGGTTAAGGTTAAGGTTAGATAGGGTTCGTATTAGGGTTAGGGTACATATTAGGGTTAGGGTTAGAGTAGCATTAGGGTTAGGGTTCGTGTTAGGTTTAGGGTTTGTGTTAGGGTTAGGGTTTGTGTAACAGTTAGGGTTAGGTTAGGGTTAGGTTTAGGGGTAGGGTTTGGTTAGGGTATTAGGGTTAGGGTTCGTATTAGGGTTAGGGTTAGGGTATTAGGGTTAGGGTTAGGATTTTATGGTTAGGGTTAAGGAATTAGGGTTATGGTATAAGGGTTAGGTTTAGTTAGGGTTAGGGTATTTGGGTATAAGGGTTAGGGTTCAGATTAGGGTTAGGGTTAGGATTTGTATTAGGGTTAGGGTTCATATTTGGGTTAGGGTTAGCTTTGGGTCAGGGTCAGGGTTAGGGTCAGGGTCAGGGTTAGTATTAGGTTTAGGGTTCGTATTAGGGTTAGGGTTTGGGTTACGGTTCATATTAGGGTTAGGGTTCGTATTAGGTTTAGCGTTAGGGTTAGGGTTCTTATTAGAGATATTAGGGTTATAGTTAAGGTTAGGGTAGCAATAGAGTTAGGGTTAGTGTTCGTATTAGGGTTAGGTTTAGTATTTCTTGTTAGGGTTAGGGTTCGTATTAGGGTTAGGGTTAGGGTTAGGTTAGGGTTAGGCTTAGGGTATTAGGGTTATGGTTAGGGTACTAGGGTTAGAATTAGGGTATTGGTATTAGGGTTAGGATTTGTGTTAGGGTTGGGGTTTATGTAAGGGTTAGGATTAGGGTTAGGTTAGGGTTAGGGTTGGGTTAGGGTTAGGGTATTATGATTAGGGTTAGGGTTCATATTGTGTTTAGGTGTAGGATTAGGGTATTATAGATAGGGTTATGGTTAGTGTTAGGGTTAGGTTAGGGTTAGGGTTTGGGTAATAGGGTAAAGGTAAGTGTTAGGGTTAGGTTAGGGTATTAGGGTTAGGGTATTAGGGTTAGGGTTGGGGGTTAGGGTTCATATTAGGGATAGGGTTAGGGTAGCGTTAGGGTTCATGTTAGGGTTTGTTTTAAGGTTAGGGTTAGGGCATTAAGGTGTTAGGGTTAGAGGTTAGGGTTCATATTAGGGATAGGGTTAGGGTAGTGTAAGGGTTAGGGTTCACGTTGGGGTTTCTTTTAGGGTTAGGGTTCGTATTAGTGGTATTAGGGTTATAGTTAGGGTTAGGGTAGCGTTAGAGTTAGGGTTAGGGTTAGGTTAGGGTTCGTATTAGGGTTCGGTTTAGGGTTAGGGTTCGTGTTAGGGCTGGGTTATTGTTGGGGTTAGGGTTAGGGTTAGGTTAGGGTTAGAGTATTAGGGATAGGGTATTAGGGTTAAGGTTAGGGTATTAGGGTTAGGGTTAAGGTTAAGGTTAGATAGGGTTCGTATTAGGGTTAGGGTACATATTAGGGTTAGAGTAGCATTAGGGTTAGGGTTCGTGTTAGGTTTAGGGTTTGTGTAAGGGTTAGGGTTAGGTTAGGGTTAGGGTTAGGGGTAGGGTTTGGTTAGGGTATTAGGGTTAGGGTTCATATTAGGGTTAGGGTATTAGGGTTAGGGTTAGGATTTTATGGTTAGGGTTAGGGTTAAGGAATTAGGGTTATGGTATAAGGGTTAGGTTTAGTTAGGGTTAGGGTATTTGGGTATAAGGGTTAGGGTTTGTATTAGGGTTCAGATTAGGTTTAGGGTTAGGATTTGTATTAGGGTTAGGGTTCGTACTAGGGTTAGGTACCGTATTAGGGTTAATGTTAGGGTTTGTATTAGAGTTATTAGGGTTAGGGTTAGGTTAGGGTTCATGTTAGGGTTAGGGTTCGTGTTAGGGTTTGGGTTCATATTAAGGTTAGGGTTCGTATTAGGGTTAGGGTTCATATTAGGGTTAGGGTTTGTATAAGTGTTAGGGTTTGTATTAGTGTTAGGGTTAGGGTTTTAGGGTTAGGCATAGGGTTATTAGGATTAGGCATAGGGTTAGTTAGGGTTAGGGTTAGGTTTAGGGTATTAGGGTGTTAGGGTTAGGGTTCATATTAGGGTTAGCGTTGAGTCAGGGTTAGGGTCAGGGTCAGAGTCAGGGTCAGGGTTTGTATTAGGGTTAGGGTTCGTATTATGGTTAGGGTTTGGGTTAGGGTTCATATTATGGTTAGGGTTAGGGTTTGTATTAGGGTTAGCGTTAGGGTTAGGATTCGTATTAGAGATATTAGGGTTATAGTTAGGGTTAGGGTAGCGTTAGAGTTAGGGTTTGTATTAGGGTTAGGGCTTCTTATTAGGGTTAGGGTTCGTATAAGGGTTAGGGATAGGGTTAGGTTAGGGTTAGGGTATTAGGGTTAGGTATTAGGGTTAGGGTTATTTGGTTAGATTAGGGTAATGATATTAGGGTTAGGGTTAGTGTTAGGGTTAGGGTTCGGTTAGGGTTAGGGCTTGGTATTAGGGTTAGGTTTAGGGTATTAGGGTTAGAGTATTAGGGATAGGGTTTTAGGGTTAGGGTTAGTTAGGGTTATGTTTAGGGCTCATATTAGAGTTAGGGTTCGTATTAGGGTTAGGATTCGTATTAGGGTTATGGTTAGGGTAGCATTAGGGTTAGGGTTCACGTTAGGGTTAGAGAATTAGGGTATTAGGGTTCATATTAGGGTTAGGGTTTGTATTAGGGTTCATATTAGGGTTAGGATTAGGGTTCGTATTAGGGTTAGGGCTAGGGTTCATATTAGGGTTAGCGATAGGGTTAGGGTTCGTATTAGGGTTAGGGTTTTAGGGTTAGGTTTAGTGTTATTAGGATTAGGGTTAGAGTATTAGGGTGTTAGTGTTAGGGCTGGGGGTTAGGGTTCATATTAGGGATAGGGTTAGGGTAGCATTAGGGTTAGGGATCGTGTTAGGGTTTGTTTTAGGGTTAGGGTTAGGGCATTAGGGTGTTAGGGTTAGAGGTTAGGGTTAGGGTTCATATTAGGGATAGGGTTAGGGTAGTGTTAGGGTTAGGGTTCACGTTAGGGTTTCTTTTAGGGTTAGGGTTCGTATTAGAGGTATTAGGGTTATAGTTAGGGTTAGGGTAGCGTTAGAGTTAGGGTTAGGGTTAGGTTAGGGTTCATATTAGGGTTAGGTTTAGGGTTAGGGTTCGTGTTAGAGTTGGGTTATTGTTGGGGTTAGGTTAGGGTTAAGTTAGGGTTAGGGTTAGGGTATTAGGGATAGGGTATTAGGGTTTTGGTTAGGGTATTAGGGTTAGGTTTAAGGTTAAGGTTAGATAGGGTACGTATTAGGGTTAGGGTACATATTAGGGTTAGGGTTAGAGTAGCATTAGGATTAGGGTTCATGTTAGGGTTAGGGTTTGTGTTAGGGTAAGGGTTTGTGTAAGGGTTAGAGTTAGGTTAGGGTTAGGGTTAGGGGTAGGGTTTTGTTAGGGTATTAGGGTTAGGGTTAGGGTTAGGGTATTAGGGTTAGGGTTAGGATTTTATGGTTAGGGTTAGGGTTAAGGAATTAGGGTTATGGGATAAGGGTTAGGTTTAGTTAGGGTTAGGGTATTTGGGTATAAGGGTTAGGGTTTGAATTAGGGTTCAGATTAGGGTTAGGGTTAGGATTTGTATTAGGGTTAGGGTTCGTATTAATGTTAGGGACCGTATTAGGGTTAATGTTAGGGTTTGTATTAGAGTTATTAGGGTTAGGGTTTTAGGGTTAGGGTTAGTTAGGGTTATGTTTAGGGTTCATATTAGAGTTAGGGTTCGTATTAGGGTTAGGATTCGTATTAGGGTTAGGGTTGCATTAGGGTTAGGGTTAGGGTTTGCGTTAGGGTTAGGGTTAGGGTATTAGGGTATTAGGGTTAGGGTTTGTATTAGGGTTCATTTTAGGGTTAGGGCTAGGGTTAGGGTTCGTATTAGAGTTAGGGCTAAGGTTCGTATTAGGGGTAGCGTTAGGGTTAGGGTTCATATTAGGATTACGGTTTTAGGGTGTTAGGTTTAGGGTTATTAGGATTAGGGTTAGGGTTACTTAGGGTTAGGGTTAGAGTATTAGGGGGTTAGGGTTGGGAGTTAGGTTTATATTAAGGATAGGGTTAGGGTAGCGTTAGGTTTAGGGTTCACGTTAGGGTTTGTTTTAGGGTTAGGGTTCATATTAGTGGTATTAGGGTTATAGTTAGGGTTAGGGTAGCGTAAGAGCAAGGGTTAGGGTTAGGTTAGGGTTCGTATTAGGGTTAGGATTAGGGTTAGGGTTCGTGTTAGCAGTGACGTGCGGTGGGGTGAGGCAGGTGAGGCAGAGCCATTCCTGTCATACTAACGTTTGTGCCCGAGTTTTGACTGTATAAAGTATGTGAAAAATAGAAAGAATATGTTTGAAAAATCTTTTTTGCATTATTGTAATAATTTTTATAGCCAAAAATGTGGAGTTAAAGTCTATGGCAGGTGAGGCAGTGCCTCACCTGCTTATCTCTTCCGCATATATCTGATCAAAACTCCAAAAATTTCCTGGAGTTTATACTGCTGCAGCTGTGTATAATGCCCACATGATCCCTTTGGCTCATATATTTTGTGTAAATCTGGCTCTGGTGCTAGCCAGTGCCTCTTGAGCCATTAAGCTCACCGCACGTCCCTGCGTGTTAGGGTTAATGTTAGTGTTAGGGTTAGGTTAGGGTTAGGGTATTAGGGTTAGGTTATGGTTAGGGTATTAGGGATAGGGTATTAGTGTTAGGGTTAAGGTTAGTTAGGGTTAGTGTTCGTATTAGGATTAGGGTTAGGGTTACATAGGGTTAGGGTTTGGGTATTAGTGTGTTAGGGTTAGAGGTTAGGGTTCATATTAGGGATAGGGTTAGGGTAGAGTTAGGTTTAGGGTGTTTTTAGGGTTAGGGTTCGTATTAGAGGTATTAGGGTTATAGTTATGGTTAAGGTAGCATTAGAGGTAGGGTTAGGTTAGGGTTAGGGTTCGTATTAGGGTTAGGTTTTGGGTTAGGGTTCATGTTAGGGTTAGTGTTAGGGTTAGGGTTAGGATTTGGTTAGGGTATTAGGATTAGGGTTTGTATTAGGGTTAGGGTATAAGGATTAGGGTTAGGGTTTTAGGGTTAGGGGTAGGGAATTAGGAAATTAGGGTTATGGTATTAGGGTTAGTTAGAGTTAGGGTATTACGGTATTAGGGTTAGGGTTTGTGTTAGGGTTCATATTAGGGTTAGGATTTGTATTAGGGTTAGGGTTCGTATTAGTGTTAGGGTTAGGGTTCGTAATAGGATTATGGTTAGTGTTTTAGGGTTAGGGTTAGTGTTATTAGGATAAGGGTTAGGGTTATTTAGGGTTAGGGTTAAGTTATTAGGTTGTTAGGGTTAGGGTTAGCTTTGGGTCAGGGTTAGGGTTAGGGTCAGGGTCAGGGTTAGTATTAGGTTTAGGGTTCGTATTAGGGTTAGAGTTTGGGTTACGGTTCATATTAGGGTTAGGGTTCATATTAGGTTTAGCGTAAGGGTTAGGGTTAGTATTAGAGATATTAGGGTTATAGTTAGGGTTAGGGTAGCAATAAAGTTAGGGTTACTGTTCGTATTAGGGTTAGATTTCGTATCTCTTGTTAGGGTTAGGGTTCGTATTAGGGTTAGGGTTAGGCTTAGGGTATTAGGGTTATGGTTAGGGTACTAGGGTTAGAATTAGGATAGTGGTATTAGGGTTAGGGTTTGTGTTAGGGTTGGGGTTTGTGTAAGGGTTAGGATTAGGGTTAGGTTAGGGTTAGGGTTGGGTTAGGGTTAAGGTTCGTATTGTGTTTAGGGTTAGGTTTAGGATTAGGGTATTAGGGTTAGGGTTAGGGTTATGGTTAGTGTTAGGGTTAGGTTAGGGTTAGGGTTTGGGTAATAGGGTAAAGGTAAGTGTTAGGGTTAGGTTAGGGTTAGGGTTAGTTAGGGTTAGGGTATTAGGGTTAGAGTATTAGGGTTAGGTTAGGGTTAGTTAGGGTTAGGGTTCGTATTAGGGTTAGGGTTAGTTAGGGTTAGGGTATTTTGGTATTAGGGTTAGGGTTCGTATAAGGGTTCATATTAGGGTTAGGGTTAGGGATAGGGTACGTATTAGGGTTAGGGTTGGGTCAGGTTTAGGGTTAGGGTCAGGGTTAGGGTATGTATTAGGGTTCGTATTAGGGTTAGGGTTTGGATAAGTGTTAGGGTTCGTATTAGGGTTAGTATAAGGGTTAGGGTTAGGCTTATTAGGATTAGGCATAGGGTTAGTTAGGGTTAGGGTTAGGTTTAGGGTATTAGGGTGTTAGGGTTAGTGTTCATATTATGGTTAGCGTTGGGTCAGGGTTAGGGTTTGTATTAGGATTACGGTTCGTATTAGGGTTAGGGTTTGGGTTAGGGTTCATATTAGGGTTAGGGTTCGTTTTAGGGTTAGCGTTAGGGTTAGGATTCGTATTAGAGATATTAGGGTTATAGTTAGGGTTAGGGTAGCGTTAGAGTTCGGGTTAGGGTTCGTATTAGGGTTAGGGCTTCTTGTTAGGGTTAGGGTTCGTATTAGGGTTAGGGTTATAGGGTTAGAATTAGGGTAATGGTATTAGGGTTAGTGTTAGGGTCAGGGTTTGGTTAGGGTTAGGGTTTGGGTATTAGGGTTAGGGTTAGGGTTAGGTTAGGGTATTAGGGTTAGAGTATTAGGGATAGTGTTAGGGTATTAGGGTTAGGGTTAGTTAGGGTTAGTGTTCATATTAGAGTTAGGGTTCGTATTAGGGTAAGGATTCGTATTAGGGTTATGGTTAGGGTAGCATTAGGGTTAGGGTTTTTTAGGGTTAGATAATTAGGGTATTAGGGTTCATATTAGGGTTAGGGTTTGTATTAGGGTTCATATTTGGGTTAGGGTTAGTGTTCGTATTAGGGTTAGCGATAGGGTTAGGGTTCGTATTAGGGTTAGGGTTAGGGTATAAGGATTAGGGTTAGGGTTTTAGGGTTAGGGGTAGGGAATTAGGAAATTAGGGTTATGGTATTAGGGTTAGTTAGAGTTAGGGTATTACGGTATTAGGGTTAGGGTTTGTGTTAGGGTTCAGATTAGGGTTAGGATTTGTATTAGGGTTAGGGTTCGTATTAGTGTTAGGGTTAGGGTTCGTAATAGGATTATGGTTAGTGTTTTAGGGTTAGGGTTAGTGTTATTAGGATAAGGGTTAGGGTTATTTAGGGTTAGGGTTAAGTCATTAGGTTGTTAGGGTTCATATTTGGGTTAGGGTTAGCTTTGGGTCAGGGTTAGGGTTAGGGTCAGGGTTAGTATTAGGTTTAGGGTTCGTATTAGGGTTAGGGTTTGGGTTACGGTTCATATTAGGGTTAGGGTTCATATTAGGTTTAGCGTAAGGGTTAGGGTTAGTATTAGAGATATTAGGGTTATAGTTAGGGTTAGGGTAGCAATAAAGTTAGGGTTAGTGTTCGTATTAGGGTTAGATTTAGTATTTCTTGTTAGGGTTAGGGTTCGTATTAGGGTTAGGGTTAGGTTAGGGTTAGGCTTAGGGTATTAGGGTTATGGTTAGGGTACTAGGGTTAGAATTAGGATAGTGGTATTAGGGTTAGGGTTTGTGTTAGGGTTGGGGTTTGTGTAAGGGTTAGGATTAGGGTTAGGTTAGGGTTAGGGTTGGGTTAGGGTTAAGGTTCGTATTGTGTTTAGGGTTAGGTTTAGGATTAGGGTATTAGGGTTAGGGTTATGGTTAGTGTTAGGGTTAGGTTAGGGTTAAGGTTTGGGTAATAGGGTAAAGGTAAGTGTTAGGGTTAGGTTAGGGTTAGGGTTAGTTAGGGTTAGGGTATTAGGGTTAGAGTATTAGGGTTAGGTTAGGGTTAGTTAGGGTTAGGGTTCGTATTAGGGTTAGGGTTAGTTATGGTTAGGGTTAGGGTATTTTGGTATTAGGGTTAGGGTTCGTATAAGGGTTCATATTAGGGTTAGGGTTAGGGATAGGGTACGTATTAGGGTTAGGGTTGGGTCAGGTTTAGGGTTAGGGTCAGGGTTAGGGTTTGTACTAGGGTTCGTATTAGGGTTAGGGTTTGTATAAGTGTTAGGGTTCGTATTAGGGTTAGTATAAGGGTTAGGGTTAGGCTTATTAGGATTAGGCATAGGGTTAGTTAGGGTTATGGTTAGGTTTAGGGTATTAGGGTGTTAGGGTTAGTGTTCATATTATGGTTAGCGTTGGGTCAGGGTTAGGGTTTGTATTAGGATTACGGTTCGTATTAGGGTTAGGGTTTGGGTTAGGGTTCATATTAGGGTTAGGGTTCGTTTTAGGGTTAGCGTTAGGGTTAGGATTCGTATTAGAGATATTAGGGTTATAGTTAGGGTTAGGGTAGCGTTAGAGTTCGGGTTAGGGTTCGTATTAGGGTTAGGGCTTCTTGTTAGGGTTAGGGTTCGTATTAGGGTTAGGGTTATAGGGTTAGAATTAGGGTAATGGTATTAGGGTTAGTGTTAGGGTTAGGGTTTGGTTAGGGTTAGGGTTTGGGTATTAGGGTTAGGGTTAGGGTTAGGTTAGGGTATTAGGGTTAGAGTATTAGGGATAGGGTTAGGGTATTAGGGTTAGGGTTAGTTAGGGTTAGTGTTCATATTAGAGTTAGGGTTCGTATTAGGGTAAGGATTCGTATTAGGGTTATGGTTAGGGTAGCATTAGGGTTAGGGTTTTTTAGGGTTAGATAATTAGGGTATTAGGGTTCATATTAGGGTTAGGGTTTGTATTAGGGTTCATATTTGGGTTAGGATTAGGGTTCGTATTAGGGTTAGGGCTAGGGTTCATATTAGGGTTAGCGATAAGGTTAGGGTTCGTATAAGGGTTAGGGCTTTAGGGTTTTAGGGTTAGGTTTAGGGTTATTAGGATTAGTGTTAGGGTTACTTAGGGTTAGGGTTAGAGCATTAGGGTGTTAGGGTTAGGGTTGGGGGTTAGGGTTCATAGTAGGGATAGGGTTAGGGTAGTGTTAGGGTTAGGGTTCACGTTGGGGTTTCTTTTAGGGTTAGGGTTCGTATTAGAGGTATTAGGGTTATAGTTAGGGTTAGGGTAGCGTTAGAGTTAGGGTTTGGGTTAAGTTAGGGTTCATATTAGGGTTAGGTTTAGGGTTAGGGTTCGTGTTAGGGTTAGGGTTATTGTTGTGGTTAGGGTTAGGTTAGGGTTAGGGTATTAGAGATAGGGTATTATGGTTAGGGTTAGGGTATTAGGGTTAGGTTTAAGGTTAAGGTTAGATACGGTTCGCATTAGGGTTAGGGTACTTATTAGGGTTAGGGTTAGAGTAGCATTAGGGTTAGGGTTCGAGTTAGGGTTAGGGTTTGTGTTAGGGTTAGGGTTTGTGTAAGGGTTAGGTTAGGGTTAGAGTTAGGGTTAGGATTAGGGGTAGGGTTTGGTTAGGGTATTAGGGTTAGGGTTCGTATTAGGGTTAGGGTTAGGGTATTAGGGTTAGGGTTAGGATTTTATGGTTAGGGTTAGGGTTAAGGAATTAGGTTTATGGTATAAGGGTTAGGTTTAGTTAGGGTTAGGGTATTTGGGTATAAGGGTTAGGGTTTGTATTAGGGTTCAGATTAGGGTTAGGGTTAGGATTTGTATTAGGGTTAGGGTTCGGGTTCGTATTAGGGTTAGGGTTACAGTTCAAATTATTGTTATGGTTAGGGTTAGGGTTTTAGGGTTAGGGTTAGCGTTAGGGTTATTAGGATTAGGGATAGTTAGGTTTAGGGTTAGGGTATTAGGTTGATAGGGTTAGGGGTTAGGGTTCGTATTAGGGTTAGGGTAGTGTTAGGGTTAGGGTTCACGTTAGGGTTTGTATTAGGGTTAGGGTTCGTATTAGAAGTATTAGGGTAAAAGTTAGGGATAGGGTAGCGTTTGAGTTTGGGTTAGGGTTAGGTTAGGGTTAGAGTTGGGGTAGGGTTAGGGTATTAAGGTTAATGTATGGGTTAGTGTTAGGGTAAGGGTTAGGGTTAGGTTTGGGTTAGGGTTCGTATTAGGGTTAGGTTTATGGTTAGGGTATTAGGGTTAGGGTTATAGTAGTGTTAGGGTTCGTGTTAGGGTTTGTGTTAGGGTTAGGGTATTAGGGTTTGGGTTCAGTTTGTTTCAGGGTTAGGGTCAGGGTTCATTTTAGGGTTAGGGTTTGTATTAGGGTTAGGGTTCATATTAGGGTTAGGGACCGTATTAGGGTTAATGTTAGGGTTTATATTAGAGTTATTAGGGTAGGGTTAGGTTAGGGTTCATGTTAGGGTTAGGGTTCGTGTTAGGGTTTGGGTTCGTATTAAGGTTAGGGTTCGTATTAGGGTTAGGGTAGCGTTAGGGTTCGTATTAGGGTTAGGGTTAGTATAAGGGTTAGGGTTTGTATTAGGGTTGGGGTTCGTATTAGGGTTAGGGTTTGTATAAGTGTTAGGGTTCGTATTAGTGTTAGTGTTAGGGTTTTAGGGTTAGGGTTAGGGTTATTAGGATTAGGCATAGGGTTAGTTAGGGTTAGGGTATTAGGGTGTTAGGGTTAGGTTTCATATTAGGGTTAGCGTTGGGTCAGGGTTAGGGTCAGGGTCAGAGTCAGGGTCAGGGTTTGTATTAGGGTTAGGGTTCATATTATGGTTAGGGTTTGGGTTAGGGTTCATATTATGGTTAGGGTTAGGGTTTGTATTAGGGTTAGCGTTAGGGTTAGGATTCGTATTAGAGATATTATGGTTATAGTTAGGGTTAGGGTAGCGTTAGAGTTAGGGTTTGTATTAGGGTTAGGGTTTCTTGTTAGGGTTTGGGTTCGTATAAGGGTTAGGGTTAGGGACAGGGTTAGGTTAGGGTTAGGGTTAGCGTATTAGGGTTAGGTATTAGGGTTAGGCTTATATGGTTAGATTAGGGTAATGGTATTAGGGTTAGGGTTAGTGTTAGGGTTAGGGTTCGGTTAGGGTTAGGTTTAGGGTATTAGGGTTAGAGTATTAGGGATAGGGTTTTAGGGTTAGGGTTAGTTAGGGTTATGTTTAGGGTTCATATTAGAGTTAGGGTTCGTATTAGGGTTAGGATTCGTATTAGGGTTAGGGTTGCATTAGGGTTAGGGTTCGCGTTAGGGTTAGGGTTAGTTAGGGTATTAGGGTATTAGGGTTAGGGTTTGTATTAGGGTTCATTTTAGGGTTAGGGCTAGGGTTAGGGTTCGTATTAGGGTTAGGGCTAAGGTTCGTATTAGGGTTAGTGTTAGGGTTAGGGTTCGTATTAGGATTAGGATTTTAGGGTGTTAGGTTTAGGGTTATTAGGATTAGGGTTAGGGTTACTTAGGGTTAGAGTTAGAGTATTAGGGGTTAGGGTTGGGAGTTAGGGTTCATATTAAGGATAGGGTTAGGGTAGCGTTAGGTTTAGGGTTCACGTTAGGGTTTGTTTTAGGGTTAGGGTTCGTATTAGAGGTATTAGGGTTATAGTTAGGGTTAGGGTAGCGTTAGCGTAAGGGTTAGGATTAGGTTAGGGTTAGGGTTCGTATTACGGTTAGGTTTAGGGTTAGGGTTCGTGCGTGCGGTGGGGTGAGGCAGGTGAGGCAGAGCTATTCCTGTCATACTAACGTTTGTGCCAGAGTTTTGACTGTATAAAGTATGTGAAAAATAAAAAGAATATGTTTGAAAAATCTTTTTTGCATTATTGTAATAATTTTTATAGCCAAAAATGTGGAGTCAAAAGTCTTTGGCAGGTGAGGCAGTGCCTCACCTGCTTATCTCTTCCGCACATATCTGATCAAAACGCCAAAAATTTCCTGGAGTTTATACTACTGCAGCTGTGTATAATGCCCACATGATCCCTTTGGCTCATATATTTTGTGTAAATCTGGCTCAGGTGCTAGCCAGTGCCTCTTGAGCCATTAAGCTCACCGCACGTCCCTGCGTGTTAGGGTTAATGTTAGTGTTAGGGTTAGGTTAGGGTTAGGGTATTAGGGTTAGGTTATGGTTAGGGTATTAGGGATAGGGTATTAGTGTTAGGGTTAAGGTTAGTTAGGGTTAGTGTTCGTTTTAGGATTAGGGTTAGGGTTACATAGGGTTAGGGTTTGGGTATTAGTGTGTTAGGGTTAGAGGTTAGGGTTCATATTAGGGATAGGGTTAGGGTAGAGTTAGGTTTAGGTTTTTTTTTAGGGTTAGGGTTTGTATTAGAGGTATTAGGGTTATAGTTATGGTTAAGGTAGCATTAGAGGTAGGGTTAGGTTAGGGTTAGGGTTCGTATTAGGGTTAGGTTTTGGGTTAGGGTTCGTGTTAGGGTTAGTGTTAGGGTTAGGGTTAGGATTTGGTTAGGGTATTAGGATTAGGGTTTGTATTAGGGTTAGGGTTAGGGTATAAGGATTAGGGTTAGGGTTTTAGGGTTAGGGGTAGGGAATTAGGAAATTAGGGTTATGGTAATAGGGTTAGTTAGAGTTAGGGTATTACGGTATTAGGGTTAGGGTTAGGGTTTGTGTTAGGGTTCAGATTAGGGTTAGGATTTGTATTAGGGTTAGGGTTCGTATTAGTGTTAGGGTTCGTAATAGGATTATGGTTAGTGTTTTAGGGTTAGGGTTAGTGTTATTAGGATAAGGGTTAGGGTTATTTAGGGTTAGGGTTAAGTTATTAGGTTGTTAGGGTTAGGGTTCATATTTGGGTTAGGGTTAGCTTTGGGTCAGGGTTAGGGTTAGGGTCAGGGTCAGGGTTAATATTAGGTTTAGCGTTCATAGGGTTAGGGTTTAGGTTACGGTTCATATTAGGGTTAGGGTTCATATTAGGTTTAGCGTTAGGGTTAGGGTTAGTATTAGAGATATTAGGGTTACAGTTAGGGTTAGGGTAGCAATAAAGTTAGGGTTAGTGTTCGTATTAGGGTTAGATTTCGTATTTCTTGTTAGGGTTAGGGTTCGTATTAGGGTTAGGGTTAGGGTTAGGTTAGGGTTAGGCTTAGGGTATTAGGGTTATGGTTAGGGTACTAGGGTTAGAATTAGGATAGTGGTATTAGGGTTAGGGTTTGTGTTAGGGTTGGGGTTTGTGTAAGGGTTAGGATTAGGGTTAGGTTAGGGTTAGGGTTGGGTTAGGGTTAGGGTTCGTATTGTGTTTAGGGTTAGGTTTAGGATTAGGGTATTAGGGTTAGGGTTATGGTTCTTGTTAGGGTTAGGTTAGGGTTAGGGTTTGGGTATTAGGGTTAGGGAATTAGGGTTAGAGTATTAGGGTTAGGTTAGGGTTAGTTAGGGTTAGGGTTCGTATTAGGGTTAGGGTTAGGGTTAGTTAGGTTTAGGGTATTTTGGTATTAGGGTTAGGGTTCGTATAAGGGTTCATATTAGGGTTAGGGTTAGGGATAGGGTACGTATTAGGGTTAGGGTTGGGTCAGGTTTAGGGTTAGGGTCAGGGTTAGGGTTTGTATTAGGGTTCGTATTAGGTTTAGGGTTTGTATAAGTGTTAGGGTTCGTATTAGGGTTAGTATAAGGTTTAGGGTTAGGCTTATTAGGATTAGGCGTAGGGTTAGTTAGGGTTAGGGTTAGGTTTAGGGTATTAGGGTGTTAGGGTTAGGGTTCATATTAGGGTTAGCGTTGGGTCAGGGTTAGGGTTAGGGTTTGTATTAGGATTACGGTTCGTATTAGGGTTAGGGTTTGGGCTAGGGTTCATATTAGGGTTAGGGTTCGTTTTAGGGTTAGCGTTAGGGTTATGATTCGTATTAGAGATATTAGGGTTATAGTTAGGGTTAGGGTAGCGTTAGAGTTAGGGTTCGTATTAGGGTTAGGGCTTCTTGTTAGGGTTAGGGTTCGTATTAGGGTTAGGGTTATAGGGTTAGAATTAGGGTAGTGGTATTAGGGTTAGTGTTAGGGTTAGGGTTCGGTTATGGTTTGGGTATTAGGGTTAGGGTTAGGGTTAGGTTAGGGTATTAGGGTTAGAGTATTAGGGATAGGGTTAGGGTATTAGGGTTAGGGTTAGTTATGGTTAGTGTTCATATTAGAGTTAGGGTTCGTATTAGGGTAAGGATTCGTATTAGGGTTATGGTTAGGGTAGCATTAGGGTTAGGGTTTTTTAGGGTTAGAGAATTAGGGTATTAGGGTTCATATTAGGGTTAGGGTTAGGGTTTGTATTAGGGTTCATATTTGGGTTAGGGTTAGGGTTCGTATTAGGGTTAGGGCTAGGGTTCATATTAGGGTTAGCGATAGGGTTAGGGTTCGTATTAGGGTTAGGGCTTTAGGGTTTTAGAGTTAGGGTTATTAGGATTAGTGTTAGGGTTACTTAGGGTTAGGGTTAGAGCATTAGGGTGTTAGGGTTAGGGTTGGGGGTTAGGGTTCATATTAGGGAAAAGCTTAGGGTAGCGTTAGGGTTAGGGTTCGTGTTAAGGTTTGTTTTAGGGTTAGGGTTAGGGCATTAGGGTGTTAGGGTTAGAGGTTAGGGTTAGGGTTCATATTAGGGATAGGGTTAGGGTAGTGTTAGGGTTCACGTTGGGGTTTCTTTTAGGGTTAGGGTTCGTATTAGAGGTATTAGGGTTATAGTTAGGGTTAGGGTAGCGTTAGAATTAGGGTTAGGGTTAAGTTAGGGTTCATATTAGGGTTAGGTTTAGGGTTAGGGTTCGTGTTACGGTTAGGGTTATTGTTGTGGTAAGGGTTAGGGTTAGGTTAGGGTTAGGGTATTAGGGATAGGGTATTAGGGTTAGGGTTAGGGTATTAGGGTTAGGGTTAAGGTTAAGGTTAGATAGGGTTCGTATTAGGGTAAGGGTACTTATTAGGGTTAGGGTTAGAGTAGCATTAGGGTTAGGGTTCGAGTTAGGGTTTGTGTTAGGGTTAGGGTTTGTGTAAGGGTTAGGGTTAGGTTAGGGTTAGAGTTAGGGTTAGGATTAGGAATAGGGTTTGGTTAGGGTATTAGGGTTAGGGTTCGTATTAGGGTTAGGGTTAGGATATTAGGGTTAGGGTTAGGATTTTATGGTTAGGGTTAGGGTTAAGGAATTAGGTTTATGGTATAAGGGTTAGGTTTAGTTAGGGTTAGGGTATTTGGGTATAAGGGTTAGAGTTTGTATTAGGGTTCAGATTAGGGTTAGGGTTAGGATTTGTATTAGGGTTAGGGTTCAGGTTCGTATTAGGGTTAGGGTTACAGTTCAAATTATTGTTATGGTTAGGGTTAGGGTTTTAGGGTTAGGGTTAGCGTTAGGGTTATTAGGATTAGGGATAGTTAGGTTTAGGGTTAGGGTATTAGGGTGTTAGGGTTAGGGGTTAGGGTTCGTATTAGGGTTAGGGTTAGGGTAGTGTTAGGGTTAGGGTTCATGTTAGGGTTTGTATTAGGGTTAGGGTTCATATTAGAAGTATTAGGGTAAAAGTTACGGTTAGGGTAGCGTTTGAGTTAGGGTTAGGTTAGGGCTAGAGTTGGGGTAGGGTTAGGGTATTAAGGTTAATGTATGGGTTAGTGTTAGGGTAAGGGTTAGGGTTAGGTTTGGGTTAGGGTTCGTATTAGGGTTAGGTTTATGGTTAGGGTATTAGGGTTAGGGTTAGAGTAGTGTTAGGGTTCGTGTTAAGGTTTGTGTTAGGGTTAGGGTATTAGGGTTTGGGTTCAGTTTGTTTCAGGGTTAGGGTCAGGGTTCATTTTAGGGTTAGGGTTTGTATTAGGGTTAGGGTTCATATTAGGGTTAGGGACCGTATTAGGGTTAATGTTAGGGTTTATATTAGAGTTATTAGGGTAGGGTTAGGTTAGGGTTCATGTTAGGGTTAGGGTTCGTGTTAGGGTTTGGGTTCGTATTAAGGTTAGGGTTCGTATTAGGGTTAGGGTAGCGTTAGGGTTAGGGTTCGTATTAGGGTTAGGGTTAGTATAAGGGTTAGGGTTCGTATTAGGGTTGGGGTTCGTATTAGGGTTAGGGTTTGTATAAGTGTTAGGGTTCGTATTAGTGTTAGGGTTAGGGTTTTAGGGTTAGGGTTATTAGGATTAGGCATAGGGTTAGGGTATTAGGGTGTTAGGGTTAGGTTTCATATTAGGGTTAGCGTTGGGTCAGGGTTAGGGTCAGGGTCAGAGTCAGGGTCAGGGTTTGTATTAGGGTTAGGGTTCGTATTATGGTTAGGGTTTGGGTTAGGGTTTATATTATGGTTAGGATTAGGGTTTGTATTAGGGTTAGCGTTAGGGTTAGGATTCGTATTAGAGATATTAGGGTTATAGTTAGGGTTAGGGTAGCGTTAGAGTTAGGGTTTGTATTAGGGTTAGGGTTTCTTGTTAGGGTTTGGGTTCGTATAAGGGTTAGGGTTAGGGATAGGGTTAGGTTAGGGTTAGGGTTAGCGTATTAGGGTTAGGTATTAGGGTTAGGCTTATATGGTTAGATTAGGGTAATGGTATTAGGGTTAGGGTTAGTGTTAGGGTTAGGGTTCGGTTAGGGTTAGGGTTTGGGTATTAGGGTTAGGGTTAGGTTTAGGGTATTAGGGTTAGAGTATTAGGGATAGGATTTTAGGGTTAGGGTTAGTTAGGGTTATGTTTAGGGTTCATATTAGAGTTAGGGTTCGTATTAGGGTTAGGATTCGTATTAGGGTTAGGGTTGCATTAGGGTTAGGGTTCGCGTTAGGGTTAGTTAGGGTTAGGGTATTAGGGTATTAGGGTTAGGGTTTGTATTAGGGTTCATTTTAGGGTTAGGGCTAGGGTTAGGGTTCGTATAAGGGTTAGGGCTAAGGTTCGTATTAGGGTTAGTGTTAGGGTTCGTATTAGGATTAGGGTTTTAGGGTGTTAGGTTTAGGGTTATTAGGATTAGGGTTAGGGTTACTTAGGGTTAGGGTTAGAGTATTAGGGGGTTAGGGTTGGGAGTTAGGGTTCATATTAAGGATAGGGTTAGGGTAGCGTTAGGTTTAGGGTTCACGTTAGGGTTTGTTTTAGGGTTAGGGTTCGTATTAGAGGTATTAGGGTTATAGTTAGGGTTAGGGTAGCGTTAGCGTAAGGGTTAGGGTTAGGGTTAGGGTTCGTATTAGGGTTAGGTTTAGGGTTAGGGTTCGTGCATGCGGTGGGGTGAGGCAGGTGAGGCAGAGCCATTCCTGTCATACTAACGTTTGTGCCAGAGTTTTGACTGTATAAAGTATGTGAAAAATAAAAAGAATATGTTTGAAAAATCTTTTTTGCATTATTGTAATAATTTTTATAGCCAAAAATGTGGAGTCAAAAGTCTTTGGCAGTGCTTATCTCTTCTGCACATATCTGATCAAAACTCCAAAAATTTCCTGGAGTTTATACTGCTGCAGCTGTGTATAATGCCCACATTATCCCTTTGGCTCATATATTTTGTGTAAATCTGGCTCTGGTGCTAGCCAGTGCCTCTTGAGCCATTTAGCTCACCGCACGTCCCTGCGTGTTAGGGTTAATGTTAGTGTTAGGGTTAGGTTAGGGTTAGGGTATTAGGGTTAGGTTATGGTTAGGGTTAGGGTATTAAGGATAGGGTATTAGTATTAGGGTATTAGGGTTAGGGTTAAGGTTAGTTAGGGTTAGTGTTCGTATTAGGATTAGGGTTAGGGTTACATAGGGTAAGGGTTTGGGTATTAGTGTGTTAGGGTTAGAGGTTAGGGTTCATATTAGGGATAGGGTTAGGGTAGCGTTGGGTTTAGGTTTTTTTTTAGGGTTAGGGTTCGTATTAGAGGTATTATGGTTATAGTTATGGTTAATGTAGCATTAGAGGTAGGGTTAGGTTAGGGTTATTAGGATAGGGTTAGGGTAGTGTTAGGGTTAGGGTTCACGTTGGGGTTTCTTTTAGGGTTAGGGTTCGTATTAGAGGTATTAGGGTTATAGTTAGGGTTAGGGTAGCGTTAGAGTTAGGGTTAGGGTTAGGTTAGGGTTCGTATTAGGGTTAGGTTTAGGGTTAGGGTTCGTGTTAGAGTTGGTTTATTGTTGGGGTTAGGGTTAGGGTTAGGTTAGGGTTAGGGTATTAGGGATAGGGTATTAGGGTTTTGGTTAGGGTATTAGGGTTAGATTTAAGGTTAAGGTTAGATAGGGTACGTATTAGGGTTAGGGTACATATTAGGGTTAGGGTTAGAGTAGCATTAGGATTAGGGTTCGTGTTAGGGTTTGTGTTAGGGTTAGGGTTTGTGTAAGGCTTAGGGTTAGGTTAGGGTTAGGGTTAGTTGTAGGGTTTGGTTAGGGTATTACGGTTAGGGTTACGGTTAGGGTATTAGGGTTAGTTTTAGGATTTTATGGTTAGGGTTAGGGTTAAGGAATTAGGGTTATGGGATAAGGGTTAGGTTTAGTTAGGGTTAGGGTATTTGGGTATAAGGGTTAGGGTTTGAATTAGGGTTCAGATAAGGGTTAGTATTAGGGTTAGGATTTGTATTAGGGTTAGGTTATGGTTAGGGTATTAGGGATAGGGTATTAGTGTTAGGGTATTAGGGTTAGGGTTAAGGTTAGTTAGGGTTAGTGTTCGTATTAGGATTAGGGTTAGGGTTACATAGGGTTAGGGTTTGGGTATTAGTGTGTTAGGGTTAGAGGTTAGGGTAGAGTTAGGTTTAGAGTTTTTTTTAGGGTTAGGGTTCGTATTAGAGGTATTAGGATTATAGTTATGGTTAAGGTAGCATTAGAGGTAGGGTTAGGTTAGGGTTAGGGTTCGTATTAGGGTTAGGTTTTGGGTTAGGGTTCGTGTTAGGGTTAGTGTTAGGGTTAGGGTTAGGATTTGGTTAGGGTATTAGGGTTAGGGTTTGTATTAGGGTTAGGGTTAGGGTATAAGGATTAGGGTTAGGGTTTTAGGGTTAGGGGTAGGGAATTAGGAAATTAGGGTTCACATTAGGGTCTGTATTAGGGTTAGGGTTCGTATTAAAAGTATTAGGGTAATAGTTAGGGTTAGGGTAGCGTTTGAGTTAGGGTTAGGGTTAGGTTAGGGATAGGGTAAGGATTAGGGTTAGAGTTGGGGTAGGGTTAGGGTATTAAGGTTAATGTATGGGTGTGTGTGTTAGGGTAAGGGTTAGGGTTAGGTTTGGGTTAGGGTTCGTATTAGGGTTAGGTTTATGGTTAGGGTATTAGGGTTAGGGTTAGAGTAGTGTTAGTGTTCATGTTAGGGTTTGTGTTAGGGTTAGGGTATTAGGGTTTGTGTTCAGTTTGTTTCAGGGTTAGGGTCAGGGTTCATTTTAGGGTTAGGGTTATGGTTTTTATTAGGGTTAGGGTTCGTATTAGGGTTAATGTACGTATTAGGGTTAGAGACCGTATTAGGGTTAATGTTAGGGTTTATATTAGAGTTATTAGGGTTAGGGTTAGGTTAGGGTTCATGTTAGGGTTAGGGTTCGTGTTAGGGTTTGGGTTCGTATTAAGGTTAGGGTATGTATTAGGGTTAGGGTAGCGTTAGGGTTAGGGTTCGTATTAGGGTTAGGGTAAGTATAAGGGTTAGGGTTCGTATTAGGGTTGGCGTTCGTATTAGGGTTAGGGTTTGTATAAGTGTTATGTTCCGTATTAGTGTTAGGGTTAGGGTTTTAGTGTTACGGTTATTAGGATTAGGCAGAGGGTTAGTTAGGGTTCATATTAGGGTTAGCGTTGGGTCAGGGTTAGGGTCAGGGTCAGGGTCAGAGTCAGGGTCAGGGTTTGTATTAGGGTTAGGGTTCGTATTATGGTTAGGGTTTGGGTTAGGGTTCATATTATGGTTAGGGTTAGGGTTTGTATTAGGGTTAGCATTAGGGTTAGGATTCGTATTAGAGATATTAGGGTTATAGTTAGGGTTAGGGTAGCGTTAGTGTAAGGGTTTGTATTAGGGTTAGGGTTTCTTGTTAGGGTTAGGGTTCGTATAAGGGTTAGGATTAGGGATAGGGTTAGGTTAGGGTTAGGGTATTAGGGTTAGGTATTAGGGTTATCGTTATATGGTTAGATTAGCGTAATGGTATTAGGGTTAGGGTAGTGTTAGGGTTAGGGTTTGGTTAGGGTTTGGATATTAGGGTTAGGGTTAGGGTTAGGTTTAGGGTGTTAGGGTTAGAGTATTAGGGATAGGGTTTTAGGGTTAGGGTTAGTTAGGGTTATGTTTAGGGTTCATATTAGAGTTAGGGTTCGTGTTAGGGTTAGGATTTGTATTAGGGTTAGGGTTGCATTAGGGTTAGGGTTCGCGATAGGGTTAGGGTTAGTTAGGGTTAGGGTATTAGGGTTAGGGTTTGTATTAGGGTTAATTTTAGGGTTAGGGCTAGGGTTCGTATTAGGGTTAGGGCAAAGGTTCTTATTAGGGATAGCGTTAGGGTTAGGGTTCGTATTAGGATTAGTGTTTTAGGGTGTTAGGTTTAGGGTTATTAGGATTAGGGTTAGGGTTACTTAGGGTTAGGGTTAGAGTATTAGGGGGTTAGGGTTGGGAGTTAGGGTTCATATTAAGGATAGGGTTAGGGTAGCGTTAGTTTTAGGGTTCACGTTAGGGTTAGGGTTTGTTTTAGGGTTAGGGTTCGTATTAGAGGTTTTAGTGTTATAGTTAGGGTTAGGGTAGCGTTAGCGTAAGGGTTAGGGTTAGGTTAGGGTTCGTATTAGGGTTAGGTTTAGGGTTAGGGTTCGTGCGTGCGGTGGGGTGAGGCAGGTGAGGCAGAGCCATTCCTGTCATACTAACGTTTGTGCCAGAGTTTTGACTGTATAAAGTATGTGAAAAATAAAAAGAATATGTTTGAAAAATCTTTTTTACATTATTGTAATAATTTTTATAGCCAAAAATGTGGAGTCAAAAGTCTATGGCAGGTGAGGCAGTGCCTCACCTGCTTATCTCTTCCGCACATATCTGATCAAAACTCCAAAAATTTCCTGGAGTTTATACTGCTGCAGCTGTGTATAATGCCCACATGATCCCTTTGGCTCATATATTTTGTGTAAATCTGGCTCTGGTGCTAGCCAGTGCCTCTTGAGCCATTTAGCTCACCGCACATCCCTGCGTGTTAGGGTTAATGTTAGTGTTAGGGTTAGGTTAGGGTTAGGGTATTAGGGTTAGGTTATGGTTAGGGTTAGGGTATTAGGGATAGGGTATTAGTGTTAGGGTATTAGGGTTAGGGTTAAGGTTAGTTAGGGTTAGTGTTCGTATTAGGATTAGGGTTAGGGTTACATAGGGTTAGGGTTTGGGTATTAGTGTGTTAGGGTTAGAGGTTAGGGTTCATATTAGGGATAGGGTTAGGGTAGCATTGGGTTTAGGTTTTTTTTTAGGGTTAGGGTTCGTATTAGAGGTATTAGGGTTATAGTTATGGTTAAGGTAGCATTAGAGGTAGGGTTAGGTTAGGGTTAGGGTTCGTATTAGGGTTAGGTTTTGGGTTAGGGTTCGCGTTAGGGTTAGGGTATAAGGATTAGGGTTAGGGTTTTAGGGTTAGGGTTAGGGAATTAGGAAATTAGGGTTATGGTATTAGGGTTAGTTAGAGTTAGGGTATTACGGTATTAGTGTTAGGGTATTAGGGTTAGGGTTAAGGTTAGTTAGGGTTAGTGTTCATATTAGGATTAGGGTTAGGGTTACATAGGGTTAGGGTTTGGGTATTAGTGTTTTAGGGTTAGAGGTTAGGGTTCATATTAGGGATAGGGTTAGGTAGCGTTAAGTTTAGGGTTTTTTTAGGGTTAGGGTTCGTATTAGAGGTATTAGGGTTATAGTTATGGTTAAGGTAGCATTAGAGGTAGGGTTAGGTTAGGGTTCGTATTAGGGTTAGGTTTTAGGTTAGGGTTCGTGTTAGGGTTAGTGTTAGGGTTAGGGTTAGGATTTGGTTAGGGTATTAGGGTTAGGGCTTGTATTAGGGTTAGGGTTAGGGTATAAGGATTAGGGTTAGGGTTTTAGGGTTAGGGTTAGGGTTAGTTAGAGTTAGGGTATTACGGTATTAGGGTTAGGGTTTGTGTTAGGGTTCAGATTAGGGTTAGGATTTGTATTAGGGTTAGGGTTCGTATTAGTGTTAGGGTTAGGGTTCGTAACAGGATTATGGTTAGTGTTTTAGGGTTAGGGTTAGTGTTATTAGGATAAGGGTTAGGGTTATTTAGGGTTAGGGTTAAGTTATTAGGTTGTTAGGGTTAGGGTTTATATTTTGGTTAGGGTTAGCTTTGGGTCAGGGTTAGGGTTAGGGTCAGGGTCAGGGTTAGTATTAGGTTTAGGGTTCGTATTAGGGTTAGGGTTTGGGTTACGGTTCATATTAGGGTTAGGGTTCATATTAGGTTTAGCGTTAGGGTTAGGGTTAGTATTAGAGATATTAGGGTTATAGTTAGGGTAGCAATAAAGTTAGGGTTAGTGTTCGTATTAGGGTTAGATTTAGTATTTCTTGTTAGGGTTAGGGTTCGTATTAGGGTTAGGGTTAGGTTAGGGTTAGGCTTAGGGTATTAGGGTTATGGTTAGGGTACTAGGGTTAGAATTAGGATAGTGGTATTAGGGTTAGGGTTTGTGTTAGGGTTGGGGTTTGTGTAAGGGTTAGGATTAGGGTCAGGTTAGGGTTGGGTTAGGGTTAGGGTATTATGATTAGGGTTAGGGTTCGTATTGTGTTTAGGGTTAGGTTTAGGATTAGGGTATTAGGGTTAGGGTTATGGTTAGTGTTAGGGTTAGGTTAGGGTTAGGGTTTGGGTAATAGGGTAAAGGTAAGTGTTAGGGTTAGGTTAGGGTTAGGGTATTAGGGTTAGGGTATTAGGGTTAGAGTATTAGGGTTAGGTTAGGGTTAGTTAGGGTTAGGGTTCGTATTAGGGTTAGGGTTAGTTAGGGTTAGGGTTAGGGTTAGGGTTTTTGGTATTAGGGTTAGGGTTCGTATTAGGGTTCATATTAGGGTTAGGTTTAGGGATAGGGTACGTATTAGGGTTAGGGTTGGCTCAGGTTTAGGGTTAGGGTCAGGGTTAGGGTTTGTATTAGGGTTCGTGTTAGGGTTAGGGTTTGTATAAGTGTTAGGGTTCGTATTAGGGTTAGTATAAGGGTTAGGGTTAGGCTTATTAGGATTAGGCATACGGTTAGTTAGGGTTAGGGTTAGGTTTAGGGTATTAGGGTGTTAGGGTTCATATTAGGGTTAGCGTTGGGTCAGGGTTAGGGTTTGTATTAGGGTTACGGTTCGCATTAGGGTTAGGGTTCACGGTAGGGTTAGGGTTTGTTTTAGGGTTAGGGTTCGTATTAGAGGTATTAGGTTTATAGTTAGGGTTAGGGTAGCGTTAGCGTAAGGGTTAGGGTTAGGTTAGGGTTAGGGTTCGTATTAGGGTTAGGGTTCGTGCGTGCGGTGGGGTGAGGCAGGTGAGGCAGAGCCATTCCTGTCATACTAACGTTTGTGCCAGAGTTTTGACTGTATAAAGTATGTGAAAAATAAAAAGAATATGTTTGAAAAATCTTTTTTGCATTATTGTAATAATTTTTATAGCCAAAAATGTGGAGTCAAAAGTCAAAAGTCTATGGCAGGTGAGGCCGTGCCTCACCTGCTTATCTCTTCCACACATATCTGATCAAAACTCCAAAAATGTCCTGGAGTTTATACTGCTGCAGCTGTGTATAATGCCCACATGATCCCTTTGGCTCATATATTTTGTGTAAATCTGGCTCTGGTGCTAGCCAGTGCCTCTTGAGCCATTTAGCTCACCGCACGTCCCTGCGTGTTAGGGTTAATGTTAGTGTTAGGGTTAGCTTAGGGTTAGGGTATTAGGGTTAGGTTATGGTTAGGGTTAGGGTATTAGGGATAGGGTATTAGTGTTAGGGTATTAGGGTTAGGGTTAAGGTTAGTTAGGGTTAGTGTTCGTATTAGGATTAGGGTTAGGGTTACATAGGGTTAGGGTTTGGGTATTAGTGTGTTAGGGTTAGAGGTTAGGGTTCATATTAGGGATAGGGTTAGGGTAGCGTTGGGTTTAGGTTTTTTTTTAGGGTTAGGGTTCGTATTAGAGGTAATAGGGTTATAGTTATGGTTAAGGTAGCATTAGAGGTAGGGTTAGGTTAGGGTTCGTATTAGGGTTAGGTTTTGGGTTAGGGTTCGTGTTAGGGTTAGGGTATAAGGATTAGGGTTAGGGTTTTAGGGTTAGGGAATTAGGAAATTAGGGTTATGGTATTAGGGTTAGTTAGAGTTAGGGTTAGGGTATTAAGGTATTAGGGTTAGGGTTAGGGTTTGTGTTAGGGTTCAGATTAGGGTTAGGATTTGTATTAGGGTTAGCGTTCGTATTAGTGTTAGGGTTCGTAATAGAATTATGGTTAGTATTTTAGGGTTAGGGTTAGTGTTATTAGGATAAGGGTTAGGGTTATTTAGGGTTTGGGTTAAGTTATTAGGTTGTTAGGGATAGGGTTCATATTAGGGTTAGGGTTTGCTTTGTGTCAGGGTTAGCGTCAGGGTTAGTATTAGGTTTAGGGTTCGGATTAGGGTTAGGGTTTGGGTTACGGTTCATATTAGGGTTAGGGTTCGTATTAGGTTTAGCGTTAGGGTTAGGGTTCGTATTATAGATATTAGGGTTACAGTTAGGGTTAGGGTAGCAATAGAGTTAGGGTTAGTGTTCGTATTAGGGTTAGGTTTAGTATTTCTTATTAGGGTTAGGGTTCGTATTAGGGTTAGGGTTAGGGTTAGGTTAGGGTTAGCCTTAGGGTATTAGGGTTATGGTTAGGGTACTAGGGTTAGAATTAGGGTAGTGGTATTAGGGTTAGGGTTTGTGTTAGGGTTGGGGTTTGTGTAAGTGTTAGGATTAGGGTTAGGTTAGGGTTAGGGTTGGGTTAGGGTTAGGGTATTATGTTTAGGGTTAGGGTTCGTAGTGTGTATAGGGTAAGGTTTAGGATTCGGGTATTAGGGTTAGGGTTATGGTTAGTGTTGGGGTTAGGTTAGAGTTAGGGTTTGGGTAATAGTGTAAAGGTAAGTGTTAGGGTTAGGTTAGGGTTAGGTTATTAGGGTTAGGGTATTAGGGTTAGAGTATTAGGGTTAGGTTAGGGTAGCGTTAGGGTTCGTATTAGGGTTAGGGTTAGGGTTAGTTAGGGTTAGGGTTCATATTACAGTTAGGGTTTGTATTAGGGTTAGGATTCGTATTAGGGTTATGGGTAGGGTAACAGTAGGGTTAGGGTTTGTTAGGGTAAGAGAATTAGGGTATTAGGGTTCTTATTAGGGTTAGGGTCAGGGTTTGTAGTAGGGTTCATATTAGGGTTAGGGTTCGTATTAGGGTTAGGGCTAGGGTTCATATTAGGGTTAGCGATAGGGTTAGGGTTCGTATTAGGGTTAGGGTTTTAGGGTTTTAGGGTTTGGTTCAGGGTTATTAGGATTAGGGTTAGAGTATTAGGGTGTTAGGGTTAGGGTGTTAGGGTTCATATTAGGGATAGGGTTAGGGTAGCGTTAGGGTTACGGTTCGTGTTAGGGTTAGGGTTTGTTTTAGGGTTAGGGTTAGGGCATTAGGGTGTTAGGGTTAGAGGTTAGGGTTAGGGTTCATATTAGGGATAGGGTTTGGGTAGTGTTAGGGTTAGGGTTCACGTTGGGGTTTCTTTTAGGGTTAGGGTTCGTATTAGAGGTATTAGGGTTATAGTTAGGGTTACGGTAGCGTTAGAGTTAGGGTTAGGTTAGGGTTCGTATTAGGGTTAGGTTTAGGGTTAGGGTTCGTGTTAGGGTTGGGTTATTGTTGGGGTTAGGGTTAGGTTAGGGTTAGGGTTAGGGTATTAGGGATAGGGTATTAGGGTTAGGGTTAGGGTATTAGGGTTAGGGTTAAGGTTAAGGTTAGATAGGGGTCGTATTAGGGTCAGGGTACATATTAGGGTTAGGGTTAGAGTAGCATTAGGGTTAGGTTTCGTGTTAGGGTTAGGGTTTGGGCTAGGGTTAGGGTTAGGGGTAGGGTTTGGTTAGGATATTAGAGTTAGGGTTCGTATTAGGGTTAGGGTTAGGGTATTAGCGTTAGGGTTAGGATTATATAGTTAGGATTTTATAGTTAGGGTAAGGGTTAAGGAATTAGGGTTATAGTATAAGGGTTAGGTTTAGTTAGGGTTAAGGTATTTGGGTATAAGGGTTAGGGTTTGTATTAGGGTTCAGATTAGGGTTAGGGTTAGGTTTAGGATTTGTATTAGGGTTAGGGTTAGGGTTCGTATTAGGGTTAGGGTTACATTTCATATTATTGTTATGGTTAGGCTTAGGGTTTTAGGGTTAGGGTCAGAATTAGGGTTATTAGGATTAGGGATACTTAGGTTTAGGGTTAGGGTATTAGGGTGTTAGGGTTAGGGGTTAGGGTTCGTGTTAGGGTTAGGGTAGTGTTAGGGTTAGGGTTCACATTAGGGTCTGTATTAGGGTTAGGGTTCGTATTAAAAGTATTAGGGTAATAGTTAGGGTTAGGGTAGCGTTTGAGTTAGGGTTAGGGTTAGGTTAGGGATAGGGTAAGGATTAGGGTTAGAGTTGGGGTAGGGTTAGGGTATTAAGGTTAATGTATGGGTGTGTGTGTTAGGGTAAGGGTTAGGGTTAGGTTTGGGTTAGGGTTCGTATTAGGGTTAGGTTTATGGTTAGGGTATTAGGGTTAGGGTTAGAGTAGTGTTAGTGTTCATGTTAGGGTTTGTGTTAGGGTTAGGGTATTAGGGTTTGTGTTCAGTTTGTTTCAGGGTTAGGGTCAGGGTTCATTTTAGGGTTAGGGTTAGGGTTTTTATTAGGGTTAGGGTTCGTATTAGGGTTAATGTACGTATTAGGGTTAGAGACCGTATTAGGGTTAATGTTAGGGTTTATATTAGAGTTATTAGGGTTAGGGTTAGGTTAGGGTTCATGTTAGGGTTAGGGTTCGTGTTAGGGTTTGGGTTCGTATTAAGGTTAGGGTATGTATTAGGGTTAGGGTAGCGTTAGGGTTAGGGTTCGTATTAGGGTTAGGGTAAGTATAAGGGTTAGGGTTCGTATTAGGGTTGGCGTTCGTATTAGGGTTAGGGTTTGTATAAGTGTTATGTTCCGTATTAGTGTTAGGGTTAGGGTTTTAGTGTTACGGTTATTAGGATTAGGCAGAGGGTTAGTTAGGGTTCATATTAGGGTTAGCGTTGGGTCAGGGTTAGGGTCAGGGTCAGGGTCAGAGTCAGGGTCAGGGTTTGTATTAGGGTTAGGGTTCGTATTATGGTTAGGGTTTGGGTTAGGGTTCATATTATGGTTAGGGTTAGGGTTTGTATTAGGGTTAGCATTAGGGTTAGGATTCGTATTAGAGATATTAGGGTTATAGTTAGGGTTAGGGTAGCGTTAGTGTAAGGGTTTGTATTAGGGTTAGGGTTTCTTGTTAGGGTTAGGGTTCGTATAAGGGTTAGGATTAGGGATAGGGTTAGGTTAGGGTTAGGGTATTAGGGTTAGGTATTAGGGTTATCGTTATATGGTTAGATTAGCGTAATGGTATTAGGGTTAGGGTAGTGTTAGGGTTAGGGTTTGGTTAGGGTTTGGATATTAGGGTTAGGGTTAGGGTTAGGTTTAGGGTGTTAGGGTTAGAGTATTAGGGATAGGGTTTTAGGGTTAGGGTTAGTTAGGGTTATGTTTAGGGTTCATATTAGAGTTAGGGTTCGTGTTAGGGTTAGGATTTGTATTAGGGTTAGGGTTGCATTAGGGTTAGGGTTCGCGATAGGGTTAGGGTTAGTTAGGGTTAGGGTATTAGGGTTAGGGTTTGTATTAGGGTTAATTTTAGGGTTAGGGCTAGGGTTCGTATTAGGGTTAGGGCAAAGGTTCTTATTAGGGATAGCGTTAGGGTTAGGGTTCGTATTAGGATTAGTGTTTTAGGGTGTTAGGTTTAGGGTTATTAGGATTAGGGTTAGGGTTACTTAGGGTTAGGGTTAGAGTATTAGGGGGTTAGGGTTGGGAGTTAGGGTTCATATTAAGGATAGGGTTAGGGTAGCGTTAGTTTTAGGGTTCACGTTAGGGTTAGGGTTTGTTTTAGGGTTAGGGTTCGTATTAGAGGTTTTAGTGTTATAGTTAGGGTTAGGGTAGCGTTAGCGTAAGGGTTAGGGTTAGGTTAGGGTTCGTATTAGGGTTAGGTTTAGGGTTAGGGTTCGTGCGTGCGGTGGGGTGAGGCAGGTGAGGCAGAGCCATTCCTGTCATACTAACGTTTGTGCCAGAGTTTTGACTGTATAAAGTATGTGAAAAATAAAAAGAATATGTTTGAAAAATCTTTTTTACATTATTGTAATAATTTTTATAGCCAAAAATGTGGAGTCAAAAGTCTATGGCAGGTGAGGCAGTGCCTCACCTGCTTATCTCTTCCGCACATATCTGATCAAAACTCCAAAAATTTCCTGGAGTTTATACTGCTGCAGCTGTGTATAATGCCCACATGATCCCTTTGGCTCATATATTTTGTGTAAATCTGGCTCTGGTGCTAGCCAGTGCCTCTTGAGCCATTTAGCTCACCGCACATCCCTGCGTGTTAGGGTTAATGTTAGTGTTAGGGTTAGGTTAGGGTTAGGGTATTAGGGTTAGGTTATGGTTAGGGTTAGGGTATTAGGGATAGGGTATTAGTGTTAGGGTATTAGGGTTAGGGTTAAGGTTAGTTAGGGTTAGTGTTCGTATTAGGATTAGGGTTAGGGTTACATAGGGTTAGGGTTTGGGTATTAGTGTGTTAGGGTTAGAGGTTAGGGTTCATATTAGGGATAGGGTTAGGGTAGCATTGGGTTTAGGTTTTTTTTTAGGGTTAGGGTTCGTATTAGAGGTATTAGGGTTATAGTTATGGTTAAGGTAGCATTAGAGGTAGGGTTAGGTTAGGGTTAGGGTTCGTATTAGGGTTAGGTTTTGGGTTAGGGTTCGCGTTAGGGTTAGGGTATAAGGATTAGGGTTAGGGTTTTAGGGTTAGGGTTAGGGAATTAGGAAATTAGGGTTATGGTATTAGGGTTAGTTAGAGTTAGGGTATTACGGTATTAGTGTTAGGGTATTAGGGTTAGGGTTAAGGTTAGTTAGGGTTAGTGTTCATATTAGGATTAGGGTTAGGGTTACATAGGGTTAGGGTTTGGGTATTAGTGTTTTAGGGTTAGAGGTTAGGGTTCATATTAGGGATAGGGTTAGGTAGCGTTAAGTTTAGGGTTTTTTTAGGGTTAGGGTTCGTATTAGAGGTATTAGGGTTATAGTTATGGTTAAGGTAGCATTAGAGGTAGGGTTAGGTTAGGGTTCGTATTAGGGTTAGGTTTTAGGTTAGGGTTCGTGTTAGGGTTAGTGTTAGGGTTAGGGTTAGGATTTGGTTAGGGTATTAGGGTTAGGGCTTGTATTAGGGTTAGGGTTAGGGTATAAGGATTAGGGTTAGGGTTTTAGGGTTAGGGTTAGGGAATTAGGAAATTAGGGTTATGGTATTAGGGTTAGTTAGAGTTAGGGTTAGGGTATTATGGTATTAGGGTTAGGGTTAGGGTTTGTGTTAGGGTTCAGATTAGGGTTAGGGTTAGGATTTGTATTAGGGTTAGGGTTAGGGTTAGTGTTAGGGTTCGTAATAGGATTATGGTTAGTGTTTTAGGGTTAGGGTTAGTGTTATTAGGATAAGGGTTAGGGTTATTTAGGGTTAGGGTTTGCTTTGGGTCAGGGTTAGGGTTAGGGTCAGGGTTAGTAGGGTTAGGGTTTGTATTAGGGTTAGCATTAGGGTTAGGATTCGTATTAGAGATATTAGGGTTATAGTTAGGGTTAGGGTAGCGTTAGTGTAAGGGTTTGTATTAGGGTTAGGGTTTCTTGTTAGGGTTAGGGTTCGTATAAGGGTTAGGATTAGGGATAGGGTTAGGTTAGGGTTAGGGTATTAGGGTTAGGTATTAGGGTTATCGTTATATGGTTAGATTAGCGTAATGGTATTAGGGTTAGGGTAGTGTTAGGGTTAGGGTTTGGTTAGGGTTTGGATATTAGGGTTAGGGTTAGGGTTAGGTTTAGGGTGTTAGGGTTAGAGTATTAGGGATAGGGTTTTAGGGTTAGGGTTAGTTAGGGTTATGTTTAGGGTTCATATTAGAGTTAGGGTTCGTGTTAGGGTTAGGATTTGTATTAGGGTTAGGGTTGCATTAGGGTTAGGGTTCGCGATAGGGTTAGGGTTAGTTAGGGTTAGGGTATTAGGGTTAGGGTTTGTATTAGGGTTAATTTTAGGGTTAGGGCTAGGGTTCGTATTAGGGTTAGGGCAAAGGTTCTTATTAGGGATAGCGTTAGGGTTAGGGTTCGTATTAGGATTAGTGTTTTAGGGTGTTAGGTTTAGGGTTATTAGGATTAGGGTTAGGGTTACTTAGGGTTAGGGTTAGAGTATTAGGGGGTTAGGGTTGGGAGTTAGGGTTCATATTAAGGATAGGGTTAGGGTAGCGTTAGTTTTAGGGTTCACGTTAGGGTTAGGGTTTGTTTTAGGGTTAGGGTTCGTATTAGAGGTTTTAGTGTTATAGTTAGGGTTAGGGTAGCGTTAGCGTAAGGGTTAGGGTTAGGTTAGGGTTCGTATTAGGGTTAGGTTTAGGGTTAGGGTTCGTGCGTGCGGTGGGGTGAGGCAGGTGAGGCAGAGCCATTCCTGTCATACTAACGTTTGTGCCAGAGTTTTGACTGTATAAAGTATGTGAAAAATAAAAAGAATATGTTTGAAAAATCTTTTTTACATTATTGTAATAATTTTTATAGCCAAAAATGTGGAGTCAAAAGTCTATGGCAGGTGAGGCAGTGCCTCACCTGCTTATCTCTTCCGCACATATCTGATCAAAACTCCAAAAATTTCCTGGAGTTTATACTGCTGCAGCTGTGTATAATGCCCACATGATCCCTTTGGCTCATATATTTTGTGTAAATCTGGCTCTGGTGCTAGCCAGTGCCTCTTGAGCCATTTAGCTCACCGCACATCCCTGCGTGTTAGGGTTAATGTTAGTGTTAGGGTTAGGTTAGGGTTAGGGTATTAGGGTTAGGTTATGGTTAGGGTTAGGGTATTAGGGATAGGGTATTAGTGTTAGGGTATTAGGGTTAGGGTTAAGGTTAGTTAGGGTTAGTGTTCGTATTAGGATTAGGGTTAGGGTTACATAGGGTTAGGGTTTGGGTATTAGTGTGTTAGGGTTAGAGGTTAGGGTTCATATTAGGGATAGGGTTAGGGTAGCATTGGGTTTAGGTTTTTTTTTAGGGTTAGGGTTCGTATTAGAGGTATTAGGGTTATAGTTATGGTTAAGGTAGCATTAGAGGTAGGGTTAGGTTAGGGTTAGGGTTCGTATTAGGGTTAGGTTTTGGGTTAGGGTTCGCGTTAGGGTTAGGGTATAAGGATTAGGGTTAGGGTTTTAGGGTTAGGGTTAGGGAATTAGGAAATTAGGGTTATGGTATTAGGGTTAGTTAGAGTTAGGGTATTACGGTATTAGTGTTAGGGTATTAGGGTTAGGGTTAAGGTTAGTTAGGGTTAGTGTTCATATTAGGATTAGGGTTAGGGTTACATAGGGTTAGGGTTTGGGTATTAGTGTTTTAGGGTTAGAGGTTAGGGTTCATATTAGGGATAGGGTTAGGTAGCGTTAAGTTTAGGGTTTTTTTAGGGTTAGGGTTCGTATTAGAGGTATTAGGGTTATAGTTATGGTTAAGGTAGCATTAGAGGTAGGGTTAGGTTAGGGTTCGTATTAGGGTTAGGTTTTAGGTTAGGGTTCGTGTTAGGGTTAGTGTTAGGGTTAGGGTTAGGATTTGGTTAGGGTATTAGGGTTAGGGCTTGTATTAGGGTTAGGGTTAGGGTATAAGGATTAGGGTTAGGGTTTTAGGGTTAGGGTTAGGGAATTAGGAAATTAGGGTTATGGTATTAGGGTTAGTTAGAGTTAGGGTTAGGGTATTATGGTATTAGGGTTAGGGTTAGGGTTTGTGTTAGGGTTCAGATTAGGGTTAGGGTTAGGATTTGTATTAGGGTTAGGGTTAGGGTTAGTGTTAGGGTTCGTAATAGGATTATGGTTAGTGTTTTAGGGTTAGGGTTAGTGTTATTAGGATAAGGGTTAGGGTTATTTAGGGTTAGGGTTTGCTTTGGGTCAGGGTTAGGGTTAGGGTCAGGGTTAGTATTAGGTTTAGGGTTCGTATTAGGGTTAGGGTTTGGGTTACAGTTCATATTAGGGTTAGGGTTCATATCAGGTTTAGCGTTAGGGTTTAGTATTTCTTGTTAGGGTTAGGGTTCGTATTAGGGTTAGGGTTAGGTTAGGGTTAGGCTTAGGGTATTAGGGTTATAGTTAGGGTACTAGGGTTAGAATTAGGGTAGTGGTATTAGGGTTAGGGTTGGGGTTTGTGTAAGGGTTAGGATTAGGGCTAGGTTAGGGTTAGGGTTGGGTTAGGGTATTATGATTATGGCTAGGGTTCGTATTGTGTTTAGGGTTAGGTTTAGGATTAGGGTATTAGGGTTAGGGTTATGGTTAGTGTTAGGGTTAGGTTAGGGTTAGGGTTTGGGTAATAGAGTAAAGGTAAGTGTATTGGTTAGGTTAGGGTTAGGGTTAGGGTATTAGGGTTAGAGTATTAGGGTTAGGTTAGGGTTAGTTAGGGTTAGGGATCGTATTAGGGTTAGGGTTAGTTAGGGTTAGAGTTAGGGTATTTTGGTATTAGGGTTAGGGTTCGTATTAGGGTTCATATTAGGGTAAGGGTTAGGGTTCGTATTAGGGTTAGGGTTGGGTCAGGTTTAGGGTTAGGGTCAGGGTTAGGGTTCGTATTAGGGTTAGGGTGCGTATTAGGGTTAGGGTTAGTGTTAAAGTAGTGTTAGAGTTAGGGTTAGGGTTCGTATTAGGGTTCGTATTAGGGTAAGGGTTTGTGTTAGGGTTAGGTTTTGAGTTAGTTTAGGGTTAGGGTTAGGATTATAGTATTTTGGTTAGGGTTAGGGTGTTAGGGTTAGGGTTAGGTTAGGTTAGGGTTAGGGTTAGGTTAGGGTTAGTGTATAAGGGTTAGGGTTAGGTTAAGGTTAGGGTATTAGGGTTAGGGTATTAGGGTTAGAATTAGGGTTATGGTATTAGGGTTAGGGTTTGTTAGGGTTATGGTATTAGGGTTAGAGTATTAGGGTTCGTATTAGGGTTCGTATTATGGTTAGGGTTCGTATTAGGGATAGGGTTAGGGTTTGTATAAGTGTTAGGGTTTGAATTAGGGTTAGGGTTTTAGGGTTAGGGTTATTAGGATTAGGCATAGGGTTAGTTAGGGTTAGGGTTAGGTTTAGGGTATTAGGGTGTTAGGGTTAGTGTTCATATTAGGGTTAGCATTGGGTCAGGGTTAGGGTTTGGGTCAGGGTTTGTATTAGTATTATGGTTCTTATTAGGATTAGGGTTCGTATTAGGGTTAGCGTTAGGGTTAGGATTAGTATTATAGATATTAGGGTTATAGGTAGGGTTAGGGTAGCGTTAGAGTTAGGATTCGTATTAGGGATAGGGTTTCTTGTTAGGGTTAGGGTTCGTATTAGGGTTAGGGTTAGGTTAGGGTTAGGGTATTAGGGTTAGGGTTATAGGGTTAGAATTAGGGTAATGGTATTAGGGTTAGTGTTTGGGTTAGGGTTCGGTTAGGGTTAGGGTTTGGGCATTAGGGTTAGGGTTAGGTTAGGGTATTAGGGTTAGAGTATTAGGGATAGGGTTAGGGTATTAGGGTTAGGGTTAGTTAGGGTTAGGGTTCATATTAGAGTTAGGGTTCGTATTAGGGTTAGGATTCGTATTAGGGTTAGGGTAGCATTAGGGTTAGGGTTAGTTAGGGTTAGGGTATTAGGGTATTAGGGTTAGGGTTTTTATTAGGGTTCATATTAGGGTTAGGGTTCGTATTAGGGTTTGGGCTTGGGTTCGTATTAGGGAAAGCGATAGGGTAAGGGTTCGTATTAGGGTTAGGGTTACAAAGGGTTAGGGTTATAGTATTAGGGTTAGGGTTCGTATTAGGGATAGGGTTGGGGTAGTGTTAGGGTTAGGGTTCACGTTAGGGTTTACTTTTAGGGTTCGTATTAGAGGTATTAGGGTTATAGTTAGGGTTAGTGTAGCGTAAGAGTTATGGTTAGGGTTAGGTTAGTGTTTGTATTAGGGTTAGGTTTAGGGTTAGAGTTCGTGTTTTTGTTATGGTTATTGTTAGGGTTCGTATTAGGGTTAGGGTTCGTATTAGGGTTAGGGTCAGTGTTTTAGGGTTTAATGGTAGGGTTAGGGTTATTAGGATTAGAGTTAGGGTTAGCGTAGTGTTAGGGTTAGGGTTCGTGTTAGGGTTAGTGTTAGAGTTAGGGTTTGTGTTAGAGTTAGGGTTAAGTTAGGGTAAGGATTAGGGTTACGGTTAGGGTTTGGTTAGGGTTAGGGTTATGGTATTAAAGTTAGGGTTAGGTTATGGTTAGGGTTAGTATTAGGGTTAGGGTTAGGATTACGGTATTAGGGTTAGGGTTAGTGTTAGGGTTAGGTTAGGGTTAGGGTTAGGATTAGGGTTTCAGTTAGGGTTTGGTTAGGGTTATGGTATTAAGGTTAGGGTTAGGTTAGGGTTTGAGTTCGTATTAGGGTTAGGGTAAGGGTTAGGATTAGGGGGTATTAGGGTTAGGGTTAGTGTTAGGTTTAGGTTAGGGTTAGGGTCAGGGTATTAGGGTTAGTTAGCGATAGGGTTCATATTAGGGTTAGGGTTCGTGTTAGGGGTAGGGTTCATATTAGGGTTAGGGTTAGAGTTAGGTTAGGGTTAGTGTATTAGGGTTAGGGTAATAGGGTTATTGTTAGGGTTAGGATATTAGGGTTAGGGTTAGTTAGGGTTAGGGTTCGTATTAAGGTTAGGGTTAGCATTTTAGGGTTAGGGTATTAGTGTTAGAATTAGAATTTATGGTATTAGGTTTAGGGTTCGTGTTAGGGTTAGAGTTAGGGTTCGTGTTAGTGTTAGGGTTTGTGTAAGGGTTAGGGATAGGTTAGGGTTAGGATTAGGGTTGCGGTTAGGGTTTGTATTAGGGTTAGAGTAGTGTTAGGGGTAGGGTTCAAGTTAGGTTAGTGTTAGAATTAGGGTTTGTGTTAGAGTTAGGGTTAGATTAGGGTTAGGGTTATGGTATTAAGGTTAGGGTTAGGTTATGGTTAGGGTTCGTATTAGGGTTAGGGTTAGGATTAGGGGGTATTAGGGTTAGGGTTAGTGTTAGGGTTAGGATTAGGGTTACAGTTAGGGTTTGGTTAGGGTTAGGGTTATGGTATTAAGGTTAGGGTTAGGGTTAGGGTAAGGATTAGGGTGTATTAGGTTTAGGGTTAGGATTAGGGTTAGGTTAGGGTTAGGGTCAGGGTATTAGGGTTAGTTAGGGTTAGGGTTCATATTAGGGTTAAGGTTCGTATTAGGGTTCGTATTAGAGTTAGGGTTAGGGTTCGTGTTAGGGGTAGGGTTCATATTAGGGTTAGGTTTAGAGTTAGGTTAGGGTTAGGGTAATAGGGTTAGCGTTAGGGTTAGGATATGAGGGTTATGGTTAGTTAGGGTTCGTATTAAGGTTAGGGTTAGCATTTTAGGGTTAGGGTTAGGGTATTAGGGTTAGAATTAGAATTTATGGTATTTGGGTTAGGGTTCGTGTTAGAGTTAGGGTTACGGTATTAGGGTAAGTGTTAGAATTAGGATAGTGTTAGGGTTAAGGTTCGTATTAGGGTTAGGGTTCGTGTTAGGGTTAGGGTTTGGTATAGGGTATTAGGGTTAGGGTTAGTGTTAGGGTTAGAATTAGGTTAGTGTTAGGGTTAAGGTGCGTATTAGGGTTAGGGTTCGTGTTAGGATTAGGGTTAGGTTTAGGGTATTAGGGTTAGGGTTTCGGGTATCAGGGTTAGGGTTAGTTTAGGGTTAATGTTATGGTATTAGGGATAGGGTATTAGGCTTAAGGTATTATGCTATTAGGGTTAGTGTTCATATTAGGGTTAGGCGTAGGGATCGTATTAGGGTTAGGGTTTGTATTATGGTTAGGGTTAGGGTAGCATTAGGGTTAGGGTTTGCATAATGGTTAGGATTAGGGTTAGTTTGGGCTAGGGTTAGTGTTAGGGTTAGGTTAGGGTTAGGGTTAGGGTATTAGGGTTAGGGTATTAGGGTTAGAGTATTAGGGTTAGGTTAGGGTTAGTTAGGGTTAGGGTTCGTATTAGGGTTAGGGTTAGTTAGGGTTAGGGTTAGGGTATTTTGGTATTAGGGTTAGGGTTCGTATTAGGGTTCATATTAGGGTTAGGGTTAGGGATAGTGTAAGTATTAGGGTTAGGGTTGGGTCAGGTTTAGGGTTAGGGTCAGGGTTAGGGTTTGTATTAGGGTTCGTGTTAGGGTTAGGGTTTGTATAAGTGTTAGGGTTCGTATTAGGGTTAGTATAAGGGTTAGGGTTAGGCTTATTAGGATTATGCATAGGGTTAGTTAGGGTTAGGGTTAGGTTTAGGGTATTAGGGTGTTAGGGTTATCGTTCATATTAGGGTTAGCGTTGGGTCAGGGTTAGGGTTAGGGTTTGTATTAGGATTATGGTTCGTATTAGGGTTAGGGTTTGGGTTAGGGTTCATATTAGGGTTAGGGTTCGATTTAGGGTTAGCGTTAGGGTTAGGATTCGTATTAGAGATATTAGGGTTATAGTTAGGCTTAGGGTAGCGTTAGAGTTAGGGTTAGGGTTTGTATTAGGGTTAGGGCTTCTTGTTAGGGTTAGGGTTCATATTAGGGTTAGGGTTATAGGGTTAGAATTAGGGTAATGGTATTAGGGTTAGTGTTAGGGTTAGGGTTCGGTTAGGGTTAGGGTTTAGGTAATAGGGTTAGGGTTAGGTTAGGGTTTTAGGGTTAAAGTATTAGGGATAGGGTTAGGGTATTAGGCTTAGGGTTAGTTAGGGTTAGTGTTCATATTAGAGTTAGGGTTCGTATTAGGGTAAGGATTCGTATTAGGGTTATGGTTAGGGTAGCATTAGGGTTAGGGTTTTTTAGGGTTAGAGAATTAGGGTATTAGGGTTCATATTAGGGTTAGGGTTTGTATTAGGGTTCATATTTGGGTTAGGGTTAGTGTTCGTATTAGGGTTAGCGATAGGGTTAGGGTTCGTATTAGGGTTAGGGCTTTAGGGTTTTAGGGTTAGGTTTAGGGTTATTAGGATTAGTGTTAGGGTTACTTAGGGTTAGGGTTAGAGTATTAGGGTGTTAGGGTTAGGGTTGGGGGTTAGGGTTCATATTAGGGATAGGGTTAGGGTAGCGTTAGGGTTAGGGTTCGTGTTAGGGTATGTTTTAGGGTTAGGGTTAGGGCATTAGGGTGTTAGGGTTAGAGGTTAGGGTTCATATTAGGGATAGGGTTAGGGTAGTGTTAGGGTTAGGGTTCGTATTAGAGGTATTAGGGTTATAGTTAGGGCTAGGGTAGCGTTAGAGTTAGGGTTAGGGTTAAGTTAGGGTTCATATTAGGGTTAGGTTTAGGGTTAGGGTTCGTGTTAGGGTTAGGGTTATTGTTGTGGTTAGGGTTAGGGTTAGGTTAGGGTTAGGGTATTAGGGATAGGGTATTAGGGTTAGGGTTAGGGTATTAGGGTTAGGGTTAAGGTTAAGGTTAGATAGGGTTCGTATTAGGGTTAGGGTACTTATTAGGGTTAGGGTTAGAGTAGCATTAGGGTTAGGGTTCGAGTTAGGGTTAGGGTTTGTGTTAGGGTTAGGGTTTGTGTAAGGGTTAGGGTTAGGTTAGGGTTAGAGTTAGGGTTAGGATTAGGGGTAGGGTTTGGTTAGGGTATTAGGGTTCGTATTAGGGTTAGGGTTAGGGTATTAGGGTTAGGGTTAGGATTTTATGGTTAGGGTTAGGGTTAAGGAATTAGGGTTATGGTATAAGGGTTAGGTTTAGTTAGGGTTAGGGTATTTGGGTATAAGGGTTAGGGTTTGTATTAGGGTTCAGATTAGGGTTAGGGTTAGGGTTAGGATTTGTTATAGGGTTAGGGTTCGGGTTCGTATTAGGGTTAGGGTTACAGTTCAAATTATTGTTATGGTTAGGCTTAGGGTTTTAGGGTTAGGGTTAGCGTTAGGGTTATTAGGATTAGGGATAGTTAGGTTTAGGGTTAGGGTATTAGGGTGTTAGGGTTAGGGGTTAGGGTTCGTATTAGGGTTAGGGTAGTGTTAGGGTTAGGGTTCACATTAGGGTTTGTATTAGGTTTAGGGTTCGTATTAGAAGTATTAGGGTAAAAGTTAGGGTTAGGGTAGCGTTTGAGTTAGGGTTAGGGTTAGGTTAGGGTTAGAGTTGGGGTAGGGTTAGGGTATTAAGGTCAATGTATGGGTTAGTGTTAGGGTAAGGGTTAGGGTTAGGTTTGGGTTAGGGTTCGTATTAGGGTTAGGTTTATGGTTAGGGTATTAGGGTTAGGGTTAGAGTAGTGTTAAGGTTCGTGTTAGGGTTTGTGTTAGGGTTAGGGTATTAGGGTTTGGGTTCAGTTTGTTTCAGGGTTAGGGTCAGGGTTCATTTTAGGGTTAGGGTTTGTATTAGGGTTAGGGTTCATATTAGGGTTAGGGACCGTATTAGGGTTAATGTTAGGGTTTATATTAGAGTTATTAGGGTAGGGTTAGGTTGGGGTTCATGTTAGGGTTAGGGTTCGTGTTAGGGTTTGGGTTCGTATTAAGGTTAGGGTTCGTATTAGGGTTAGGGTAGCGTTAGGGTTAGGGTTCGTATTAGGGTTAGGGTTAGTATAAGGGTTAGGGTTCGTATTAGGGTTGGGGTTCGTATTAGGGTTAGGGTTTGTATAAGTGTTAGGGTTCGTATTAGTGTTAGGGTTAGGGTTATTAGGATTAGGCATAGGGTTAGTTAGGGTTAGGGTATTAGGGTGTTAGGGTTAGGTTTCATATTAGGGTTAGCGTTGGGTCAGGGTTAGGGTCAGGGTCAGAGTCAGGGTCAGGGTTTGTATTAGGGTTAGGGTTCGTATTATGGTTAAGGTTTGGGTTAGGGTTCATATTATGGTTAGGGTTAGGGTTTGTATTAGGGTTATCGTTAGGGTTAGGGTAGCGTTAGAGTTAGGGTTTGTATTAGGGTTAGGGTTTCTTGTTAGGGTTTGGGTTCGTATAAGGGTTAGGGTTAGGGACAGGGTTAGGTTAGGGTTAGCGTATTAGGGTTAGGTATTAGGGTTAGGGTTATATGGTTAGATTAGGGTAATGGTATTAGTGTTAGGGTTAGTGTTAGGGTTCGGTTAGGGTTAGGGTTTGGGTATTAGGGTTAGGGTTAGGTTTAGGGTATTAGGGTTAGAGTATTAGGGATAGGGTTTTAGGGTTAGGGTTAGTTAGGGTTATGTTTAGGGTTCATATTAGAGTTAGGGTTCGTATTAGGGTTAGGATTCGTATTAGGGTTAGGGTTGCATTAGGGTTAGGGTTCGCGTTAGGGTTAGTTAGGGTTAGGGTATTAGGGTATTAGGGTTAGGGTTTGTATTAGGGTTCATTTTAGGGTTAGGGCTAGGGTTAGGGTTCGTATTAGGGTTAGGACTAAGGTTCGTATTAGGGTTAGTGTTAGGGTTAGGGTTCGTATTAGGATTAGGGTTTTAGGGTGTTAGGTTTAGAGTTATTAGGATTAGGGTTAGGGTTACTTAGGGTTAGGGTTAGAGTATTAGGGGGTTAGGGTTGGGAGTTAGGGTTCATATTAAGGATAGGGTTAGGGTAGCGTTAGGTTTAGGGTTCACGTTAGGGTTAGGGTTTGTTTTAGGGTTAGGGTTCGTATTAGAGGTATTAGGTTTATAGTTAGGGTTAGGGTAGCGTTAGCGTAAGGGTTAGGGTTAGGTTAGGGTTAGGGTTCGTATTAGGGTTAGGTTTAGGGTTAGGGTTCGTGCGTGCGGTGGGGTGAGGCAGGTGAGGCAGAGCCATTCCTGTCATACTAACGTTTGTGCCAGAGTTTTGACTGTATAAAGTATGTGAAAAATAAAAAGAATATGTTTGAAAAATCTTTTTTGCATTATTGTAATAATTTTTATAGCCAAAAATGTGGAGTCAAAAGTCAAAAGTCTATGGCAGGTGAGGCCGTGCCTCACCTGCTTATCTCTTCCACACATATCTGATCAAAACTCCAAAAATGTCCTGGAGTTTATACTGCTGCAGCTGTGTATAATGCCCACATGATCCCTTTGGCTCATATATTTTGTGTAAATCTGGCTCTGGTGCTAGCCAGTGCCTCTTGAGCCATTTAGCTCACCGCACGTCCCTGCGTGTTAGGGTTAATGTTAGTGTTAGGGTTAGCTTAGGGTTAGGGTATTAGGGTTAGGTTATGGTTAGGGTTAGGGTATTAGGGATAGGGTATTAGTGTTAGGGTATTAGGGTTAGGGTTAAGGTTAGTTAGGGTTAGTGTTCGTATTAGGATTAGGGTTAGGGTTACATAGGGTTAGGGTTTGGGTATTAGTGTGTTAGGGTTAGAGGTTAGGGTTCATATTAGGGATAGGGTTAGGGTAGCGTTGGGTTTAGGTTTTTTTTTAGGGTTAGGGTTCGTATTAGAGGTAATAGGGTTATAGTTATGGTTAAGGTAGCATTAGAGGTAGGGTTAGGTTAGGGTTCGTATTAGGGTTAGGTTTTGGGTTAGGGTTCGTGTTAGGGTTAGGGTATAAGGATTAGGGTTAGGGTTTTAGGGTTAGGGAATTAGGAAATTAGGGTTATGGTATTAGGGTTAGTTAGAGTTAGGGTTAGGGTATTAAGGTATTAGGGTTAGGGTTAGGGTTTGTGTTAGGGTTCAGATTAGGGTTAGGATTTGTATTAGGGTTAGCGTTCGTATTAGTGTTAGGGTTCGTAATAGAATTATGGTTAGTATTTTAGGGTTAGGGTTAGTGTTATTAGGATAAGGGTTAGGGTTATTTAGGGTTTGGGTTAAGTTATTAGGTTGTTAGGGATAGGGTTCATATTAGGGTTAGGGTTTGCTTTGTGTCAGGGTTAGCGTCAGGGTTAGTATTAGGTTTAGGGTTCGGATTAGGGTTAGGGTTTGGGTTACGGTTCATATTAGGGTTAGGGTTCGTATTAGGTTTAGCGTTAGGGTTAGGGTTCGTATTATAGATATTAGGGTTACAGTTAGGGTTAGGGTAGCAATAGAGTTAGGGTTAGTGTTCGTATTAGGGTTAGGATTAGTATTTCTTATTAGGGTTAGGGTTCGTATTAGGGTTAGGGTTAGGGTTAGGTTAGGGTTAGCCTTAGGGTATTAGGGTTATGGTTAGGGTACTAGGGTTAGAATTAGGGTAGTGGTATTAGGGTTAGGGTTTGTGTTAGGGTTGGGGTTTGTGTAAGTGTTAGGATTAGGGTTAGGTTAGGGTTAGGGTTGGGTTAGGGTTAGGGTATTATGTTTAGGGTTAGGGTTCGTAGTGTGTATAGGGTAAGGTTTAGGATTCGGGTATTAGGGTTAGGGTTATGGTTAGTGTTGGGGTTAGGTTAGAGTTAGGGTTTGGGTAATAGTGTAAAGGTAAGTGTTAGGGTTAGGTTAGGGTTAGGTTATTAGGGTTAGGGTATTAGGGTTAGAGTATTAGGGTTAGGTTAGGGTAGCGTTAGGGTTCGTATTAGGGTTAGGGTTAGGGTTAGTTAGGGTTAGGGTTCATATTACAGTTAGGGTTTGTATTAGGGTTAGGATTCGTATTAGGGTTATGGGTAGGGTAACAGTAGGGTTAGGGTTTGTTAGGGTAAGAGAATTAGGGTATTAGGGTTCTTATTAGGGTTAGGGTCAGGGTTTGTAGTAGGGTTCATATTAGGGTTAGGGTTCGTATTAGGGTTAGGGCTAGGGTTCATATTAGGGTTAGCGATAGGGTTAGGGTTCGTATTAGGGTTAGGGTTTTAGGGTTTTAGGGTTTGGTTCAGGGTTATTAGGATTAGGGTTAGAGTATTAGGGTGTTAGGGTTAGGGTGTTAGGGTTCATATTAGGGATAGGGTTAGGGTAGCGTTAGGGTTACGGTTCGTGTTAGGGTTAGGGTTTGTTTTAGGGTTAGGGTTAGGGCATTAGGGTGTTAGGGTTAGAGGTTAGGGTTAGGGTTCATATTAGGGATAGGGTTTGGGTAGTGTTAGGGTTAGGGTTCACGTTGGGGTTTCTTTTAGGGTTAGGGTTCGTATTAGAGGTATTAGGGTTATAGTTAGGGTTACGGTAGCGTTAGAGTTAGGGTTAGGTTAGGGTTCGTATTAGGGTTAGGTTTAGGGTTAGGGTTCGTGTTAGGGTTGGGTTATTGTTGGGGTTAGGGTTAGGTTAGGGTTAGGGTTAGGGTATTAGGGATAGGGTATTAGGGTTAGGGTTAGGGTATTAGGGTTAGGGTTAAGGTTAAGGTTAGATAGGGGTCGTATTAGGGTCAGGGTACATATTAGGGTTAGGGTTAGAGTAGCATTAGGGTTAGGTTTCGTGTTAGGGTTAGGGTTTGGGATAGGGTTAGGGTTAGGGGTAGGGTTTGGTTAGGATATTAGAGTTAGGGTTCGTATTAGGGTTAGGGTTAGGGTATTAGCGTTAGGGTTAGGATTATATAGTTAGGATTTTATAGTTAGGGTAAGGGTTAAGGAATTAGGGTTATAGTATAAGGGTTAGGTTTAGTTAGGGTTAAGGTATTTGGGTATAAGGGTTAGGGTTTGTATTAGGGTTCAGATTAGGGTTAGGGTTAGGTTTAGGATTTGTATTAGGGTTAGGGTTAGGGTTCGTATTAGGGTTAGGGTTACATTTCATATTATTGTTATGGTTAGGCTTAGGGTTTTAGGGTTAGGGTCAGAATTAGGGTTATTAGGATTAGGGATACTTAGGTTTAGGGTTAGGGTATTAGGGTGTTAGGGTTAGGGGTTAGGGTTCGTGTTAGGGTTAGGGTAGTGTTAGGGTTAGGGTTCACATTAGGGTCTGTATTAGGGTTAGGGTTCGTATTAAAAGTATTAGGGTAATAGTTAGGGTTAGGGTAGCGTTTGAGTTAGGGTTAGGGTTAGGTTAGGGATAGGGTAAGGATTAGGGTTAGAGTTGGGGTAGGGTTAGGGTATTAAGGTTAATGTATGGGTGTGTGTGTTAGGGTAAGGGTTAGGGTTAGGTTTGGGTTAGGGTTCGTATTAGGGTTAGGTTTATGGTTAGGGTATTAGGGTTAGGGTTAGAGTAGTGTTAGTGTTCATGTTAGGGTTTGTGTTAGGGTTAGGGTATTAGGGTTTGTGTTCAGTTTGTTTCAGGGTTAGGGTCAGGGTTCATTTTAGGGTTAGGGTTAGGGTTTTTATTAGGGTTAGGGTTCGTATTAGGGTTAATGTACGTATTAGGGTTAGAGACCGTATTAGGGTTAATGTTAGGGTTTATATTAGAGTTATTAGGGTTAGGGTTAGGTTAGGGTTCATGTTAGGGTTAGGGTTCGTGTTAGGGTTTGGGTTCGTATTAAGGTTAGGGTATGTATTAGGGTTAGGGTAGCGTTAGGGTTAGGGTTCGTATTAGGGTTAGGGTAAGTATAAGGGTTAGGGTTCGTATTAGGGTTGGCGTTCGTATTAGGGTTAGGGTTTGTATAAGTGTTATGTTCCGTATTAGTGTTAGGGTTAGGGTTTTAGTGTTACGGTTATTAGGATTAGGCAGAGGGTTAGTTAGGGTTCATATTAGGGTTAGCGTTGGGTCAGGGTTAGGGTCAGGGTCAGGGTCAGAGTCAGGGTCAGGGTTTGTATTAGGGTTAGGGTTCGTATTATGGTTAGGGTTTGGGTTAGGGTTCATATTATGGTTAGGGTTAGGGTTTGTATTAGGGTTAGCATTAGGGTTAGGATTCGTATTAGAGATATTAGGGTTATAGTTAGGGTTAGGGTAGCGTTAGTGTAAGGGTTTGTATTAGGGTTAGGGTTTCTTGTTAGGGTTAGGGTTCGTATAAGGGTTAGGATTAGGGATAGGGTTAGGTTAGGGTTAGGGTATTAGGGTTAGGTATTAGGGTTATCGTTATATGGTTAGATTAGCGTAATGGTATTAGGGTTAGGGTAGTGTTAGGGTTAGGGTTTGGTTAGGGTTTGGATATTAGGGTTAGGGTTAGGGTTAGGTTTAGGGTGTTAGGGTTAGAGTATTAGGGATAGGGTTTTAGGGTTAGGGTTAGTTAGGGTTATGTTTAGGGTTCATATTAGAGTTAGGGTTCGTGTTAGGGTTAGGATTTGTATTAGGGTTAGGGTTGCATTAGGGTTAGGGTTCGCGATAGGGTTAGGGTTAGTTAGGGTTAGGGTATTAGGGTTAGGGTTTGTATTAGGGTTAATTTTAGGGTTAGGGCTAGGGTTCGTATTAGGGTTAGGGCAAAGGTTCTTATTAGGGATAGCGTTAGGGTTAGGGTTCGTATTAGGATTAGTGTTTTAGGGTGTTAGGTTTAGGGTTATTAGGATTAGGGTTAGGGTTACTTAGGGTTAGGGTTAGAGTATTAGGGGGTTAGGGTTGGGAGTTAGGGTTCATATTAAGGATAGGGTTAGGGTAGCGTTAGTTTTAGGGTTCACGTTAGGGTTAGGGTTTGTTTTAGGGTTAGGGTTCGTATTAGAGGTTTTAGTGTTATAGTTAGGGTTAGGGTAGCGTTAGCGTAAGGGTTAGGGTTAGGTTAGGGTTCGTATTAGGGTTAGGTTTAGGGTTAGGGTTCGTGCGTGCGGTGGGGTGAGGCAGGTGAGGCAGAGCCATTCCTGTCATACTAACGTTTGTGCCAGAGTTTTGACTGTATAAAGTATGTGAAAAATAAAAAGAATATGTTTGAAAAATCTTTTTTACATTATTGTAATAATTTTTATAGCCAAAAATGTGGAGTCAAAAGTCTATGGCAGGTGAGGCAGTGCCTCACCTGCTTATCTCTTCCGCACATATCTGATCAAAACTCCAAAAATTTCCTGGAGTTTATACTGCTGCAGCTGTGTATAATGCCCACATGATCCCTTTGGCTCATATATTTTGTGTAAATCTGGCTCTGGTGCTAGCCAGTGCCTCTTGAGCCATTTAGCTCACCGCACATCCCTGCGTGTTAGGGTTAATGTTAGTGTTAGGGTTAGGTTAGGGTTAGGGTATTAGGGTTAGGTTATGGTTAGGGTTAGGGTATTAGGGATAGGGTATTAGTGTTAGGGTATTAGGGTTAGGGTTAAGGTTAGTTAGGGTTAGTGTTCGTATTAGGATTAGGGTTAGGGTTACATAGGGTTAGGGTTTGGGTATTAGTGTGTTAGGGTTAGAGGTTAGGGTTCATATTAGGGATAGGGTTAGGGTAGCATTGGGTTTAGGTTTTTTTTTAGGGTTAGGGTTCGTATTAGAGGTATTAGGGTTATAGTTATGGTTAAGGTAGCATTAGAGGTAGGGTTAGGTTAGGGTTAGGGTTCGTATTAGGGTTAGGTTTTGGGTTAGGGTTCGCGTTAGGGTTAGGGTATAAGGATTAGGGTTAGGGTTTTAGGGTTAGGGTTAGGGAATTAGGAAATTAGGGTTATGGTATTAGGGTTAGTTAGAGTTAGGGTATTACGGTATTAGTGTTAGGGTATTAGGGTTAGGGTTAAGGTTAGTTAGGGTTAGTGTTCATATTAGGATTAGGGTTAGAGTTACATAGGGTTAGGGTTTGGGTATTAGTGTTTTAGGGTTAGAGGTTAGGGTTCATATTAGGGATAGGGTTAGGTAGCGTTAAGTTTAGGGTTTTTTTAGGGTTAGGGTTCGTATTAGAGGTATTAGGGTTATAGTTATGGTTAAGGTAGCATTAGAGGTAGGGTTAGGTTAGGGTTCGTATTAGGGTTAGGTTTTAGGTTAGGGTTCGTGTTAGGGTTAGTGTTAGGGTTAGGGTTAGGATTTGGTTAGGGTATTAGGGTTAGGGCTTGTATTAGGGTTAGGGTTAGGGTATAAGGATTAGGGTTAGGGTTTTAGGGTTAGGGTTAGGGAATTAGGAAATTAGGGTTATGGTATTAGGGTTAGTTAGAGTTAGGGTTAGGGTATTATGGTATTAGGGTTAGGGTTTGTGTTAGGGTTCAGATTAGGGTTAGGGTTAGGATTTGTATTAGGGTTAGGGTTAGTGTTAGGGTTCGTAATAGGATTATGGTTAGTGTTTTAGGGTTAGGGTTAGTGTTATTAGGATAAGGGTTAGGGTTATTTAGGGTTAGGGTTTGCTTTGGGTCAGGGTTAGGGTTAGGGTCAGGGTTAGTATTAGGTTTAGGGTTCGTATTAGGGTTAGGGTTTGGGTTACAGTTCATATTAGGGTTAGGGTTCATATCAGGTTTAGCGTTAGGGTTTAGTATTTCTTGTTAGGGTTAGGGTTCGTATTAGGGTTAGGGTTAGGTTAGGGTTAGGCTTAGGGTATTAGGGTTATAGTTAGGGTACTAGGGTTAGAATTAGGGTAGTGGTATTAGGGTTAGGGTTGGGGTTTGTGTAAGGGTTAGGATTAGGGCTAGGTTAGGGTTAGGGTTGGGTTAGGGTTAGGGTATTATGATTATGGCTAGGGTTCGTATTGTGTTTAGGGTTAGGTTTAGGATTAGGGTATTAGGGTTAGGGTTATGGTTAGTGTTAGGGTTAGGTTAGGGTTAGGGTTTGGGTAATAGAGTAAAGGTAAGTGTATTGGTTAGGTTAGGGTTAGGGTTAGGGTATTAGGGTTAGAGTATTAGGGTTAGGTTAGGGTTAGTTAGGGTTAGGGATCGTATTAGGGTTAGGGTTAGTTAGGGTTAGAGTTAGGGTATTTTGGTATTAGGGTTAGGGTTCGTATTAGGGTTCATATTAGGGTAAGGGTTAGGGTTCGTATTAGGGTTAGGGTTGGGTCAGGTTTAGGGTTAGGGTCAGGGTTAGGGTTCGTATTAGGGTTAGGGTGCGTATTAGGGTTAGGGTTAGTGTTAAAGTAGTGATAGAGTTAGGGTTAGGGTTCGTATTAGGGTTCGTATTAGGGTAAGGGTTTGTGTTAGGGTTAGGTTTTGAGTTAGTTTAGGGTTAGGGTTAGGATTATAGTATTTTGGTTAGGGTTAGGGTGTTAGGGTTAGGGTTAGGTTAGGTTAGGGTTAGGGTTAGGTTAGGGTTAGTGTATAAGGGTTAGGGTTAGGTTAAGGTTAGGGTATTAGGGTTAGGGTATTAGGGTTAGAATTAGGGTTATGGTATTAGGGTTAGGGTTTGTTAGGGTTATGGTATTAGGGTTAGAGTATTAGGGTTCGTATTAGGGTTCGTATTATGGTTAGGGTTCGTATTAGGGATAGGGTTAGGGTTTGTATAAGTGTTAGGGTTTGAATTAGGGTTAGGGTTTTAGGGTTAGGGTTATTAGGATTAGGCATAGGGTTAGTTAGGGTTAGGGTTAGGTTTAGGGTATTAGGGTGTTAGGGTTAGTGTTCATATTAGGGTTAGCATTGGGTCAGGGTTAGGGTTTGGGTCAGTGTTTGTATTAGTATTATGGTTCTTATTAGGATTAGGGTTCGTATTAGGGTTAGCGTTAGGGTTAGGATTAGTATTATAGATATTAGGGTTATAGGTAGGGTTAGGGTAGCGTTAGAGTTAGGATTCGTATTAGGGATAGGGTTTCTTGTTAGGGTTAGGGTTCGTATTAGGGTTAGGGTTAGGTTAGGGTTAGGGTATTAGGGTTAGGGTTATAGGGTTAGAATTAGGGTAATGGTATTAGGGTTAGTGTTTGGGTTAGGGTTCGGTTAGGGTTAGGGTTTGGGCATTAGGGTTAGGGTTAGGTTAGGGTATTAGGGTTAGAGTATTAGGGATAGGGTTAGGGTATTAGGGTTAGGGTTAGTTAGGGTTAGGGTTCATATTAGAGTTAGGGTTCGTATTAGGGTTAGGATTCGTATTAGGGTTAGGGTAGCATTAGGGTTAGGGTTAGTTAGGGTTAGGGTATTAGGGTATTAGGGTTAGGGTTTTTATTAGGGTTCATATTAGGGTTAGGGTTCGTATTAGGGTTTGGGCTTGGGTTCGTATTAGGGAAAGCGATAGGGTAAGGGTTCGTATTAGGGTTAGGGTTACAAAGGGTTAGGGTTATAGTATTAGGGTTAGGGTTCGTATTAGGGATAGGGTTGGGGTAGTGTTAGGGTTAGGGTTCACGTTAGGGTTTACTTTTAGGGTTCGTATTAGAGGTATTAGGGTTATAGTTAGGGTTAGTGTAGCGTAAGAGTTATGGTTAGGGTTAGGTTAGTGTTTGTATTAGGGTTAGGTTTAGGGTTAGAGTTCGTGTTTTTGTTATGGTTATTGTTAGGGTTCGTATTAGGGTTAGGGTTCGTATTAGGGTTAGGGTCAGTGTTTTAGGGTTTAATGGTAGGGTTAGGGTTATTAGGATTAGAGTTAGGGTTAGCGTAGTGTTAGGGTTAGGGTTCGTGTTAGGGTTAGTGTTAGAGTTAGGGTTTGTGTTAGAGTTAGGGTTAAGTTAGGGTAAGGATTAGGGTTACGGTTAGGGTTTGGTTAGGGTTAGGGTTATGGTATTAAAGTTAGGGTTAGGTTATGGTTAGGGTTAGTATTAGGGTTAGGGTTAGGATTACGGTATTAGGGTTAGGGTTAGTGTTAGGGTTAGGTTAGGGTTAGGGTTAGGATTAGGGTTTCAGTTAGGGTTTGGTTAGGGTTATGGTATTAAGGTTAGGGTTAGGTTAGGGTTTGAGTTCGTATTAGGGTTAGGGTAAGGGTTAGGATTAGGGGGTATTAGGGTTAGGGTTAGTGTTAGGTTTAGGTTAGGGTTAGGGTCAGGGTATTAGGGTTAGTTAGCGATAGGGTTCATATTAGGGTTAGGGTTCGTGTTAGGGGTAGGGTTCATATTAGGGTTAGGGTTAGAGTTAGGTTAGGGTTAGTGTATTAGGGTTAGGGTAATAGGGTTATTGTTAGGGTTAGGATATTAGGGTTAGGGTTAGTTAGGGTTAGGGTTCGTATTAAGGTTAGGGTTAGCATTTTAGGGTTAGGGTATTAGTGTTAGAATTAGAATTTATGGTATTAGGTTTAGGGTTCGTGTTAGGGTTAGAGTTAGGGTTCGTGTTAGTGTTAGGGTTTGTGTAAGGGTTAGGGATAGGTTAGGGTTAGGATTAGGGTTGCGGTTAGGGTTTGTATTAGGGTTAGAGTAGTGTTAGGGGTAGGGTTCAAGTTAGGTTAGTGTTAGAATTAGGGTTTGTGTTAGAGTTAGGGTTAGATTAGGGTTAGGGTTATGGTATTAAGGTTAGGGTTAGGTTATGGTTAGGGTTCGTATTAGGGTTAGGGTTAGGATTAGGGGGTATTAGGGTTAGGGTTAGTGTTAGGGTTAGGATTAGGGTTACAGTTAGGGTTTGGTTAGGGTTAGGGTTATGGTATTAAGGTTAGGGTTAGGGTTAGGGTAAGGATTAGGGTGTATTAGGTTTAGGGTTAGGATTAGGGTTAGGTTAGGGTTAGGGTCAGGGTATTAGGGTTAGTTAGGGTTAGGGTTCATATTAGGGTTAAGGTTCGTATTAGGGTTCGTATTAGAGTTAGGGTTAGGGTTCGTGTTAGGGGTAGGGTTCATATTAGGGTTAGGTTTAGAGTTAGGTTAGGGTTAGTGTATTAGGGTTAGGGTAATAGGGTTAGCGTTAGGGTTAGGATATGAGGGTTATGGTTAGTTAGGGTTCGTATTAAGGTTAGGGTTAGCATTTTAGGGTTAGGGTTAGGGTATTAGGGTTAGAATTAGAATTTATGGTATTTGGGTTAGGGTTCGTGTTAGAGTTAGGGTTACGGTATTAGGGTAAGTGTTAGAATTAGGATAGTGTTAGGGTTAAGGTTCGTATTAGGGTTAGGGTTCGTGTTAGGGTTAGGGTTTGGTATAGGGTATTAGGGTTAGGGTTAGTGTTAGGGTTAGAATTAGGTTAGTGTTAGGGTTAAGGTGCGTATTAGGGTTAGGGTTCATGTTAGGATTAGGGTTAGGTTTAGGGTATTAGGGTTAGGGTTTCGGGTATCAGGGTTAGGGTTAGTTTAGGGTTAATGTTATGGTATTAGGGATAGGGTATTAGGCTTAAGGTATTATGCTATTAGGGTTAGTGTTCATATTAGGGTTAGGCGTAGGGATCGTATTAGGGTTAGGGTTTGTATTATGGTTAGGGTTAGGGTAGCATTAGGGTTAGGGTTTGCATAATGGTTAGGATTAGGGTTAGTTTGGGCTAGGGTTAGTGTTAGGGTTAGGTTAGGGTTAGGGTTAGGGTATTAGGGTTAGGGTATTAGGGTTAGAGTATTAGGGTTAGGTTAGGGTTAGTTAGGGTTAGGGTTCGTATTAGGGTTAGGGTTAGTTAGGGTTAGGGTTAGGGTATTTTGGTATTAGGGTTAGGGTTCGTATTAGGGTTCATATTAGGGTTAGGGTTAGGGATAGTGTAAGTATTAGGGTTAGGGTTGGGTCAGGTTTAGGGTTAGGGTCAGGGTTAGGGTTTGTATTAGGGTTCGTGTTAGGGTTAGGGTTTGTATAAGTGTTAGGGTTCGTATTAGGGTTAGTATAAGGGTTAGGGTTAGGCTTATTAGGATTATGCATAGGGTTAGTTAGGGTTAGGGTTAGGTTTAGGGTATTAGGGTGTTAGGGTTATCGTTCATATTAGGGTTAGCGTTGGGTCAGGGTTAGGGTTAGGGTTTGTATTAGGATTATGGTTCGTATTAGGGTTAGGGTTTGGGTTAGGGTTCATATTAGGGTTAGGGTTCGATTTAGGGTTAGCGTTAGGGTTAGGATTCGTATTAGAGATATTAGGGTTATAGTTAGGCTTAGGGTAGCGTTAGAGTTAGGGTTAGGGTTTGTATTAGGGTTAGGGCTTCTTGTTAGGGTTAGGGTTCATATTAGGGTTAGGGTTATAGGGTTAGAATTAGGGTAATGGTATTAGGGTTAGTGTTAGGGTTAGGGTTCGGTTAGGGTTAGGGTTTAGGTAATAGGGTTAGGGTTAGGTTAGGGTTTTAGGGTTAAAGTATTAGGGATAGGGTTAGGGTATTAGGCTTAGGGTTAGTTAGGGTTAGTGTTCATATTAGAGTTAGGGTTCGTATTAGGGTAAGGATTCGTATTAGGGTTATGGTTAGGGTAGCATTAGGGTTAGGGTTTTTTAGGGTTAGAGAATTAGGGTATTAGGGTTCATATTAGGGTTAGGGTTTGTATTAGGGTTCATATTTGGGTTAGGGTTAGTGTTCGTATTAGGGTTAGCGATAGGGTTAGGGTTCGTATTAGGGTTAGGGCTTTAGGGTTTTAGGGTTAGGTTTAGGGTTATTAGGATTAGTGTTAGGGTTACTTAGGGTTAGGGTTAGAGTATTAGGGTGTTAGGGTTAGGGTTGGGGGTTAGGGTTCATATTAGGGATAGGGTTAGGGTAGCGTTAGGGTTAGGGTTCGTGTTAGGGTATGTTTTAGGGTTAGGGTTAGGGCATTAGGGTGTTAGGGTTAGAGGTTAGGGTTCATATTAGGGATAGGGTTAGGGTAGTGTTAGGGTTAGGGTTCGTATTAGAGGTATTAGGGTTATAGTTAGGGCTAGGGTAGCGTTAGAGTTAGGGTTAGGGTTAAGTTAGGGTTCATATTAGGGTTAGGTTTAGGGTTAGGGTTCGTGTTAGGGTTAGGGTTATTGTTGTGGTTAGGGTTAGGGTTAGGTTAGGGTTAGGGTATTAGGGATAGGGTATTAGGGTTAGGGTTAGGGTATTAGGGTTAGGGTTAAGGTTAAGGTTAGATAGGGTTCGTATTAGGGTTAGGGTACTTATTAGGGTTAGGGTTAGAGTAGCATTAGGGTTAGGGTTCGAGTTAGGGTTAGGGTTTGTGTTAGGGTTAGGGTTTGTGTAAGGGTTAGGGTTAGGTTAGGGTTAGAGTTAGGGTTAGGATTAGGGGTAGGGTTTGGTTAGGGTATTAGGGTTCGTATTAGGGTTAGGGTTAGGGTATTAGGGTTAGGGTTAGGATTTTATGGTTAGGGTTAGGGTTAAGGAATTAGGGTTATGGTATAAGGGTTAGGTTTAGTTAGGGTTAGGGTATTTGGGTATAAGGGTTAGGGTTTGTATTAGGGTTCAGATTAGGGTTAGGGTTAGGGTTAGGATTTGTTATAGGGTTAGGGTTCGGGTTCGTATTAGGGTTAGGGTTACAGTTCAAATTATTGTTATGGTTAGGCTTAGGGTTTTAGGGTTAGGGTTAGCGTTAGGGTTATTAGGATTAGGGATAGTTAGGTTTAGGGTTAGGGTATTAGGGTGTTAGGGTTAGGGGTTAGGGTTCGTATTAGGGTTAGGGTAGTGTTAGGGTTAGGGTTCACATTAGGGTTTGTATTAGGTTTAGGGTTCGTATTAGAAGTATTAGGGTAAAAGTTAGGGTTAGGGTAGCGTTTGAGTTAGGGTTAGGGTTAGGTTAGGGTTAGAGTTGGGGTAGGGTTAGGGTATTAAGGTTAATGTATGGGTTAGTGTTAGGGTAAGGGTTAGGGTTAGGTTTGGGTTAGGGTTCGTATTAGGGTTAGGTTTATGGTTAGGGTATTAGGGTTAGGGTTAGAGTAGTGTTAAGGTTCGTGTTAGGGTTTGTGTTAGGGTTAGGGTATTAGGGTTTGGGTTCAGTTTGTTTCAGGGTTAGGGTCAGGGTTCATTTTAGGGTTAGGGTTTGTATTAGGGTTAGGGTTCATATTAGGGTTAGGGACCGTATTAGGGTTAATGTTAGGGTTTATATTAGAGTTATTAGGGTAGGGTTAGGTTGGGGTTCATGTTAGGGTTAGGGTTCGTGTTAGGGTTTGGGTTCGTATTAAGGTTAGGGTTCGTATTAGGGTTAGGGTAGCGTTAGGGTTAGGGTTCGTATTAGGGTTAGGGTTAGTATAAGGGTTAGGGTTCGTATTAGGGTTGGGGTTCGTATTAGGGTTAGGGTTTGTATAAGTGTTAGGGTTCGTATTAGTGTTAGGGTTAGGGTTATTAGGATTAGGCATAGGGTTAGTTAGGGTTAGGGTATTAGGGTGTTAGGGTTAGGTTTCATATTAGGGTTAGCGTTGGGTCAGGGTTAGGGTCAGGGTCAGAGTCAGGGTCAGGGTTTGTATTAGGGTTAGGGTTCGTATTATGGTTAAGGTTTGGGTTAGGGTTCATATTATGGTTAGGGTTAGGGTTTGTATTAGGGTTATCGTTAGGGTTAGGGTAGCGTTAGAGTTAGGGTTTGTATTAGGGTTAGGGTTTCTTGTTAGGGTTTGGGTTCGTATAAGGGTTAGGGTTAGGGACAAGGTTAGGTTAGGGTTAGCGTATTAGGGTTAGGTATTAGGGTTAGGGTTATATGGTTAGATTAGGGTAATGGTATTAGTGTTAGGGTTAGTGTTAGGGTTCGGTTAGGGTTAGGGTTTGGGTATTAGGGTTAGGGTTAGGTTTAGGGTATTAGGGTTAGAGTATTAGGGATAGGGTTTTAGGGTTAGGGTTAGTTAGGGTTATGTTTAGGGTTCATATTAGAGTTAGGGTTCGTATTAGGGTTAGGATTCGTATTAGGGTTAGGGTTGCATTAGGGTTAGGGTTCGCGTTAGGGTTAGTTAGGGTTAGGGTATTAGGGTATTAGGGTTAGGGTTTGTATTAGGGTTCATTTTAGGGTTAGGGCTAGGGTTAGGGTTCGTATTAGGGTTAGGACTAAGGTTCGTATTAGGGTTAGTGTTAGGGTTAGGGTTCGTATTAGGATTAGGGTTTTAGGGTGTTAGGTTTAGAGTTATTAGGATTAGGGTTAGGGTTACTTAGGGTTAGGGTTAGAGTATTAGGGGGTTAGGGTTGGGAGTTAGGGTTCATATTAAGGATAGGGTTAGGGTAGCGTTAGGTTTAGGGTTCACGTTAGGGTTAGGGTTTGTTTTAGGGTTAGGGTTCGTATTAGAGGTATTAGGTTTATAGTTAGGGTTAGGGTAGCGTTAGCGTAAGGGTTAGGGTTAGGTTAGGGTTAGGGTTCGTATTAGGGTTAGGTTTAGGGTTAGGGTTCGTGCGTGCGGTGGGGTGAGGCAGGTGAGGCAGAGCCATTCCTGTCATACTAACGTTTGTGCCAGAGTTTTGACTGTATAAAGTATGTGAAAAATAAAAAGAATATGTTTGAAAAATCTTTTTTGCATTATTGTAATAATTTTTATAGCCAAAAATGTGGAGTCAAAAGTCTATGGCAGGTGAGGCAGTGCCTCACCTGCTTATCTCTTCCACACATATCTGATCAAAACTCCAAAAATGTCCTGGAGTTTATACTGCTGCAGCTGTGTATAATGCCCACATGATCCCTTTGGCTCATATATTTTGTGTAAATCTGGCTCTGGTGCTAGCCAGTGCCTCTTGAGCCATTTAGCTCACCGCACGTCCCTGCGTGTTAGGGTTAATGTTAGTGTTAGGGTTAGCTTAGGGTTAGGGTATTAGGGTTAGGTTATGGTTAGGGTTAGGGTATTAGGGATAGGGTATTAGTGTTAGGGTATTAGGGTTAGGGTTAAGGTTAGTTAGGGTTAGTGTTCGTATTAGGATTAGGGTTAGGGTTACATAGGGTTAGGGTTTGGGTATTAGTGTGTTAGGGTTAGAGGTTAGGGTTCATATTAGGGATAGGGTTAGGGTAGCGTTGGGTTTAGGGTTTTTTTTAGGGTTAGGGTTCGTATTAGAGGTATTAGGGTTATAGTTATGGTTAAGGTAGCATTAGAGGTAGGGTTAGGTTAGGGTTAGGGTTCGTATTAGGGTTAGGTTTTGGGTTAGGGTTCGTGTTAGGGTTAGGGTATAAGGATTAGGGTTAGGGTTTTAGGGTTAGGGTTAGGGAATTAGGAAATTAGGGTTATGGTATTAGGGTTAGTTAGAGTTAGGGTTAGGGTATTAAGGTATTAGGGTTAGGGTTAGGGTTTGTGTTAGGGTTCAGATTAGGGTTAGGATTTGTATTAGGGTTAGCGTTCGTATTAGTGTTAGGGTTCGTAATAGAATTATGGTTAGTATTTTAGGGTTAGGGTTAGTGTTATTAGGATAAGGGTTAGGGTTATTTAGGGTTTGGGTTAAGTTATTAGGTTGTTAGGGATAGGGTTTATATTAGGGTTAGGGTTTGCTTTGTGTCAGGGTTAGGGTTAGCGTCAGGGTTAGTATTAGGTTTAGGGTTCGGATTAGGGTTAGGGTTTGGGTTACGGTTCATATTAGGGTTAGGGTTCGTATTAGGTTTAGCGTTAGGGTTAGGGTTCGTATTAGAGATATTAGGGTTACAGTTAGGGTTAGGGTAGCAATAGAGTTAGGGTTAGTGTTCGTATTAGGGTTAGGTTTAGTATTTCTTATTAGGGTTAGGGTTCGTATTAGGGTTAGGGTTAGGGTTAGGTTAGGGTTAGCCTTAGGGTATTAGGGTTATGGTTAGGGTACTAGGGTTAGAATTAGGGTAGTGGTATTAGGGTTAGGGTTTGTGTTAGGGTTGGGGTTTGTGTAAGGGTTAGGATTAGGGTTAGGTTAGGGTTAGGGTTAGGGTTGGGTTAGGGTTAGGGTATTATGTTTAGGGTTAGGGTTCGTAGTGTGTATAGGGTAAGGTTTAGGATTCGGGTATTAGGGTTAGGGTTATGGTTAGTGTTAGAGTTAGGTTAGAGTTAGGGTTTGGGTAATAGTGTAAAGGTAAGTGTTAGGGTTAGGTTAGGGTTAGGTTATTAGGGTTAGGGTATTAGGGTTAGAGTATTAGGGTTAGGTTAGGGTAGCGTTAGGGTTAGGGTTCGTATTAGGGTTAGGGTTAGGGTTAGTTAGGGTTAGGGTTCATATTACAGTTAGGGTTTGTATTAGGGTTAGGATTCGTATTAGGGTTATGGGTAGGGTAACAGTAGGGTTAGGGTTTGTTAGGGTAAGAGAATTAGGGTATTAGGGTTCTTATTAGGGTTAGGGTCAGGGTTTGTATTAGGGTTCATATTAGGGTTAGGGTTCGTATTAGGGTTAGGGCTAGGGTTCATATTAGGGTTAGCGATAGGGTTAGGGTTCGTATTAGGGTTAGGGTTTTAGGGTTTTAGGGTTTGGTTCAGGGTTATTAGGATTAGGGTTAGAGTATTAGGGTGTTAGGGTTAGGGTGTTAGGGTTCATATTAGGGATAGGGTTAGGGTAGCGTTAGGGTTACGGTTCGTGTTAGGGTTTGTTTTAGGGTTAGGGTTAGGGCATTAGGGTGTTAGGGTTAGAGGTTAGGGTTAGGGTTCATATTAGGGATAGGGTTAGGGTAGTGTTAGGGTTCACGTTGGGGTTTCTTTTAGGGTTAGGGTTCGTATTAGAGGTATTAGGGTTATAGTTAGGGTTAGGGTAGCGTTAGAGTTAGGGTTAGGGTTAGGTTAGGGTTCGTATTAGGGTTAGGTTTAGGGTTAGGGTTCGTGTTAGGGTTGGGTTATTGTTGGGGTTAGGGTTAGGTTAGGGTTAGGGTTAGGGTATTAGGGATAGGGTATTAGGGTTAGGGTATTAGGGTTAGGGTTAAGGTTAGTTAGGGTTAGTGTTCGTATTAGGATTAGGGTTAGGGTTAGGGTTCGTGTTAGGGTTGGGTTATTGTTGGGGTTAGGGTTAGGTTAGGGTTAGGGTTAGGGTATTAGGGATAGGGTATTAGGGTTAGGGTTAGGTTATTAGGGTTAGGGTTAAGGTTAAGGTTAGATAGGGGTCGTATTAGGGTCAGGGTACATATTAGGGTTAGGGTTAGAGTAGCATTAGGGTTAGGTTTCGTGTTAGGGTTAGGGTTTGGGATAGGGTTAGGGTTAGGGGTAGGGTTTGGTTAGGATATTAGAGTTAGGGTTCGTATTAGGGTTAGGGTTAGGGTATTAGGGTTAGGGTTAGGATTATATAGTTAGGATTTTATAGTTAGGGTAAGGGTTAAGGAATTAGGGTTATGGTATAAGGGTTAGGTTTAGTTAGGGTTAAGGTATTTGGGTATAAGGGTTAGGGTTTGTATTAGGGTTTAGATTAGGGTTAGGGTTAGGATTTGTATTAGGGTTAGGGTTAGGGTTCGTATTAGGGTTAGGGTTACATTTCATATTATTGTTATGGTTAGGCTTAGGGTTTTAGGGTTAGGGTCAGAATTAGGGTTATTAGGATTAGGGATACTTAGGTTTAGGGTTAGGGTATTAGGGTGTTAGGGTTAGGGGTTAGGGTTCGTGTTAGGGTTAGGGTAGTGTTAGGGTTAGGGTTCACATTAGGGTTTGTATTAGGGTTAGGGTTCGTATTAGAAGTATTAGGGTAATAGTTAGGGTTAGGGTAGCGTTTGAGTTAGGGTTAGGGTTAGGTTAGGGATAGGGTAAGGATTAGGGTTAGAGTTGGGGTAGGGTTAGGGTATTAAGGTTAATATATGGGTTAGTGTTAGGGTAAGGGTTAGGGTTAGGTTTGGGTTAGGGTTAGGGTTCGTATTAGGGTTAGGTTTATGGTTAGGGTATTAGGGTTAGGGTTAGAGTAGTGTTAGGGTTCATATTAGGGTTTGTGTTAGGGTTAGGGTATTAGGGTTTGTGTTCAGTTTGTTTCAGGGTTAGGGTCAGGGTTCATTTTAGGGTTAGGGTTTTTATTAGGGTTAGGGTTCGTATTAGGGTTAATGTACGTATTAGGGTTAGAGACCGTATTAGGGTTAATGTTAGGGTTTGTATTAGAGTTATTAGGGTTAGGGTTAGGTTAGGGTTCATGTTAGGGCTAGGGTTCGTGTTAGGGTTTGGGTTCGTATTAAGGTTAGGGTATGTATTAGGGTTAGGGTAGCGTTAGGGTTAGGGTTCGTATTAGGGTTAGGGTAAGTATAAGGGTTAGGGTTCGTATTAGGGTTGGCGTTCGTATTAGGGTTAGGGTTTGTATAAGTGTTATGTTCCGTATTAGTGTTAGGGTTAGGGTTTTAGTGTTACGGTTATTAGGATTAGGCATAGGGTTAGTTAGGGTTAGGGTTAGGTTTAGCGTATTAGGGTGTTAGGGTTAGGGTTCATATTAGGGTTAGCGTTGGGTCAGGGTTAAGGTTAGGGTCAGGGTCAGAGTCAGGGTCAGGGTTTGTATTAGGGTTAGGGTTCGTATTATGGTTAGGGTTTGGGTTAGGGTTCATATTATGGTTAGGGTTAGGGTTTGTATTAGGGTTAGCATTAGGGTTAGGATTCGTATTAGAGATATTAGGGTTATAGTTAGGGTTAGGGTAGCGTTAGAGTAAGGGTTTGTATTAGGGTTAGGGTTTCTTGTTAGGGTTAGGGTTCGTATAAGGGTTAGGATTAGGGATAGGGTTAGGTTAGGGTTAGGGTATTAGGGTTAGGTATTAGGGTTAGGGTTATATGGTTAGATTAGCGTAATGGTATTAGGGTTAGGGTAGTGTTAGGGTTAGGGTTTGGTTAGGGTTAGGGTTTGGATATTAGGGTTAGGGTTAGGGTTAGGTTTAGGGTGTTAGGGTTAGAGTATTAGGGATAGGGTTTTAGGGTTAGGGTTAGTTAGGGTTATGTTTAGGGTTCATATTAGAGTTAGGGTTCGTATTAGGGTTAGGATTTGTATTAGGGTTAGGGTTGCATTAGGGTTAGGGTTCGCGATAGCGTTAGGGTTAGTTAGGGTTAGGGTATTAGGGTATTAGGGTTAGGGTTTGTATTAGGGTTCATTTTAGGGTTAGGGCTAGGGTTCGTATTAGGGTTAGGGCAAAGGTTCTTATTAGGGATAGCGTTAGGGTTAGGGTTCGTATTAGGATTAGGGTTTTAGGGTGTTAGGTTTAGGGTTATTAGGATTAGGGTTAGGGTTACTTAGGGTTAGGGTTAGAGTATTAGGGGGTTAAGGTTGGGAGTTAGGGTTCATATTAAGGATAGGGTTAGGGTAGCGTTAGTTTTAGGGTTCACGTTAGGGTTTGTTTTAGGGTTAGGGTTCGTATTAGAGGTTTTAGTGTTATAGTTAGGGTTAGGGTAGCGTTAGCGTAAGGGTTAGGGTTAGGTTAGGGTTCGTATTAGGGTTAGGTTTAGGGTTAGGGTTCGTGCGTGCGGTGGGGTGAGGCAGGTGAGGCAGGTGAGGCAGAGCCATTCCTGTCATACTAACGTTTGTGCCAGAGTTTTGACTGTATAAAGTATGTGAAAAATAAAAAGAATATGTTTGAAAAATCTTTTTTACATTATTGTAATAATTTTTATAGCCAAAAATGTGGAGTCAAAAGTCTATGGCAGGTGAGGCAGTGCCTCACCTGCTTATCTCTTCCGCACATATCTGATCAAAACTCCAAAAATTTCCTGGAGTTTATACTGCTGCAGCTGTGTATAATGCCCACATGATCCCTTTGGCTCATATATTTTGTGTAAATCTGGCTCTGGTGCTAGCCAGTGCCTCTTGAGCCATTTAGCTCACCGCACATCCCTGCGTGTTAGGGTTAATGTTAGTGTTAGGGTTAGGTTAGGGTTAGGGTATTAGGGTTAGGTTATGGTTAGGGTTAGGGTATTAGGGATAGGGTATTAGTGTTAGGGTATTAGGGTTAGGGTTAAGGTTAGTTAGGGTTAGTGTTCGTATTAGGATTAGGGTTAGGGTTACATAGGGTTAGGGTTTGGGTATTAGTGTGTTAGGGTTAGAGGTTAGGGTTCATATTAGGGATAGGGTTAGGGTAGCATTGGGTTTAGGTTTTTTTTTAGGGTTAGGGTTCGTATTAGAGGTATTAGGGTTATAGTTATGGTTAAGGTAGCATTAGAGGTAGGGTTAGGTTAAGGTTAGGGTTCGTATTAGGGTTAGGTTTTGGGTTAGGGTTCGCGTTAGGGTTAGGGTTAGGGTATAAGGATTAGGGTTAGGGTTTTAGGGTTAGGGTTAGGGAATTAGGAAATTAGGGTTATGGTATTAGGGTTAGTTAGAGTTAGGGTTAGGGTATTACGGTATTAGTGTTAGGGTATTAGGGTTAGGGTTAAGGTTAGTTAGGGTTAGTGTTCATATTAGGATTAGGGTTAGGGTTACATAGGGTTAGGGTTTGGGTATTAGTGTTTTAGGGTTAGAGGTTAGGGTTCATATTAGGGATAGGGTTAGGTAGCGTTAAGTTTAGGGTTTTTTTAGGGTTAGGGTTCGTATTAGAGGTATTAGGGTTATAGTTATGGTTAAGGTAGCATTAGAGGTAGGGTTAGGTTAGGGTTCGTATTAGGGTTAGGTTTTAGGTTAGGGTTCGTGTTAGGGTTAGTGTTAGGGTTAGGGTTAGGATTTGGTTAGGGTATTAGGGTTAGGGCTTGTATTAGGGTTAGGGTTAGGGTATAAGGATTAGGGTTAGGGTTTTAGGGTTAGGGTTAGGGAATTAGGAAATTAGGGTTATGGTATTAGGGTTAGTTAGAGTTAGGGTTAGGGTATTATGGTATTAGGGTTAGGGTTAGGGTTTGTGTTAGGGTTCAGATTAGGGTTAGGGTTAGGATTTGTATTAGGGTTAGGGTTAGGGTTAGTGTTAGGGTTCGTAATAGGATTATGGTTAGTGTTTTAGGGTTAGGGTTAGTGTTATTAGGATAAGGGTTAGGGTTATTTAGGGTTAGGGTTTGCTTTGGATCAGGGTTAGGGTTAGGGTCAGGGTTAGTATTAGGTTTAGGGTTCGTATTAGGGTTAGGGTTTGGGTTACAGTTCATATTAGGGTTAGGGTTCATATCAGGTTTAGCGTTAGGGTTTAGTATTTCTTGTTAGGGTTAGGGTTCGTATTAGGGTTAGGGATAGGTTAGGGTTAGGCTTAGGGTATTAGGGTTATAGTTAGGGTACTAGGGTTAGAATTAGGGTAGTGGTATTAGGGTTAGGGTTGGGGTTTGTGTAAGGGTTAGGATTAGGGCTAGGTTAGGGTTAGGGTTGGGTTAGGGTTAGGGTATTATGATTATGGCTAGGGTTCGTATTGTGTTTAGGGTTAGGTTTAGGATTAGGGTATTAGGGTTAGGGTTATGGTTAGTGTTAGGGTTAGGTTAGGGTTAGGGTTTGGGTAATAGAGTAAAGGTAAGTGTATTGGTTAGGTTAGGGTTAGGGTTAGGGTATTAGGGTTAGAGTATTAGGGTTAGGTTAGGGTTAGTTAGGGTTAGGGATCGTATTAGGGTTAGGGTTAGTTAGGGTTAGAGTTAGGGTATTTTGGTATTAGGGTTAGGGTTCGTATTAGGGTTCATATTAGGGTAAGGGTTAGGGATAGGGTTCGTATTAGGGTTAGGGTTGGGTCAGGTTTAGGGTTAGGGTCAGGGTTAGGGTTCGTATTAGGGTTAGGGTGCGTATTAGGGTTAGGGTTAGTGTTAAAGTAGTGTTAGAGTTAGGGTTCGTATTAGGGTTCGTATTAGGGTAAGGGTTTGTGTTAGGGTTAGGTTTTGAGTTAGTTTAGGGTTAGGGTTAGGATTATAGTATTTTGGTTAGGGTTAGGGTGTTAGGGTTAGGGTTAGGTTAGGTTAGGGTTAGGTTAGGTTAGGGTTAGGGTTAGGTTAGGGTTAGGGTATAAGGGTTAGGGTTAGGTTAAGGTTAGGGTTAGGGTATTAGGGTTAGGGTATTAGGGTTAGAATTAGGGTTATGGTATTAGGGTTAGGGTTTGTTAGGGTTATGGTATTAGGGTTAGAGTATTAGGGTTCGTATTAGGGTTCGTATTATGGTTAGGGTTCGTATTAGGGATAGGGTAAGGGTTTGTATAAGTGTTAGGGTTTGAATTAGGGTTAGGGTTTTAGGGTTAGGGTTATTAGGATTAGGCATAGGGTTAGTTAGGGTTAGGGTTAGGTTTAGGGTATTAGGGTGTTAGGGTTAGTGTTCATATTAGGGTTAGCATTGGGTCAGGGTTAGGGTTTGGGTCAGGGTTTGTATTAGTATTATGGTTCTTATTAGGATTAGGGTTCGTATTAGGGTTAGCGTTAGGGTTAGGATTAGTATTATAGATATTAGCGTTATAGGTAGGGTTAGGGTAGCGTTAGAGTTAGGATTCGTATTAGGGATAGGGTTTCTTGTTAGGGTTAGGGTTCGTATTAGGGTTAGGGTTAGGTTAGGGTTAGGGTATTAGGGTTAGGGTTATAGGGTTAGAATTAGGGTAATGGTATTAGGGTTAGTGTTTGGGTTAGGGTTCGGTTAGGGTTAGGGTTTGGGCATTAGGGTTAGGGTTAGGTTAGGGTATTAGGGTTAGAGTATTAGGGATAGGGTTAGGGTATTAGGGTTAGGGTTAGTTAGGGTTAGGGTTCATATTAGAGTTAGGGTTCGTATTAGGGTTAGGATTCGTATTAGGGTTAGGGTAGCATTAGGGTTAGGGTTAGTTAGGGTTAGGGTATTAGGGTATTAGGGTTAGGGTTTTTATTAGGGTTCATATTAGGGTTAGGGTTCGTATTAGGGTTTGGGCTTGGGTTCGTATTAGGGAAAGCGATAGGGTAAGGGTTCGTATTAGGGTTATGGTTACAAAGGGTTAGGGTTATAGTATTAGGGTTAGGGTTCGTATTAGGGATAGGGTTGGGGTAGTGTTAGGGTTCACGTTAGGGTTTACTTTTAGGGTTCGTATTAGAGGTGTTAGGGTTATAGTTAGGGTTAGTGTAGCGTAAGAGTTATGGTTAGGGTTAGGTTAGTGTTTGTATTAGGGTTAGGTTTAGGGTTAGAGTTCGTGTTTTTGTTATGGTTATTGTTAGGGTTCGTATTAGGGTTAGGGTTCGTATTAGGGTTAGGGTCAGTGTTTTAGGGTTTAATGGTAGGGTTAGGGTTATTAGGATTAGAGTTAGGGTTAGCGTAGTGTTAGGGTTAGGGTTCGTGTTAGGGTTAGTGTTAGAGTTAGGGTTTGTGTTAGAGTTAGGGTTAAGTTAGGGTAAGGATTAGGGTTACGGTTAGGGTTTGGTTAGGGTTAGGGTTATGGTATTAAAGTTAGGGTTAGGTTATGGTTAGGGTTAGTATTAGGGTTAGGGTTAGGATTACGGTATTAGGGTTAGGGTTAGGTTAGGGTTAGGGTTAGGATTAGGGTTTCAGTTAGGGTTTGGTTAGGGTTATGGTATTAAGGTTAGGGTTAGGTTAGGGTTTGAGTTCGTATTAGGGTTAGGGTAAGGGTTAGGATTAGGGGGTATTAGGGTTAGGGTTAGTGTTAGGTTTAGGTTAGGGTTAGGGTCAGGGTATTAGGGTTAGTTAGCGATAGGGTTCATATTAGGGTTAGGGTTCGTGTTAGGGGTAGGGTTCATATTAGGGTTAGGGTTAGAGTTAGGTTAGGGTTAGTGTATTAGGGTTAGGGTAATAGGGTTATTGTTAGGGTTAGGATATTAGGGTTAGGGTTAGTTAGGGTTAGGGTTCGTATTAAGGTTAGGGTTAGCATTTTAGGGTTAGGGTATTAGTGTTAGAATTAGAATTTATGGTATTAGGTTTAGGGTTCGTGTTAGGGTTAGAGTTAGGGTTCGTGTTAGTGTTAGGGTTTGTGTAAGGGTTAGGGATAGGTTAGGGTCAGGATTAGGGTTGCGGTTAGGGTTTGTATTAGGGTTAGAGTAGTGTTAGGGGTAGGGTTCAAGTTAGGGTTAGTGTTAGAATTAGGGTTTGTGTTAGAGTTAGGGTTAGATTAGGGTTAGGGTTATGGTATTAAGGTTAGGGTTAGGTTATGGTTAGGGTTCGTATTAGGGTTAGGGTTAGGATTAGGGGGTATTAGGGTTAGGGTTAGTGTTAGGGTTAGGATTAGGGTTACAGTTAGGGTTTGGTTAGGGTTAGGGTTATGGTATTAAGGTTAGGGTTAGGGTTAGGGTAAGGATTAGGGTGTATTAGGTTTAGGGTTAGGATTAGGGTTAGGTTAGGGTTAGGGTCAGGGTATTAGGGTTAGTTAGGGTTAGGGTTCATATTACGGTTAAGGTTCGTATTAGGGTTCGTATTAGAGTTAGGGTTAGGGTTCGTGTTAGGGGTAGGGTTCATATTAGGGTTAGGTTTAGAGTTAGGTTAGGGTTAGTGTAATAGGGTTAGGGTAATAGGGTTAGCGTTAGGGTTAGGATATGAGGGTTATGGTTAGTTAGGGTTCGTATTAAGGTTAGGGTTAGCATTTTAGGGTTAGGGTTAGGGTATTAGGGTTAGAATTAGAATTTATGGTATTTGGGTTAGGGTTCGTGTTAGAGTTAGGGTTACGGTATTAGGGTAAGTGTTAGAATTAGGATAGTGTTAGGGTTAAGGTTCGTATTAGGGTTAGGGTTCGTGTTAGGGTTAGGGTTTGGTATAGGGTATTAGGGTTAGGGTTAGTGTTAGGGTTAGAATTAGGTTAGTGTTAGGGTTAAGGTGCGTATTAGGGTTAGGGTTCGTGTTAGGATTAGGGTTAGGTTTAGGGTATTAGGGTTAGGGTTTCGGGTATCAGGGTTAGGGTTAGTTTAGGGTTAATGTTATGGTATTAGGGATAGGGTATTAGGCTTAAGGTATTATGCTATTAGGGTTAGTGTTCATATTAGGGTTAGGCGTAGGGATCGTATTAGGGTTAGGGTTTGTATTATGGTTAGGGTTAGGGTAGCATTAGGGTTAGGGTTTGCATAATGGTTAGGATTAGGGTTAGTTTGGGCTAGGGTTAGTGTTAGGGTTAGGTTAGGGTTAGGGTTAGGGTATTAGGGTTAGGGTATTAGGGTTAGAGTATTAGGGTTAGGTTAGGGTTAGTTAGGGTTAGGGTTCGTATTAGGGTTAGGGTTAGGGTTAGTTAGGGTTAGGGTATTTTGGTATTAGGGTTAGGGTTCGTATTAGGGTTCATATTAGGGTTAGGGTTAGGGATAGTGTAAGTATTAGGGTTAGGGTTGGGTCAGGTTTAGGGTTAGGGTCAGGGTTAGGGTTTGTATTAGGGTTCGTGTTAGGGTTAGGGTTTGTATAAGTGTTAGGGTTCGTATTAGGGTTAGTATAAGGGTTAGGGTTAGGCTTATTAGGATTATGCATAGGGTTAGTTAGGGTTAGGGTTAGGTTTAGGGTATTAGGGTGTTAGGGTTATCGTTCATATTAGGGTTAGCGTTGGGTCAGGGTTAGGGTTAGGGTTTGTATTAGGATTATGGTTCGTATTAGGGTTAGGGTTTGGGTTAGGGTTCATATTAGGGTTAGGGTTCGATTTAGGGTTAGCGTTAGGGTTAGGATTCGTATTAGAGATATTAGGGTTATAGTTAGGCTTAGGGTAGCGTTAGAGTTAGGGTTAGGGTTTGTATTAGGGTTAGGGCTTCTTGTTAGGGTTAGGGTTCATATTAGGGTTAGGGTTATAGGGTTAGAATTAGGGTAATGGTATTAGGGTTAGTGTTAGGGTTAGGGTTCGGTTAGGGTTAGGGTTTAGGTAATAGGGTTAGGGTTAGGGTTAGGTTAGGGTTTTAGGGTTAAAGTATTAGGGATAGGGTTAGGGTATTAGGCTTAGGGTTAGTTAGGGTTAGTGTTCATATTAGAGTTAGGGTTCGTATTAGGGTAAGGATTCGTATTAGGGTTATGGTTAGGGTAGCATTAGGGTTAGGGTTTTTTAGGGTTAGAGAATTAGGGTATTAGGGTTCATATTAGGGTTAGGGTTTGTATTAGGGTTCATATTTGGGTTAGGGTTAGTGTTCGTATTAGGGTTAGCGATAGGGTTAGGGTTCGTATTAGGGTTAGGGCTTTAGGGTTTTAGGGTTAGGTTTAGGGTTATTAGGATTAGTGTTAGGGTTACTTAGGGTTAGGGTTAGAGTATTAGGGTGTTAGGGTTAGGGTTGGGGGTTAGGGTTCATATTAGGGATAGGGTTAGGGTAGCGTTAGGGTTAGGGTTCGTGTTAGGGTATGTTTTAGGGTTAGGGTTAGGGCATTAGGGTGTTAGGGTTAGAGGTTAGGGTTCATATTAGGGATAGGGTTAGGGTAGTGTTAGGGTTAGGGTTCACGTTGGGGTTTCTATTAGGGTTAGGGTTCGTATTAGAGGTATTAGGGTTATAGTTAGGGCTAGGGTAGCGTTAGAGTTAGGGTTAGGGTTAAGTTAGGGTTCATATTAGGGTTAGGTTTAGGGTTAGGGTTCGTGTTAGGGTTAGGGTTATTGTTGTGGTTAGGGTTAGGGTTAGGTTAGGGTTAGGGTATTAGGGATAGGGTATTAGGGTTAGGGTTAGGGTATTAGGGTTAGGGTTAAGGTTAAGGTTAGATAGGGTTCGTATTAGGGTTAGGGTACTTATTAGGGTTAGGGTTAGAGTAGCATTAGGGTTAGGGTTCGAGTTAGGGTTAGGGTTTGTGTTAGGGTTAGGGTTTGTGTAAGGGTTAGGGTTAGGTTAGGGTTAGAGTTAGGGTTAGGATTAGGGGTAGGGTTTGGTTAGGGTATTAGGGTTCGTATTAGGGTTAGGGTTAGGGTATTAGGGTTAGGGTTAGGATTTTATGGTTAGGGTTAGGGTTAAGGAATTAGGGTTATGGTATAAGGGTTAGGTTTAGTTAGGGTTAGGGTATTTGGGTATAAGGGTTAGGGTTTGTATTAGGGTTCAGATTAGGGTTAGGGTTAGGATTTGTTATAGGGTTAGGGTTCGGGTTCGTATTAGGGTTAGGGTTACAGTTCAAATTATTGTTATGGTTAGGCTTAGGGTTTTAGGGTTAGGGTTAGCGTTAGGGTTATTAGGATTAGGGATAGTTAGGTTTAGGGTTAGGGTATTAGGGTGTTAGGGTTAGGGGTTAGGGTTCGTATTAGGGTTAGGGTAGTGTTAGGGTTAGGGTTCACATTAGGGTTTGTATTAGGTTTAGGGTTCGTATTAGAAGTATTAGGGTAAAAGTTAGGGTTAGGGTAGCGTTTGAGTTAGGGTTAGGGTTAGGTTAGGGTTAGAGTTGGGGTAGGGTTAGGGTATTAAGGTTAATGTATGGGTTAGTGTTAGGGTAAGGGTTAGGGTTAGGTTTGGGTTAGGGTTCGTATTAGGGTTAGGTTTATGGTTAGGGTATTAGGGTTAGGGTTAGAGTAGTGTTAAGGTTCGTGTTAGGGTTTGTGTTAGGGTTAGGGTATTAGGGTTTGGGTTCAGTTTGTTTCAGGGTTAGGGTCAGGGTTCATTTTAGGGTTAGGGTTTGTATTAGGGTTAGGGTTCATATTAGGGTTAGGGACCGTATTAGGGTTAATGTTAGGGTTTATATTAGAGTTATTAGGGTAGGGTTAGGTTGGGGTTCATGTTAGGGTTAGGGTTCGTGTTAGGGTTTGGGTTCGTATTAAGGTTAGGGTTCGTATTAGGGTTAGGGTAGCGTTAGGGTTAGGGTTCGTATTAGGGTTAGGGTTAGTATAAGGGTTAGGGTTCGTATTAGGGTTGGGGTTCGTATTAGGGTTAGGGTTTGTATAAGTGTTAGGGTTCGTATTAGTGTTAGGGTTATTAGGATTAGGCATAGGGTTAGTTAGGGTTAGGGTATTAGGGTGTTAGGGTTAGGTTTCATATTAGGGTTAGCGTTGGGTCAGGGTTAGGGTCAGGGTCAGAGTCAGGGTCAGGGTTTGTATTAGGGTTAGGGTTCGTATTATGGTTAAGGTTTGGGTTTGGGTTCATATTATGGTTAGGGTTAGGGTTTGTATTAGGGTTATCGTTAGGGTTAGGGTAGCGTTAGAGTTAGGGTTTGTATTAGGGTTAGGGTTTCTTGTTAGGGTTTGGGTTCGTATAAGGGTTAGGGTTAGGGACAGGGTTAGGTTAGGGTTAGCGTATTAGGGTTAGGTATTAGGGTTAGGGTTATATGGTTAGATTAGGGTAATGGTATTAGGGTTAGGGTTAGTGTTAGGGTTCGGTTAGGGTTAGGGTTTGGGTATTAGGGTTAGGGTTAGGTTTAGGGTATTAGGGTTAGAGTATTAGGGATAGGGTTTTAGGGTTAGGGTTAGTTAGGGTTATGTTTAGGGTTCATATTAGAGTTAGGGTTCGTATTAGGGTTAGGATTCGTATTAGGGTTAGGGTTGCATTAGGGTTAGGGTTCGCGTTAGGGTTAGTTAGGGTTAGGGTATTAGGGTATTAGGGTTAGGGTTTGTATTAGGGTTCATTTTAGGGTTAGGGCTAGGGTTAGGGTTCGTATTAGGGTTAGGACTAAGGTTCGTATTAGGGTTAGTGTTAGGGTTAGGGTTCGTATTAGGATTAGGGTTTTAGGGTGTTAGGTTTAGAGTTATTAGGATTAGGGTTAGGGTTACTTAGGGTTAGGGTTAGAGTATTAGGGGGTTAGGGTTGGGAGTTAGGATTCATATTAAGGATAGGGTTAGGGTAGCGTTAGGTTTAGGGTTCACGTTAGGGTTAGGGTTTGTTTTAGGGTTAGGGTTCGTATTAGAGGTATTAGGTTTATAGTTAGGGTTAGGGTAGCGTTAGCGTAAGGGTTAGGGTTAGGTTAGGGTTAGGGTTCGTATTAGGGTTAGGTTTAGGGTTAGGGTTCGTGCGTGCGGTGGGGTGAGGCAGGTGAGGCAGAGCCATTCCTGTCATACTAACGTTTGTGCCAGAGTTTTGACTGTATAAAGTATGTGAAAAATAAAAAGAATATGTTTGAAAAATCTTTTTTGCATTATTGTAATAATTTTTATAGCCAAAAATGTGGAGTCAAAAGTCTATGGCAGGTGAGGCAGTGCCTCACCTGCTTATCTCTTCCACACATATCTGATCAAAACTCCAAAAATGTCCTGGAGTTTATACTGCTGCAGCTGTGTATAATGCCCACATGATCCCTTTGGCTCATATATTTTGTGTAAATCTGGCTCTGGTGCTAGCCAGTGCCTCTTGAGCCATTTAGCTCACCGCACGTCCCTGCGTGTTAGGGTTAATGTTAGTGTTAGGGTTAGCTTAGGGTTAGGGTATTAGGGTTAGGTTATGGTTAGGGTTAGGGTATTAGGGATAGGGTATTAGTGTTAGGGTATTAGGGTTAGGGTTAAGGTTAGTTAGGGTTAGTGTTCGTATTAGGATTAGGGTTAGGGTTACATAGGGTTAGGGTTTGGGTATTAGTGTGTTAGGGTTAGAGGTTAGGATTCATATTAGGGATAGGGTTAGGGTAGCGTTGGGTTTAGGTTTTTTTTTAGGGTTAGGGTTCGTATTAGAGGTATTAGGGTTATAGTTATGGTTAAGGTAGCATTAGAGGTAGGGTTAGGTTAGGGTTCGTATTAGGGTTAGGTTTTGGGTTAGGGTTCGTGTTAGGGTTAGGGTATAAGGATTAGGGTTAGGGTTTTAGGGTTAGGGTTAGGGAATTAGGAAATTAGGGTTATGGTATTAGGGTTAGTTAGAGTTAGGGTTAGGGTATTAAGGTATTAGGGTTAGGGTTAGGGTTTGTGTTAGGGTTCAGATTAGGGTTAGGATTTGTATTAGGGTTAGCGTTCGTATTAGTGTTAGGGTTCGTAATAGAATTATGGTTAGTATTTTAGGGTTAGGGTTAGTGTTATTAGGATAAGGGTTAGGGTTATTTAGGGTTTGGGTTAAGTTATTAGGTTGTTAGGGATAGGGTTTATATTAGGGTTTGCTTTGTGTCAGGGTTAGGGTTAGCGTCAGGGTTAGTATTAGGTTTAGGGTTCGGATTAGGGTTAGGGTTTGGGTTACGGTTCATATTAGGGTTAGGGTTCGTATTAGGTTTAGCGTTAGGGTTAGGGTTCGTATTAGAGATATTAGGGTTACAGTTAGGGTTAGGGTAGCAATAGAGTTAGGGTTAGTGTTCGTATTAGGGTTAGGTTTAGTATTTCTTATTAGGGTTAGGGTTCGTATTAGGGTTAGGGTTAGGGTTAGGTTAGGGTTAGCCTTAGGGTATTAGGGTTATGGTTAGGGTACTAGGGTTAGAATTAGGGTAGTGGTATTAGGGTTAGGGTTTGTGTTAGGGTTGGGGTTTGTGTAAGGGTTAGGATTAGGGTTAGGTTAGGGTTAGGGTTAGGGTTGGGTTAGGGTTAGGGTATTATGTTTAGGGTTAGGGTTCGTAGTGTGTATAGGGTAAGGTTTAGGATTCGGGTATTAGGGTTAGGGTTATGGTTAGTGTTAGAGTTAGGTTAGAGTTAGGGTTTGGGTAATAGTGTAAAGGTAAGTGTTAGGGTTAGGTTAGGGTTAGGTTATTAGGGTTAGGGTATTAGGGTTAGAGTATTAGGGTTAGGTTAGGGTAGCGTTAGGGTTAGGGTTCGTATTAGGGTTAGGGTTAGTTAGGGTTAGGGTTCATATTACAGTTAGGGTTTGTATTAGGGTTAGGATTCGTATTAGGGTTATGGGTAGGGTAACAGTAGGGTTAGGGTTTGTTAGGGTAAGAGAATTAGGGTATTAGGGTTCTTATTAGGGTTAGGGTCAGGGTTTGTATTAGGGTTCATATTAGGGTTAGGGTTCGTATTAGGGTTAGGGCTAGGGTTCATATTAGGGTTAGCGATAGGGTTAGGGTTCGTATTAGGGTTAGGGTTTTAGGGTTTTAGGGTTTGGTTCAGGGTTATTAGGATTAGGGTTAGAGTATTAGGGTGTTAGGGTTAGGGTGTTAGGGTTCATATTAGGGATAGGGTTAGGGTAGCGTTAGGGTTACGGTTCGTGTTAGGGTTAGGGTTTGTTTTAGGGTTAGGGTTAGGGCATTAGGGTGTTAGGGTTAGAGGTTAGGGTTAGGGTTCATATTAGGGATAGGGTTAGGGTAGTGTTAGGGTTCACGTTGGGGTTTCTTTTAGGGTTAGGGTTCGTATTAGAGGTATTAGGGTTATAGTTAGGGTTAGGGTAGCGTTAGAGTTAGGGTTAGGGTTAGGTTAGGGTTCGTATTAGGGTTAGGTTTAGGGTTAGGGTTCGTGTTAGGGTTGGGTTATTGTTGGGGTTAGGGTTAGGTTAGGGTTAGGGTTAGGGTATTAGGGATAGGGTATTAGGGTTAGGGTATTAGGGTTAGGGTTAAGGTTAGTTAGGGTTAGTGTTCGTATTAGGATTAGGGTTAGGGTTAGGGTTCGTGTTAGGGTTGGGTTATTGTTGGGGTTAGGGTTAGGTTAGGGTTAGGGTTAGGGTATTAGGGATAGGGTATTAGGGTTAGGGTTAGGGTATTAGGGTTAGGGTTAAGGTTAAGGTTAGATAGGGGTCGTATTAGGGTCAGGGTACATATTAGGGTTAGGGTTAGAGTAGCATTAGGGTTAGGTTTCGTGTTAGGGTTAGGGTTTGGGATAGGGTTAGGGTTAGGGGTAGGGTTTGGTTAGGATATTAGAGTTAGGGTTCGTATTAGGGTTAGGGTTAGGGTATTAGGGTTAGGGTTAGGATTATATAGTTAGGATTTTATAGTTAGGGTAAGGGTTAAGGAATTAGGGTTATGGTATAAGGGTTAGGTTTAGTTAGGGTTAAGGTATTTGGGTATAAGGGTTAGGGTTTGTATTAGGGTTTAGATTAGGGTTAGGGTTAGGATTTGTATTAGGGTTAGGGTTAGGGTTCGTATTAGGGTTAGGGTTACATTTCATATTATTGTTATGGTTAGGCTTAGGGTTTTAGGGTTAGGGTCAGAATTAGGGTTATTAGGATTAGGGATACTTAGGTTTAGGGTTAGGGTATTAGGGTGTTAGGGTTAGGGGTTAGGGTTCGTGTTAGGGTTAGGGTAGTGTTAGGGTTAGGGTTCACATTAGGGTTTGTATTAGGGTTAGGGTTCGTATTAGAAGTATTAGGGTAATAGTTAGGGTTAGGGTAGCGTTTGAGTTAGGGTTAGGGTTAGGTTAGGGATAGGGTAAGGATTAGGGTTAGAGTTGGGGTAGGGTTAGGGTATTAAGGTTAATGTATGGGTTAGTGTTAGGGTAAGGGTTAGGGTTAGGTTTGGGTTAGGGTTAGGGTTCGTATTAGGGTTAGGTTTATGGTTAGGGTATTAGGGTTAGGGTTAGAGTAGTGTTAGGGTTCATATTAGGGTTTGTGTTAGGGTTAGGGTATTAGGGTTTGTGTTCAGTTTGTTTCAGGGTTAGGGTCAGGGTTCATTTTAGGGTTAGGGTTAGGGTTTTTATTAGGGTTAGGGTTCGTATTAGGGTTAATGTACGTATTAGGGTTAGAGACCGTATTAGGGTTAATGTTAGGGTTTGTATTAGAGTTATTAGGGTTAGGGTTAGGTTAGGGTTCATGTTAGGGTTAGGGTTCGTGTTAGGGTTTGGGTTCGTATTAAGGTTAGGGTATGTATTAGGGTAAGGGTAGCGTTAGGGTTAGGGTTCGTATTAGGGTTAGGGTAAGTATAAGGGTTAGGGTTCGTATTAGGGTTGGCGTTCGTATTATGGTTAGGGTTTGTATAAGTGTTATGTTCCGTATTAGTGTTAGGGTTAGGGTTTTAGTGTTACGGTTATTAGGATTAGGCATAGGGTTAGTTAGGGTTAGGGTTAGGTTTAGCGTATTAGGTTGTTAGGGTTAGGGTTCATATTAGGGTTAGCGTTGGGTCAGGGTTAGGGTCAGGGTCAGGGTCAGAGTCAGGGTCAGGGTTTGTATAAGGGTTAGGGTTCGTATTATGGTTAGGGTTTGGGTTAGGGTTCATATTATGGTTAGGGTTAGGGTTTGTATTAGGGTTAGCATTAGGGTTAGGATTCGTATTAGAGATATTAGGGTTATAGTTAGGGTTAGGGTAGCGTAAGAGTAAGGGTTTGTATTAGGGTTAGGGTTTCTTGTTAGGGTTAGGGTTCGTATAAGGGTTAGGATTAGGGATAGGGTTAGGTTAGGGTTAGGGTATTAGGGTTAGGTATTAGGGAAAGGGTTATATGGTTAGATTAGCGTAATGGTATTAGGGTTAGGGTAGTGTTAGGGTTAGGGTTTGGTTAGGGTTAGGGTTTGGATATTAGGGTTAGGGTTAGGGTTAGGTTTAGGGTGTTAGGGTTAGAGTATTAGGGATAGGGTTTTAGGGTTAGGGTTAGTTAGGGTTATGTTTAGGGTTCATATTAGAGTTAGGGTTCGTATTAGGGTTAGGATTTGTATTAGGGTTAGGGTTGCATTAGGGTTAGGGTTCGCGATAGGGTTAGGGTTAGTTAGGGTTAGGGTATTAGGGTATTAGGGTTAGGGTTTGTATTAGGGTTCATTTTAGGGTTAGGGCTAGGGTTCGTATTAGGGTTAGGGCAAAGGTTCTTATTAGGGATAGCGTTAGGGTTAGGGTTCGTATTAGGATTAGGGTTTTAGGGTGTTAGGTTTAGGGTTATTAGGATTAGGGTTAGGGTTACTTAGGGTTAGGGTTAGAGTATTAGGGGGTTAAGGTTGGGAGTTAGGGTTCATATTAAGGATAGGGTTAGGGTAGCGTTAGTTTTAGGGTTCACGTTAGGGTTTGTTTTAGGGTTAGGGTTCGTATTAGAGGTTTTAGTGTTATAGTTAGGGTTAGGGTAGCGTTAGCGTAAGGGTTAGGGTTAGGTTAGGGTTCGTATTAGGGTTAGGTTTAGGGTTAGGGTTCGTGCGTGCGGTGGGGTGAGGCAGGTGAGGCAGAGCCATTCCTGTCATACTAACGTTTGTGCCAGAGTTTTGACTGTATAAAGTATGTGAAAAATAAAAAGAATATGTTTGAAAAATCTTTTTTACATTATTGTAATAATTTTTATAGCCAAAAATGTGGAGTCAAAAGTCTATGGCAGGTGAGGCAGTGCCTCACCTGCTTATCTCTTCCGCACATATCTGATCAAAACACCAAAAATTTCCTGGAGTTTATACTGCTGCAGCTGTGTATAATGCCCACATGATCCCTTTGGCTCATATATTTTGTGTAAATCTGGCTCTGGTGCTAGCCAGTGCCTCTTGAGCCATTTAGCTCACCGCACATCCCTGCGTGTTAGGGTTAATGTTAGTGTTAGGGTTAGGTTAGGGTTAGGGTATTAGGGTTAGGTTATGGTTAGGGTTAGGGTATTAGGGATAGGGTATTAGTGTTAGGGTATTAGGGTTAGGGTTAAGGTTAGTTAGGGTTAGTGTTCGTATTAGGATTAGGGTTAGGGTTACATAGGGTTAGGGTTTGGGTATTAGTGTGTTAGGGTTAGAGGCTAGGGTTCATATTAGGGATAGGGTTAGGGTAGCATTGGGTTTAGGGTTTTTTTTATGGTTAGGGTTCGTATTAGAGGTAATAGGGTTATAGTTATGGTTAAGGTAGCATTAGAGGTAGGGTTAGGTTAAGGTTAGGGTTCGTATTAGGGTTAGGTTTTGGGTTAGGGTTCGCGTTAGGGTTAGGGTTAGGGTATAAGGATTAGGGTTAGGGTTTTAGGGTTAGTGTTAGGGAATTAGGAAATTAGGGTTATGGTATTAGGGTTAGTTAGAGTTAGGGTTAGGGTATTACGGTATTAGTGTTAGGGTATTAGGGTTAGGGTTAAGGTTAGTTAGGGTTAGTGTTCATATTAGGATTAGGGTTAGGGTTACATAGGGTTAGGGTTTGGGTATTAGTGTTTTAGGGTTAGAGGTTAGGGTTCATATTAGGGATAGGGTTAGGTAGCGTTAAGTTTAGGGTTTTTTTAGGGTTAGGGTTCGTATTAGAGGTATTAGGGTTATAGTTATGGTTAAGGTAGCATTAGAGGTAGGGTTAGGTTAGGGTTCGTATTAGGGTTAGGTTTTAGGTTAGGGTTCGTGTTAGGGTTAGTGTTAGGGTTAGGGTTAGGATTTGGTTAGGGTATTAGGGTTAGGGCTTGTATTAGGGTTAGGGTTAGGGTATAAGGATTAGGGTTAGGGTTTTAGGGTTAGGGTTAGGGAATTAGGAAATTAGGGTTATGGTATTAGGGTTAGTTAGAGTTAGGGTTAGGGTATTACGGTATTAGGGTTAGGGTTAGGGTTTGTGTTAGGGTTCAGATTAGGGTTAGGGTTAGGATTTGTATTAGGGTTAGGGTTCGTATTAGTGTTAGGGTTCGTAATAGGATTATGGTTAGTGTTTTAGGGTTAGGGTTAGTGTTATTAGGATAAGGGTTAGGGTTATTTAGGGTTAGGGTTTGCTTTGGATCAGGGTTAGGGTTAGGGTCAGGGTTAGTATTAGGTTTAGGGTTCGTATTAGGGTTAGGGTTTGGGTTACAGTTCATATTAGGGTTAGGGTTCATATCAGGTTTAGCGTTAGGGTTTAGTATTTCTTGTTAGGGTTAGGGTTCGTATTAGGGTTAGGGTTAGGTTAGGGTTAGGCTTAGGGTATTAGGGTTATAGTTAGGGTACTAGGGTTAGAATTAGGGTAGTGGTATTAGGGTTAGGGTTGGGGTTTGTGTAAGGGTTAGGATTAGGGTTAGGTTAGGGTTAGGGTTGGGTTAGGGTTAGGGTATTATGATTATGGCTAGGGTTCGTATTGTGTTTAGGGTTAGGTTTAGGATTAGGGTATTAGGGTTAGGGTTATGGTTAGTGTTAGGGTTAGGTTAGGGTTAGGGTTTGGGTAATAGAGTAAAGGTAAGTGTAAGGGTTAGGTTAGGGTATTAGGGTTAGAGTATTAGGGTTAGGTTAGGGTTAGTTAGGGTTAGGGATCGTATTAGGGTTAGGGTTAGTTAGGGTTAGAGTTAGGGTATTTTGGTATTAGGGTTAGGGTTCGTATTAGGGTTCATATTAGGGTAAGGGTTAGGGATAGGGTTCGTATTAGGGTTAGGGTTGGGTCAGGTTTAGGGTTAGGGTCAGGGTTAGGGTTCGTATTAGGGTTAGGGTGCGTATTAGGGTTAGGGTTAGTGTTAAAGTAGTGTTAGAATTAGGGTTAGGGTTCGTATTAGGGTTCGTATTAGGGTAAGGGTTTGTGTTAGGGTTAGGTTTTGAGTTAGTTTAGGGTTAGGGTTAGGATTATAGTATTTTGGTTAGGGTAGGGTGTTAGGGTTAGGGTTAGGTTAGGTTAGGGTTAGGGTTAGGTTAGGATTAGGGTATTAGGGTTAGGGTTAGGTTAAGGTTAGGGTTAGGGTATTAGGGTTAGGGTATTAGGGTTAGAATTAGGGTTATGGTATTAGGGTTAGGGTTTGTTAGGGTTATGGTATTAGGGTTAGAGTATTAGGGTTCGTATTAGGGTTCGTATTATGGTTAGGGTTCGTATTAGGGATAGGGTTAGGGTTTGTATAAGTGTTAGGGTTTGAATTAGGGTTAGGGTTTTAGGGTTAGGGTTATTAGGATTAGGCATAGGGTTAGTTAGGGTTAGGGTTAGGTTTAGGGTATTAGGGTGTTAGGGTTAGTGTTCATATTAGGGTTAGCATTCGGTCAGGGTTAGGGTTTGGGTCAGGGTTTGTATTAGGATTATGGTTCTTATTAGGATTAGGGTTCGTATTAGGGTTAGCGTTAGGATTAGTATTATAGATTTTAGGGTTATAGGTAGGGTTAGGGTAGCGTTAGAGTTAGGATTCGTATTAGGGATAGGGTTTCTTGTTAGTGTTAGGGTTCGTATTAGGGTTAGGGTTAGGTTAGGGTTAGGGTATTAGGGTTAGGGTTATAGGGTTAGAATTAGGGTAATGGTATTAGGGTTAGTGTTTGGGTTAGGGTTCGGTTAGGGTTAGGGTTTGGGCATTAGGGTTAGGGTTAGGTTAGGGTATTAGGGTTAGAGTATTAGGGATAGGGTTAGGGTATTAGGGTTAGGGTTAGTTAGGGTTAGGGTTCATATTAGAGTTAGGGTTCGTATTAGGGTTAGGATTCGTATTAGGGTTAGGGTAGCATTAGGGTTAGGGTTAGTTAGGGTTAGGGTATTAGGGTATTAGGGTTAGGGTTTTTATTAGGGTTCATATTAGGGTTAGGGTTCGTATTAGGGTTTGGGCTTGGGTTCGTATTAGGGAAAGCGGTAGGGTACGGGTTCGTATTAGGGTTATGGTTACAAAGGGTTAGGGTTAGAGTATTAGGGTTAGGGTTCGTATTAGGGATAGGGTTGGGGTAGTGTTAGGGTTAGGGTTCACGTTAGGGTTTACTTTTAGGGTTCGTATTAGAGGTATTAGGGTTATAGTTAGGGTTAGTGTAGCGTAAGAGTTATGGTTAGGGTTAGGTTAGTGTTTGTATTAGGGTTAGGTTTAGGGTTAGAGTTCGTGTTTTTGTTATGGTTATTGTTAGGGTTCGTATTAGGGTTAGGGTTCGTATTAGGGTTAGGGTCAGTGTTTTAGGGTTTAATGGTAGGGTTAGGGTTATTAGGATTAGAGTTAGGGTTAGCGTAGTGTTAGGGTTAGGGTTCGTGTTAGGGTTAGTGTTAGAGTTAGGGTTTGTGTTAGAGTTAGGGTTAAGTTAGGGTAAGGATTAGGGTTACGGTTAGGGTTTGGTTAGGGTTAGGGTTATGGTATTAAAGTTAGGGTTAGGTTATGGTTAGGGTTAGTATTAGGGTTAGGGTTAGGATTACGGTATTAGGGTTAGGGTTAGGGTTAGTGTTAGGGTTAGGTTAGGGTTAGGGTTAGTATTAGGGTTTCAGTTAGGGTTTGGTTAGGGTTATGGTATTAAGGTTAGGGTTAGGTTAGGGTTTGAGTTCGTATTAGGGTTAGGGTAAGGGTTAGGATTAGGGGGTATTAGGGTTAGGGTTAGTGTTAGGTTTAGGTTAGGGTTAGGGTCAGGGTATTAGGGTTAGTTAGCGATAGGGTTCATATTAGGGTTAGGGTTCGTATTAGGGTTCGTATTAGAGTTAGGGTTAGGGTTCGTGTTAGGGGTAGGGTTCATATTAGGGTTAGGGTTAGAGTTAGGTTAGGGTTAGTGTATTAGGGTTAGGGTAATAGGGTTATTGTTAGGGTTAGGATATTAGGGTTAGGGTTAGTTAGGGTTAGGGTTCGTATTAAGGTTAGGGTTAGCATTTTAGGGTTAGGGTTAGGGTATTAGTGTTAGAATTAGAATTTATGGTATTAGGTTTAGGGTTCATGTTAGGGTTAGAGTTAGGGTTCGTGTTAGTGTTAGGGTTTGTGTAAGGGTTAGGGATAGGTTAGGGTTAGGATTAGGGTTGCGGTTAGGGTTTGTATTAGGGTTAGAGTAGTGTTAGGGGTAGGGTTCAAGTTAGGGTTAGTGTTAGAATTAGGGTTTGTGTTAAAGTTAGGGTTAGATTAGGGTTAGGGTTATGGTATTAAGGTTAGGGTTAGGGTTAGGTTATGGTTAGGGTTCGTATTAGGGTTAGGGTTAGGATTAGGGGGTATTAGGGTTAGGGTTAGTGTTAGGGTTAGGATTAGGGTTACAGTTAGGGTTTGGTTAGGGTTAGGGTTATGGTATTAAGGTTAGGGTTAGGGTTAGGGTTAGGATTAGGGTGTATTAGGTTTAGGGTTAGGATTAGGGATAGGTTAGGGTTAGGGTCAGGGTATTAGGGTTAGTTAGGGTTAGGGTTCATATTAGGGTTAAGGTTCGTATTAGGGTTCGTATTAGAGTTAGGGTTAGGGTTTGTGTTAGGGGTAGGGTTCATATTAGGGTTAGGTTTAGAGTTAGGTTAGGGTTAGTGTATTAGGGTTAGGGTAATAGGGTTAGCGTTAGGGTTAGGATATGAGGGTTATGGTTAGTTAGGGTTTGTATTAAGGTTAGGGTTAGCATTTTAGGGTTAGGGTTAGGGTATTAGGGTTAGAATTAGAATTTATGGTATTTGGGTTAGGGTTAGTGTTAGAGTTAGGGTTAGGGTGTTAGGGTAAGTGTTAGAATTAGGATAGTGTTAGGGTTAAGGTTCATATTAGGGTTAGGGTTCGTGTTAGGGTTAGGGTTTGGTATAGGGTATTAGGGTTAGGGTTAGTGTTAGGGTTAGAATTAGGTTAGTGTTAGGGTTAAGGTGCGTATTAGGGTTAGGGTTCGTGTTAGGATTAGGGTTAGGTTTAGGGTATTAGGGTTAGGGTTTCGGGTATTAGGGTTAGGGTTAGTTTAGGGTTAATGTTATGGTATTAGGGATAGGGTATTAGGCTTAAGGTATTATGCTATTAGGGTTAGTGTTCATATTAGGGTTAGGCGTAGGGATCGTATTAGGGTTAGGGTTTGTATTATGGTTAGGGTTAGGGTAGCATTAGGGTTAGGGTTTGCATAATGGTTAGGATTAGGGTTAGTTAAGGCTAGGGTTAGTGTTAGGGTTAGGTTATGGTTAGGGTTAGGGTATTAGGGTTAGGGTATTAGGGTTAGAGTATTAGGGTTAGGTTAGGGTTAGTTAGGGTTAGGGTTCGTATTAGGGTTAGGGTTAGTTAGGGTTAGGGTTAGGGTATTTTGGTATTGGGGTTAGGGTTCGTATTAGGGTTCATATTAGGGTTAGGGTTAGGGATAGTGTAAGTATTAGGGTTAGGGTTGGGTCAGGTTTAGGGTTAGGGTCAGGGTTAGGGTTTGTATTAGGGTTCGTGTTAGGGTTAGGGTTTGTATAAGTGTTAGGGTTCGTATTAGGGTTAGTATAAGGGTTAGGGTTAGGGTTATTAGGATTAGGCATAGGGTTAGTTAGGGTTAGGGTTAGGTTTAGGGTATTAGGGTGTTAGGGTTATCGTTCATATTAGGGTTAGCGTTGGGTCAGGGTTAGGGTTTGTATTAGGATTATGGTTCGTATTAGGGTTAGGGTTTGGGTTAGGGTTCATATTAGGGTTAGGGTTCGATTTAGGGTTAGCGTTAGGGTTAGGATTCGTATTAGAGATATTAGGGTTATAGTTAGGCTTAGGGTAGCGTTAGAGTTAGGGTTAGGGTTCGTATTAGGGTTAGGGCTTCTTGTTAGGGTTAGGGTTCGGTTAGGGTTAGGGTTTAGGTAATAGGGTTAGGGTTAGGGTTAGGTTAGGGTATTAGGGTTAAAGTATTAGGGATAGGGTTAGGGTATTAGGGTTAGGGTTAGTTAGGGTTAGTGTTCATATTAGAGTTAGGGTTCGTATTAGGGTAAGGATTCGTATTAGGATTATGGTTAGGGTAGCATTAGGGTTAGGGTTTTTTAGGGTTAGAGAATTAGGGTATTAGGGTTCATATTAGGGTTAGGGTTTGTATTAGGGTTCATATTTGGGTTAGGGTTAGTGTTCGTATTAGGGTTAGCGATAGGGTTAGGGTTCGTATTAGGGTTAGGGCTTTAGGGTTTTAGGGTTAGGTTTAGGGTTATTAGGATTAGTGTTAGGGTTACTTAGGGTTAGGGTTAGAGTATTAGGGTGTTAGGGTTAGGGTTGGGGGTTAGGGTTCATATTAGGGATAGGGTTAGGGTAGCGTTAGGGTTAGGGTTCGTGTTAGGGTATGTTTTAGGGTTAGGGTTAGGGCATTAGGGTGTTAGGGTTAGAGGTTAGGGTTCATATTAGGGATAGGGTTAGGGTAGTGTTAGGGTTAGGGTTCACGTTGGGGTTTCTTTTAGGGTTAGGGTTCGTATTAGAGGTATTAGGGTTATAGTTAGGGCTAGGGTAGCATTAGAGTTAGGGTTAGGGTTAAGTTAGGGTTCATATTATGGTTAGGTTTAGGGTTAGGGTTCGTGTTAGGGTTAGGGTTATTGTTGTGGTTAGGGTTAGGGTTAGGTTAGGGTTAGGGTATTAGGGATAGGGTATTAGGGTTAGGGTTAGGGTATTAGGGTTAGGGTTAAGGTTAAGGTTAGATAGGGTTCGTATTAGGGTTAGGGTACTTATTAGGGTTAGGGTTAGAGTAGCATTAGGGTTAGGGTTCGAGTTAGGGTTAGGGTTTGTGTTAGGGTTAGGGTTTGTGTAAGGGTTAGGGTTAGGTTAGGGTTAGAGTTAGGGTTAGGATTAGGGGTACGGTTTGGTTAGGGTATTAGGGTTAGGGTTTGTATTAGGGTTAGGGTTAGGGTATTAGGGTTAGGGTTAGGATTTTATGGTTAGGGTTAGGGTTAAGGAATTAGGGTTATGGTATAAGGGTTAGGTTTAGTTAGGGTTAGGGTATTTGGGTATAAGGGTTAGGGTTTGTATTAGGGTTCAGATTAGGGTTAGGGTTAGGATTTGTTATAGGGTTAGGGTTCGGGTTCGTATTAGGGTTAGGGTTACAGTTCAAATTATTGTTATGGTTAGGCTTAGGGTTTTAGGGTTAGGGTTAGCGTTAGGGTTATTAGGATTAGGGATAGTTAGGTTTAGGGTTAGGGTATTAGGGTGTTAGGGTTAGGGGTTAGGGTTCGTATTAGGGTTAGGGTAGTGTTAGGGTTAGGGTTCACATTAGGGTTTGTATTAGGTTTAGGGTTCGTATTAGAAGTATTAGGGTAAAAGTTAGGGTTAGGGTAGCGTTTGAGTTAGGGTTAGGGTTAGGTTAGGGTTAGAGTTGGGGTAGGGTTAGGGTATTAAGGTTAATGTATGGGTTAGTGTTAGGGTAAGGGTTAGGGTTAGGTTTGGGTTAGGGTTCGTATTAGGGTTAGGTTTATGGTTAGGGTATTAGGGTTAGGGTTAGAGTAGTGTTAAGGTTCGTGTTAGGGTTTGTGTTAGGGTTAGGGTATTAAGGTTTGGGTTCAGTTTGTTTCAGGGTTAGGGTCAGGGTTCATTTTAGGGTTAGGGTTTGTATTAGGGTTAGGGTTCATATTAGGGTTAGGGACCGTATTAGGGTTAATGTTAGGGTTTATATTAGAGTTATTAGGGTAGGGTTAGGTTGGGGTTCATGTTAGGGTTAGGGTTCGTGTTAGGGTTTGGGTTCGTATTAAGGTTAGGGTTCGTATTAGGGTTAGGGTAGCGTTAGGGTTAGGGTTCGTATTAGGGTTAGGGTTAGTATAAGGGTTAGGGTTCGTATTAGGGTTGGGGTTCGTATTAGGGTTAGGGTTTGTATAAGTGTTAGGGTTCGTATTAGTGTTAGGGTTAGGGTTTTAGGGTTAGGGTTATTAGGATTAGGCATAGGGTTAGTTAGGGTTAGGGTATTAGGGTGTTAGGGTTAGGTTTCATATTAGGGTTAGCGTTGGGTCAGGGTTAGGGTCAGGGTCAGAGTCAGGGTCAGGGTTTGTATTAGGGTTAGGGTTCGTATTATGGTTAGGGTTTGGGTTAGGGTTCATATTATGGTTAGGGTTAGGGTTTGTATTAGGGTTAGCGTTAGGGTTAGGATTCGTATTAGAGATATTAGGGTTATAGTTAGGGTTAGGGTAGCGTTAGAGTTAGGGTTTGTATTAGGGTAGGGTTTCTTGTTAGGGTTTGGGTTCGTATAAGGGTTAGGGTTAGGGACAGGGTTAGGTTAGGGTTAGCGTATTAGGGTTAGGTATTAGGGTTAGGGTTATATGGTTAGATTAGGGTAATGGTATTAGGGTTAGGATTAGTTTTAGGGTTCGGTTAGGGTTAGGGTTTGGGTATTAGGGTTAGGGTTAGGTTTAGGGTATTAGGGTTAGAGTATTAGGGATAGGGTTTTAGGGTTAGGGTTAGTTAGGGTTATGTTTAGGGTTCATATTAGAGTTAGGGTTCGTATTAGGGTTAGGATTCGTATTAGGGTTAGGGTTGCATTAGGGTTAGGGTTCGCGTTAGGGTTAGTTAGGGTTAGGGTATTAGGGTATTAGGGTTAGGGTTTGTATTAGGGTTCATTTTAGGGTTAGGGCTAGGGTTAGGGTTCGTATTAGGGTTAGGGCTAAGGTTCGTTTTAGGGTTAGTGTTAGGGTTAGGGTTCGTATTAGGATTAGGGTTTTAGGGTGTTAGGTTTAGAGTTATTAGGATTAGGGTTACTTAGGGTTAGGGTTAGAGTATTAGGGGTTAGGGTTGGGAGTTAGGGTTCATATTAAGGATAGGGTTAGGGTAGCGTTAGGTTTAGGGTTCACGTTAGGGTTAGGGTTTGTTTTAGGGTTAGGGTTCGTATTAGAGGTATTAGGTTTATAGTTAGGGTTAGGGTAGCGTTAGCGTAAGGGTTAGGGTTAGGTTAGGGTTAGGGTTCGTATTAGGGTTAGGTTTAGGGTTAGGGTTCGTGCGTGCGGTGGGGTGAGGCAGGTGAGGCAGAGCCATTCCTGTCATACTAACGTTTGTGCTGTCAAAGTCAGAAAAATATCTCTATACACACTGCCATATTTGCACCTCATACACGTCCGCGCTGCGCATGCGTACGCTCTCCCGTGCGTGCGCATACTCACAGTCGCGGGCACCCGCAGGCGCACGGTATGCGTATTTACGGTAGAGTTTATGTGATCGTAGCGTGCGACTCAATCATTACATATTTTCACTATATAATGTATTTTGTAGATCATGGTCCCTTTGATAGATTCTGAAAGTTTAGTTAACATAGCATGTTCCTGAACAGAGAGATCCCTCTTTGTATTGTACGAAGGGTCTAACAGGGGTCATACAGTGGTGTTTGGTATCCATCGGAAGAACATTTAAAGAGCAATATTCCGGTGTTGGTTTGGAGCGGACTAATCGCTCGTGCGAATAGTTATGGACATAAGAAGTTTATGTCCATTTACTATTATTTACTCTTACTTAGCCATGCGGCGGGAAACCCAGTATCCCACCCACCTGAACAGTTGGAAGTAGCCACAGCCCACCTGTATGAATCAACCTATGACCTTTTGTTATAATGCGAAGCCGAATTCCTGTGTCCAATGAACAATGAGATTGTAGGGACCATTGAATTGTATTGTGTGTGGGGCATAAATAGGCAGGCCGACCATATCCAGTTCACTCTCTTCAACGGTTCTCATTGCTGATAATCGGGAGCTGAATATCGAGGCGCATGCATTTCCCCTTGTGCGTAAGTTTTTCTCCGCAACTATATTGATCTTGTTATTGTGGGCCAATTTCTCTCTCTCTCTCTCTTCTCCTCTTTCTCTCTTATTTTCCCTTAAATAGTAATTGTATTGTATTTCCTGTGTAGTTATCTGGTTAGGTAGTCTATGTTATATTGTAGTGTATGATTTGTATTTGTATTCATTCTTTTGCAAGTATATCATTCATAATATATATATATTAGGCGTTGGACCCTAAGCCCAGGTATCTGTGTATTTCTTATAGTGTTAAGTATTCTCAGAGCGTCGGTGACGCTCAAACAGCTTTTGAGTTAATAAGGTTACACTGTGTTGCATCTACACCCTATCTCTACACTAAGGTTTTACTGCACAATACACTGTTTATGGTTTAGGTTTAAAGGTTTAACATTGTGAGCGTCAGCGCCGCTGGTGATCTCCTCGTGGTCCCGAGCGTCCGCTACGCTATAGCGAATCATTACATTAGTCAGCAGCCAATAGCGTGCCTGCCAGTGATCTCTTGGCCGTGAGCGAACGTGACGCTTGAGCGTCTCGACTACGGCTGAGCGATTGTTACGCAACGAGCGTACCCTTACGGTACTTCATACGTAAATAGCGTACAGTGTTCTTAGACCTCATAAAGGGTATTATATAAGATAAATATTTAGCTTTATCAATTGCGGGCTCGTCCTGTCCTTCACACATCTGCACTAGGTAATTTCAGCAGACATTATCCAGCAGCAAAGGGCGGGAGATCATATTCCTCGTAGTGCTGTTTGGATAAGCGTCTGCTTCTCTTAGTAAAGGGTGCTGAAGGAATCCGGGAACCGGAGGTAAGAACAAAACGATAGTGTCCTTTTAAAACTGTTTATTTTTCTGTCTTGCGTACACACGCACACATATCTGCATTTCTTTTCATTCGTGTATTTTCGTATATCACTCTCCTGTTTGCCAGTTTTATAGTTGATAAACGTGCTAAGAGAGATTTGACGCTATTTTATAGTTTAAGAGTAAAAAGGTAATATAGTTAAAGTATAGACAAACACAGCTGTGCCTGAGAGACAAGGCGAAGTCAGTGTGGTGCGTGGTAGATGATAAAGGATCATCTACATTGATAAACGTATAAATTGTGTTACGGTGGATCTTTGCTTTGCGTACACGTGTCTCTAACAAAGGACTGAGACTTGCGTACGCAACCCAAGGGCCGACGCACGCAGCGTATATTACGCAACGGAGCGTACGGGTACGCCCACGTAACTCAAATCACAAGTGTTAATTTTTTTCAACGCGATAAATAGCGCAATGCGGTAAATAACGCAAGGCGATAAATCGCGCAAATCTATTTTAACATTCGAAATTTAAATTAACAGATCCTTCTCCTAATTTGTAACACATCTGGTCTAAAGAGAAATTTCTGCGCAGAAATAGAAATAGAAACAAAAGTGTATATGTGGTGAGTGAGTGTTTGTTTTTACAATTTTTGAGGTTGAACCACAAGAAAAGTCGAGTTCTCGTGAGGTACATGCGTGTAAGTGACGTACATGGTGGCTAGGGAGGCATCCCTGGTTAAAACATACAATTTGAGCATTAGAGTGTAGCAGACCAGGAGGTCATACTGTAACAGACCAGGAGGTCATAGCAGACCAGCAGGTTTAGGTACAGCAGACAAGGAAGTCCGCTATACAGTCCACAGGCACAACACCAAGAAAGGGTTGGTGCAACACCCATATAGGCCATACAAGCTCTGGCTGAAGGAATTCGCAGCCGTAATTTTCGATTCCACTGGTCGCTCCGTACATAAGATTAGTTGCTTATGTGCTGAACGATTGTACCGCACGTAATTGTGTACATTAGTAAACCTGACCGGTACTATTTGTGTACGAAGGTCATAAACGCTATTTGTACATTCTAACGTGATTTGTGTAATTTTTTTTATTTTAAGGGAGGTTCGCTGCTCACTCAGGAACTATCCAACAACCGATACTTGCTGGGGAACGCGCCCCAGTAAATAAAGGTTCACAGGGGCCCTAGGTTGGGTACAACAGCTCTGGATACAGTGATTGTGTTACTGGCCAACGTGGGCGAGGAGTGAGTGGGGTACTCGGTAAACCGCCACCGTCAGCCTATTTTGAACATTTTGGTTTGCGTAAGGGTTGGCTGAATAAAGCAACACCTTCGAACTATGGGGGCCACTTGTTCAGGTAGGGGGCGATCAACCTTGGTTCGGGTTGATTCAGTGAACCGACCAGTCGGGTCGGCAAGGTACGTAATGTGTGAGAAATACGGAAGTCACACAGAAGCTTTATGTGATGAATGGGAGAGAATGACGGTACATGACGGGGAGAAATTCCCAAGAGTAGGTAGCTTCAGCACAGAAGTGTTAACGAATTTAAGGAGAAGGATATGTCTCATTAAATCAGCAAAGAGACGAATCAAGCATTATGATTATTTACAGTTGTGGCAACAGGAGGGTGACATACAGAGAGGATTGGCTCAGGCGGCGGGATCTGGCTCGATCAGAAAACTGATAGCCACGGCCCCACCGCCACCATACATATCGGGAGAAAAATTGGTTGCGGAGAATGACGCATTAAGGTGTAACAAACAAACACTTAGCAACTGTGTAAATGTTAAAGATAATGTTAACCAATTAACCAATGCAAGTATTAACCCGTGCAAGTTGTACCCTGTTTTGAACTTTCCTCAGGAGTGTGATCAAGAGGACGAATCGGCAACAATTTCAGCGCTCTCTCTAGCAGCCACCATAGCAGAGACCACAGTAGGCACAGCTCCACCCCCGAGATTAGTAACAAAGGCCCCTAGCGGAGGGATAGGTGAGGTCGTATCAACGGGTAAGTACGGCACCATACACTATGCTGAAACTATCTCACCACAGCCTGTAGAATCTACACAGAATGAAGTTGTTAGAGTTAATCCTGTTAAGGTAATAGTAGTTCCAAATGGGAAAACAGACACTTCAGGAGTCACTCCTGTTAGGAACATTGCCATGTACAGCCCATTTTCCCGAATGGAATTAAGGACCATAGTGTCGGAATTCCCTGACCCTAGAAAAGACTTAGTTGCCAGCCAAAAATACATCAGAGACCTAGGTAACACTGTAGAGCCCAACAATAAAGACTGGCAGATATTGCTGAGAGCATGTTTACCCTCCAATGTCGACGCAGCTCAATTTTTAGCTGACTGTGGATTAGATCAGGATGTACCTCTTACAGATGTGTACAACAAAGACAACGTAAAAAGAATAAGTTTGCAGTTAAAAGAGTATTTCCCAGCCGTAGTTAAATGGAGCAAAATATTCTCCATTAAACAGAAGGAGTCAGAAACAGCTGCAGAGTATTTTCACAGAGCATTATCAGAAATGGCAAAATACACAGGCATAGAGGACATTAAAACAAACATAAACCATCGAGAAGTAGCAGTATCGGTACTGATGGATGGTTTAAAAGAGTCATTGAAGACTAGGGTACAGACCACACAACCATGTTGGCGAGGTCTGTCTGTGGCTTCTTTGAGAGAGGCTGCTATTGATCACGATAGGAACATCACCAGACACAGGGAAGAACAAGGTGATAAGTTAATGGCAGTAAGTATACAGGCCCTGACCACAAGGATGCCTTTGTTTATATCACCAAACCCTGTGGGTAAGTCAAATGTGGTTACTTGTTATTCTTGTCATAAACAGGGACACATGGCACGAGATTGTAGAGTGAAGAATTCACGAAACTCATACCAACCCCCTAGACAACGACACGACACACGACATTGGGATCAGGGTCCGCAGAAACGGAGTTATGAGCCACATGCAGGGGAAACAAAAAGATATCCCCCGAACAGAGACTGGCAAGCCTCTGGTAGCTCCCAATTAACTCCATCACAAGTAGTTGCTGCCAGCGGGATTCAGGGAGGTCACCATACCCAATAGGGGTGTGGCCATACCTGTAATCTGCAGCCAGTAAAATTGATTGCAAGCCTTGGAAGTGAACCAGAAATTGCAATCAATGTAGCTGGTAAATCATTAAACTTTCTTGTAGACACAGGGGCGGCCAAATCAGTGATAAATTCGACAGTGGGCATGAGAACCACTGGTAAGACAATTCCAGCCATAGGGGTAACGGGAGTAGTCCAGCACTACCCTGTTAGCAAACCAGCCGAGATTACAGTAGGGCCTTTACATACCAAGCATTCCTTTTTGCTGGCTGCATCGGCACCGACTAATCTCCTGGGAAGAGACTTACTGTGTAAAATGGGGTGCTTCATTTATTGTACTCCTGAAGGTGTATTCTTGGACATACCTGAGAATCACGCTCAGGAAGTGCGAGACATGTTAGACTCCCCGTCAAAATTAATGTCACATACCATTATGACAAATAGGACTCCCTCCCAAGTAGAAGAAATGACATCTCAGATACCAGAGTCACTTTGGACTAAAGATGGACAGGACACTGGATTAATGGCAAACGTAGCTCCGGTAGTTGTACAAGTAAAAGATGGTAGGATAGCTCCAAAAATCCCACAGTACCCTCTGAAGCCAGAGGTGGAGTTAGGAGTGTATCCCGTAATAGAGCGCTTGCTACAACAGGGCATTCTGGTAAGATCGTCCAGCACTGCCAATAGTCCCATCTTCCCTGTTAAAAAGAGTGGGGGGAGGGGTTACCGGCTAGTGCAGGATCTAAGGGGGATTAACAAAATAGTTGAGAGTCAGTTCCCCGTAGTGCCAAATCCAGCTGTCATCCTAATGCAAATCCCTCCCACTGCGAAATTTTTCACTGTTATTGACCTCTGCTCCGCTTTCTTTTCGGTACCTCTGCACCCTGACAGTCAATATTTGTTTGCATTTACATACAGAGGAGTCCAATACACATGGACTCGATTACCACAAGGATTCATAGATAGCTCAAGTATATTTTCTCAGGCTTTGCATGATTGTTTACAGTCTTTCCAACCAGTGAGTGGATCAGTATTAATTCAGTACGTGGATGATCTACTACTGTGTTCTGATTCATTGGAAGCATCCCTGAAGGATACGAAACAGCTCCTGTTTCATCTTTCAGACACAGGACACAAGGTTTCCAAAGACAAGTTGCAATTATGCCAAACTAAGGTAAAATATTTGGGACACTGTCTAACACAAGGACTGAGACACCTGACCGCTGATAGAATTCAAGCAATTAGAGACATGACTCTGCCACAAACCCAGCAACAGATCAGAACATTTTTAGGAATGTGTGGGTATTGCCGTAACTGGATCCCAGGGTTTTCCATTCTAGCGTTACCCTTGCAGGAGATGGTCTCCTCAAACAAACCTGATCGGATTTCGCATACAGACGAGTCTGAGACAGCATTCGAGAGACTTAAACAGTGCCTAACGCAGGCACCAGCATTGGGTATGCCAGACTATGGGAAACCCTTTGAACTATACGGAACAGAAAGTGCTGGTTGCGCGGCAGGCGTACTAACCCAAAAGCACGGTGATGCCAGCAGGCCGGTAGCATATTACAGCGCTCAGCTAGATACGGTAGCGCGATCCCTCCCCACATGCTTGCGAAGCGTTGCTGCGATAGCATTGCTAGTAACGAAAAGTGAAGACGTCGTGCTAGGTCACAACCTCACAATTCATACACCACACGCAGTGTCAGCCTTGTTAAATTCTGCCCAAACCAGACACGTCTCATCAGCGCGGTTTACAAGATGGGAATTGGCACTAATGGCCCCCGTAAACATCACCATAAGGAGATGCAGTGCATTAAATCCTGCAACATATCTCCCAGGTGTGCCTGGACAGGCACAAAGGGTGGAGGATGAGAGTGGTGGGGAAGGAGAATTTAATACAAAGGAAGACACACATGATTGTATGGAATATTTGACCCAAAATTTTACCGCAAGGCCTGACATCAGTGACAACCCACTGGAAGATGTAGAACTTACGTTCTACACGGACGGTAGTTGTCATAGACAGTCAGACTCGGGAGACTTGTGTACTGGATACGCAGTCGTAGATGACCAAGGCACCATAGAAGCGGAACCGCTAGGCCCACCTCACTCCTGCCCAGGTTGCTGAACTGGTCGCCCTAACCAGAGCATGTGAATTGGCTAAGGGCAAATCAGCCAATATCTACACCGATTCTAGATACGCATTCGGGGTAGTCCATGATTTCGGAGCCCTATGGCGCCTCAGAAATTTCATGACGGCAGCTGGTACACCGGTAGCGCATGCAGCTCACATAAAAAGGCTTCTAACAGCGATACAGGAACCCGACAGAGTGGCTGTTATCAAATGTAAAGCACACACATATAGCCAAGACCCAGTATCACTTGGTAACAGCCGAGCAGACGAAGCTGCTAAATTAGCAGCTGCTACCCCCAGACAGACAGACACCACACAACTGATGGTATTTAATACCATCAACACACAGAAGTTGTGTGAGATGCAAAATTTGTGTTCCACACAGGAAAAGGCAGTCTGGAAGGCAAAAGGATATGGTCAGGAGTCCTCAGGACTCTGGACGGATGGACACGGTAAACCAGTGGCCCCCAGAGCATACCTTCCATGTTTAGCTGAGGCAGCTCACGGGCTGACTCATCTGGGCAAGGAAGGGATGTGCAAGTTGGTAAGAGCATATTGGTGTGCCCCAGGATTTTCATCTCATGCGAGTAAAAGGGCAATGTCATGCCTTACCTGTCTGAGAAAGAACATCGGAAAGGCAATACCTACAGAACCATCTCATATCCCACCTGCCGGCGGCCCTTTCCAGGTAATACAGATTGACTTCATTCAATTACCCCCTTGTCGAAATTTGAAATATGTACTTGTTTGTATAGATGTTTTCTCAAATTGGGTCGAAGCATTTCCAGCGGCCACAAATACCGCTATGTTTACTGCTAAGAAAATTGTGCAGGAATTTGTATGTAGATATGGTATCCCTAGAATTATCGAAAGTGATAGGGGTACCCATTTTACAGGTGATGTCTTTCAAGGAATGTGTAAATTGATGGGAATTGATAGCAAGCTGCACACTCCATACCGTCCACAGGCGAGTGCGAAAGTGGAAAGAGTGAACAGCACTATTAAAAATAAACTGAGTAAAGTGATGGCAGAGACAGGATTGACATGGCCAGAAGCTTTACCCATTGTACTATACAGCATCAGAACCACTCCCAGGTCCCCTCTTAATCTGTCTCCCTTTGAAATCTTGTTTGGTCGACAACCGCATGTTATGATTAACCCTCAGGATGATTTGAAGTGTAACAATGAAGTGACTGTAAAATACTTGATTAACATGAGTAAACAGTTAAGGAATCAAAATGATAATCTGAAGTTAGTGATTCCTGATTTACCAGATAGTAACTGTCATGACATTGAACCTGGGGATTATGTAATGATACGGAATTTTCTACGCTCAGGTTGCCTTATTGACAGATGGGAAGGACCATACCAGCTCTTATTGACTAGCACTACAGCATTGAAGGTTGCTGAGAGAGAGACTTGGGTTCATTCGTCCCACTGTAAAAAGGTTGCTGATCCAGAGAGGCCCCGTGATAAGGAACAGACGGTAGAGGTTGTATCACTGGAGTGTCTGTTCCAGGAGGACTGAGGCGGCACCTGAGCATTAAAAATCACAAGACCAAAAGCAGTTGTCGATCCCCTGTTCCCTTTTATTGTTTTTCTCCAACTTCCCATCCCCTCTCCCTCAAATTATTTTTTTTTCCCCCTTCTCATTCTTCTCCGTTTCCTCCTACAAGATGGACTTGCCCCAAGAGACTGTGATCCGGATTTTCCTGTTGACCATGATGTTGACCAGAGCAGTCTGTTCCGGCGAGAGTACCATGGAGGTCGAGAGAGGTTCTGGAATGGGTTCTGATGACAGAGATGGAGGCGTAGTTTTCCAAGAACAACATAATCAACAAGCAAAGGCGAGTATCAGAAAACGATCCGATAGCATTGACCATAGAAGGAATTGTGAAGGATTGTTAGCTGAAGAAAACTGTATCTGTCGGCTCTGTAACAATGTCATTGAGGATGGGTGCATAAAGAAATGCCAATCCAGTTTTAATATCCATATGGACCGGCATCCATTGAGTGACTATCACTCCTTAGTGGGTAGTGTGTTAAATAAAACAGATTGTTGGGTATGCTCTCAAGTACCTCAAGGTCATAGCAAATCAGGTCTAGTACCATTTCCTTTAACGTTAGGGGAGGTACTTGAGTTAAGTGGTGGGAGACCGGTGGACAGGAGGTTTAATATCTCCAGCCCTCCTAGTTTGAAGCTCCACCAATACCATGTGGATAGGTCCCTATTATGTTTTAACATCCCCAACCCCCGAAAGCCGGGAAATTGGGAAGTGTCATGGAGTAATCAAACCATGACCTTTTTGCATAGAGCAGATAGAATGCCTACAGATACAGAGCTTATACGCCACATAGCCAGTAGAGGAAAATCTTTCCGGTATAGGTATACCTTAGGAAATAGGATTACGAGAGTTGGAGAGGTATCACCAGGATACTGTGCACATATCGTACAACCTGATACGTGTACTAAGCAGATGGAAGAATTAGGGTTAGGAGATTTCACATGGAAGGTGTGTAATATGGTTATGTCCTACTCCGTCCCATATGTTCTCCCCGATGATGCATATTTCATATGCGTGAGAAAGGCGTATAAGTGGCTTGCCCCAAACTCTGAAGGATTGTGTTATATTGGAAAAGTACTGCCTGAAGTAATGACTGTATCACATGACAAAATGAAAGACATACACCGTGTTGCCCAAACTCCTTATACTCACACCCATTACGAGCACGTAGTTAAACGGCACCTGATAGAAAGAACAGAGCATCCGGCCTCTGACATGATCCATGAATCCACCGGGATTCAGTTTCTAATCGCGTTAGATATCACTCGCACCGCTAGAGGAGTGTTGAATTATAAATACATTTCTGCGCTCGCCAATTTGTTAGATAATATCACTGAAATGTATGATGACACGTTTAGGTATACTGGAAGAGAACTTCAGGCTTATAAATAGAACTGGTACAGCATAGAATGGTTCTTAATTACCTCACATCAGTGACAGGCGGATATTGTGTCACACTGGCAACACAATACGGCGTGAAATGTTGCACATATATTACGAATAGCACCGAGGACCCGGTCGAGGTCATAGACCAAAAGATGGACGATATTCTCCAACTGAAGTGGGAATTTCGCAGGAGACACAATCTCACTCTTGCTGCTGTAGGTAATGAGCTGACTGGTTGGGTGTCATGGTTGAACCCGCGAAATTGGTTCTCTGGTTTAGGAGACTGGGCTCAAGGAGTCATAATGGATGTTGGGAAGTTTCTCCTATGTATCTTAGGTGTTATCATAACGATTGGTTTGATATTTAGATGCGGTCAGGCTTTAATGAGGTGCAATCGTCGTACTAGGGTAATGAGTTTAAGGAGTGAGGAAACTGTAATTCCAATGGACTTGATTTATGACCCAAATGTAGAAACAATGATGTGATGAAAATGCGATTTCTACGGTCCGTTTCTTTCACCTGTTTTTCCGTTTCCTCCAAGGTAAAAAGACCCACTTGGACGAGGAATTTGATGAGCCGATATACAGAAAACAGAGGGATTAAAGAAGAAGTTTTGACAACCTGATACACAGATTTTTGATGAACTATGCCATGGATCCCCAGTTTCCCTAGAAATTTTAAAATTAAGCTAGCCCAACACTTTTGTAAATCTATGTACATTGACAGCTTTTGCTCGCACCTTATGGGCAAAAGCACAAAGAAGACTGCATTCAACAGACACCAAACAAGACCTCAATCGACGAATGTACATTTACCTGACATAGAATACCACCGCATTTACCGTAATTATGTCTTTTCTTCATTTCTACAACCCTCAGGTAATGACACACATAGTCGATAGGGAATACAGGCACAGATATCAGCAATCACATATCTCCCCCATTCATGTATCATCAACTAAAATGTGCTCCCCATTTTGTTACAACCAAAATCCGAAAAGAGCTCGGTAAAGTTTGACAGCCCATCCACAGACCCGTACCACGGGATAAGAAGGAATTCAAATGTATACTTCGCAATACCTCGAAGCTTGATTTAAAACATGTACGGCACGATGATACATGACCCCCAAAACATGGATTCATACACACATGCTTCTGCTATCTCACTAGGTCATACCCTCTTCACACCTTCTCCTCTCTCCTCCCTTACCCAACCATGGAAATGTATTAACCCCTGACATATATTTTTCTCTTTTTGAAATGTTTTAGGAAGTGGCAGTTATTGTTGACTGCCAAAGGGTGGACTGTCAAAGTCAGAAAAATATCTCTATACACACTGCCATATTTGCACCTCATACACGTCCGCGCTGCGCATGCGTACGCTCTCCCGTGCGTGCGCATACTCACAGTCGCGGGCACCCGCAGGCGCACGGTATGCGTATTTACGGTAGAGTTTATGTGATCGTAGCGTGCGACTCAATCATTACATATTTTCACTATATAATGTATTTTGTAGATCATGGTCCCTTTGATAGATTCTGAAAGTTTAGTTAACATAGCATGTTCCTGAACAGAGAGATCCCTCTTTGTATTGTACGAAGGGTCTAACAGGGGTCATACAGTGGTGTTTGGTATCCATCGGAAGAACATTTAAAGAGCAATATTCCGGTGTTGGTTTGGAGCGGACTAATCGCTCGTGCGAATAGTTATGGACATAAGAAGTTTATGTCCATTTACTATTATTTACTCTTACTTAGCCATGCGGCGGGAAACCCAGTATCCCACCCACCTGAACAGTTGGAAGTAGCCACAGCCCACCTGTATGAATCAACCTATGACCTTTTGTTATAATGCGAAGCCGAATTCCTGTGTCCAATGAACAATGAGATTGTAGGGACCATTGAATTGTATTGTGTGTGGGGCATAAATAGGCAGGCCGACCATATCCAGTTCACTCTCTTCAACGGTTCTCATTGCTGATAATCGGGAGCTGAATATCGAGGCGCATGCAATCGTTTCCCCTTGTGCATAAGTTTTTCTCCGCAACTATATTGATCTTGTTATTGTGGGCCAATTTCTCTCTCTCTCTCTCTTCTCCTCTTTCTCTCTTATTTTCCCTTAAATAGTAATTGTATTGTATTTCCTGTGTAGTTATCTGGTTAGGTAGTCTATGTTATATTGTAGTGTATGATTTGTATTTGTATTCATTCTTTTGCAAGTATATCATTCATAATATATATATATTAGGCGTTGGACCCTAAGCCCAGGTATCTGTGTATTTCTTATAGTGTTAAGTATTCTCAGAGCGTCGGTGACGCTCAAACAGCTTTTGAGTTAATAAGGTTACACTGTGTTGCATCTACACCCTATCTCTACACTAAGGTTTTACTGCACAATACACTGTTTATGGTTTAGGTTTAAAGGTTTAACATTGTGAGCGTCAGCGCCGCTGGTGATCTCCTCGTGGTCCCGAGCGTCCGCTACGCTATAGCGAATCATTACGTTAGTCAGCAGCCAATAGCGTGCCTGCCAGTGATCTCTTGGCCGTGAGCGAACGTGACGCTTGAGCGTCTCGACTACGGCTGAGCGATTGTTACGCAACGAGCGTACCCTTACGGTACTTCATACGTAAATAGCGTACAGTGTTCTTAGACCTCATAAAGGGTATTATATAAGATAAATATTTAGCTTTATCAGTGCCAGAGTTTTGACTGTATAAAGTATGTGAAAAATAAAAAGAATATGTTTGAAAAATCTTTTTTGCATTATTGTAATAATTTTTATAGCCAAAAATGTGGAGTCAAAAGTCTATGGCAGGTGAGGCAGTGCCTCACCTGCTTATCTCTTCCACACATATCTGATCAAAACTCCAAAAATGTCCTGGAGTTTATACTGCTGCAGCTGTGTATAATGCCCACATGATCCCTTTGGCTCATATATTTTGTGTAAATCTGGCTCTGGTGCTAGCCAGTGCCTCTTGAGCCATTTAGCTCACCGCACGTCCCTGCGTGTTAGGGTTAATGTTAGTGTTAGGGTTAGCTTAGGGTTAGGGTATTAGGGTTAGGTTATGGTTAGGGTTAGGGTATTAGGGATAGGGTATTAGTGTTAGGGTATTAGGGTTAGGGTTAAGGTTAGTTAGGGTTAGTGTTCGTATTAGGATTAGGGTTAGGGTTACATAGGGTTAGGGTTTGGGTATTAGTGTGTTAGGGTTAGAGGTTAGGGTTCATATTAGGGATAGGGTTAGGGTAGCGTTGGGTTTAGGTTTTTTTTTAGGGTTAGGGTTCGTATTAGAGTTATTAGGGTTATAGTTATGGTTAAGGTAGCATTAGAGGTAGGGTTAGGTTAGGGTTAGGGTTCGTATTAGGGTTAGGTTTTGGGTTAGGGTTCGTGTTAGGGTTAGGGTATAAGGATTAGGGTTAGGGTTTTAGGGTTAGGGTTAGGGAATTAGGAAATTAGGGTTATGGTTTTAGGGTTAGTTAGAGTTAGGGTTAGGGTATTAAGGTATTAGGGTTAGGGTTAGGGTTTGTGTTAGGGTTCAGATTAGGGTTAGGATTTGTATTAGGGTTAGCGTTCGTATTAGTGTTAGGGTTCGTAAAAGAATTATGGTTAGTATTTTAGGGTTAGGGTTAGTGTTATTAGGATAAGGGTTAGGGTTATTTAGGGTTTGGGTTAAGTTATTAGGTTGTTAGGGATAGGGTTCATATTAGGGTTAGGGTTTGCTTTGTGTCAGGGTTAGGGTTAGCGTCAGGGTTAGTATTAGGTTTAGGGTTCGGATTAGGGTTAGGGTTTGGGTTACGGTTCATATTAGGGTTAGGGTTCGTATTAGGTTTAGCGTTAGGGTTAGGGTTCGTATTAGAGATATTAGGGTTACAGTTAGGGTTAGGGTAGCAATAGAGTTAGGGTTAGTGTTCGTATTAGGGTTAGGTTTAGTATTTCTTATTAGGGTTAGGGTTCGTATTAGGGTTAGGGTTAGGGTTAGGTTAGGGTTAGCCTTAGGGTATTAGAGTTATGGTTAGGGTACTAGGGTTAGAATTAGGGTAGTGGTATTAGGGTTGGGGTTTGTGTTAGGGTTGGGGTTTGTGTAAGGGTTAGGATTAGGGTTAGGTTAGGGTTAGGGTTAGGGTTGGGTTAGGGTATTATGTTTAGGGTTAGGGTTCGTAGTGTGTATAGGGTAAGGTTTAGGATTCGGGTATTAGGGTTAGGGTTATGGTTAGTGTTAGGGTTAGGTTAGAGTTAGGGTTTGGGTAATAGTGTAAAGGTAAGTGTTAGGGTTAGGTTAGGGTTAGGTTATTAGGGTTAGGGTATTAGGGTTAGAGTATTAGGGTTAGGTTAGGGTAGCGTTAGGGTTAGGGTTCGTATTAGGGTTAGGGTTAGGGTTAGTTAGGGTTCATATTACAGTTAGGGTTTGTATTAGGGTTAGGATTCGTATTAGGGTTATGGGTAGGGTAACAGTAGGGTTATGGTTTGTTAGGGTAAGAGAATTAGGGTATTAGGGTTCTTATTAGGGTTAGGGTCAGGGTTTGTATTAGGGTTCATATTAGGGTTAGGGTTCGTATTAGGGTTAGGGCTAGGGTTCATATTAGGGTTAGCGATAGGGTTAGGGTTCGTATTAGGGTTAGGGTTTTAGGGTTTTAGGGTTTGGTTCAGGGTTATTAGGATTAGGGTTAGAGTATTAGGGTGTTAGGGTTAGGGTGTTAGGGTTCATATTAGGGATAGGGTTAGGGTAGCGTTAGGGTTACGGTTCGTGTTAGGGTTAGGGTTTGTTTTAGGGTTAGGGTTAGGGCATTAGGGTGTTAGGGTTAGAGGTTAGGGTTAGGGTTCATATTAGGGATAGGGTTAGGGTAGTGTTAGGGTTAGGGTTCACGTTGGGGTTTCTTTTAGGGTTAGGGTTCGTATTAGAGGTATTAGGGTTATAGTTAGGGTTAGGGTAGCGTTAGAGTTAGGGTTAGGGTTCGTATTAGGGTTAGGTTTAGGGTTAGGGTTCGTGTTAGGGTTGGGTTATTGTTGGGGTTAGGGTTAGGTTAGGGTTAGGGTATTAGGGATAGGGTATTAGGGTTAGGGTATTAGGGTTAGGGTTAAGGTTAAGGTTAGATTGGGGTCGTATTAGGGTTAGGGTACATATTAGGGTTAGGGTTAGAGTAGCATTAGTGTTAGGTTTCGTGTTAGGGTTAGGGTTTGGGATAGGGTTAGGGTTAGGGGTAGGGTTTGGTTAGGATATTAGAGTTAGGGTTCGTATTAGGGTTAGGGTTAGGGTATTAGGGTTAGGGTTAGGATTATATAGTTAGGATTTTATAGTTAGGGTAAGGGTTAAGGAATTAGGGTTATGGTATAAGGGTTAGGTTTAGTTAGGGTTAAGGTATTTGGGTATAAGCGTTAGGGTTTGTATTAGGGTTCAGATTAGGGTTAGGTTTAGGATTTGTATTAGGGTTAGGGTTCGTATTAGGGTTAGGGTTACATTTCATATTATTGTTATGGTTAGGCTTAGGGTTTTAGGGTTAGGGTCAGAATTAGGGTTATTAGGATTAGGGATACTTAGGTTTAGGGTTAGGGTATTAGGGTGTTAGGGTTAGGGGTTAGGGTTCGTGTCAGGGTTAGGGTAGTGTTAGGGTTAGGGTTCACATTAGGGTTTGTATTAGGGTTAGGGTTCGTATTAGAAGTATTAGGGTAATAGTTAGGGTTAGGGTAGCGTTTGAGTTAGGGTTAGGGTTAGGTTAGGGATAGGGTAAGGATTAGGGTTAGAGTTGGGGTAGGGTTAGGGTATTAAGGTTAATGTATGGGTTAGTGTTAGGGTAAGGGTTAGGGTTAGGTTTGGGTTAGGGTTAGGGTTCGTATTAGGGTTAGGTTTATGGTTAGGGTATTAGGGTTAGGGTTAGAGTAGTGTTAGGGTTCATGTTAGGGTTTGTGTTAGGGTTAGGGTATTAGGGTTTGTGTTCAGTTTGTTTCAGGGTTAGGGTCAGGGTTCATTTTAGGGTTAGGGTTTTTATTAGGGTTAGGGTTCGTATTAGGGTTAATGTACGTATTAGGGTTAGAGACCGTATTAGGGTTAATGTTAGGGTTTGTATTAGAGTTATTAGGGTTAGGGTTAGGTTAGGGTTCATGTTAGGGTTAGGGTTCGTGTTAGGGTTTGGGTTCGTATTAAGGTTAGGGTATGTATTAGGGTTAGGGTAGCGTTAGGGTTCGTATTAGGGTTAGGGTAAGAATAAGGGTTAGGGTTCGTATTAGGGTTGGCGTTCGTATTAGGGTTAGGGTTTGTATAAGTGTTATGTTCCGTATTAGTGTTAGGGTTAGGGTTTTAGTGTTACGGTTATTAGGATTAGGCATAGGGTTAGTTAGGGTTAGGGTTAGGTTTAGCGTATTTGGGTGTTAGGGTTAGGGTTCATATTAGGGTTAGCGTTGGGTCAGGGTTAGGGTTAGGGTCAGGGTCAGAGTCAGGGTCAGGGTTTGTATTAGGGTTAGGGTTCGTATTATGGTTAGGGTTTGGGTTAGGGTTCATATTATGGTTAGGGTTAGGGTTTGTATTAGGGTTAGCATTAGGGTTAGGATTCGTATTAGAGATATTAGGGTTATAGTTAGGGTTAGGGTAGCGTTAGAGTAAGGTTTTGTATTAGGGTTAGGGTTTCTTGTTAGGGTTAGGGTTCGTATAAGGGTTAGGATTAGGGATAGGGTTAGGTTAGGGTTAGGGTATTAGGGTTAGGTATTAGGGTTAGGGTTATATGGTTAGATTAGCGTAATGGTATTAGGGTTAGGGTAGTGTTAGGGTTAGGGTTTGGTTAGGGTTAGGGTTTGGATATTAGGGTTAGGGTTAGGTTTAGGGTGTTAGGGTTAGAGTATTAGGGATAGGGTTTTAGGGTTAGGGTTAGTTAGGGTTATGTTTAGGGTTCATATTAGAGTTAGGGTTCGTATTAGAGTTAGGATTTGTATTAGGGTTAGGGTTCGCGATAGGGTTAGGGTTAGTTAGGGTTAGGGTATTAGGGTATTAGGGTTTGTATTAGGGTTCATTTTAGGGTTAGGGCTAGGGTTCGTATTAGGGTTAGGGCAAAGGTTCTTATTAGGGATAGCGTTAGGGTTAAGGTTCATATTAGGATTAGGGTTTTAAGGTGTTAGGTTTAGGGTTATTAGGATTAGGGTTAGGGTTACTTAGGGTTAGGGTTAGAGTATTAGGGGGTTAGGGTTGGGAGTTAGGGTTCATATTAAGGATAGGGTTAGGGTAGCGTTAGTTTTAGGGTTCACTTTAGGGTTAGGGTTTGTTTTAGGGTTAGGGTTCGTATTAGAGGTTTTAGTGTTATAGTTAGGGTTAGGGTAGCGTTAGCGTAAGGGTTAGGGTTAGGTTAGGGTTCATATTAGGGTTAGGTTTAGGGTTAGGGTTCGTGCGTGCGGTGGGGTGAGGCAGGTGAGGCAGAGCCATTCCTGTCATACTAACGTTTGTGCCAGAGTTTTGACTGTATAAAGTATGTGAAAAATAAAAAGAATATGTTTGAAAAATCTTTTTTACATTATTGTAATAATTTTTATAGCCAAAAATGTGGAGTCAAAAGTCTATGGCAGGTGAGGCAGTGCCTCACCTGCTTATCTCTTCCGCACATATCTGATCAAAACTCCAAAAATTTCCTGGAGTTTATACTGCTGCAGCTGTGTATAATGCCCACATGATCCCTTTGGCTCATATATTTTGTGTAAATCTGGCTCTGGTGCTAGCCAGTGCCTCTTGAGCCATTTAGCTCACCGCACATCCCTGCGTGTTAGGGTTAATGTTAGTGTTAGGGTTAGGTTAGGGTTAGGGTATTAGGGTTAGGTTATGGTTAGGGTTAGGGTATTAGGGATAGGGTATTAGTGTTAGGGTATTAGGGTTAGGGTTAAGGTTAGTTAGGGTTAGTGTTCGTATTAGGATTAGGGTTAGGGTTACATAGGGTTAGGGTTTGGGTATTAGTGTGTTAGGGTTAGAGGTTAGGGTTCATATTAGGGATAGGGTTAGGGTAGCATTGGGTTTAGGTTTTTTTTTAGGGTTAGGGTTCGTATTAGAGGTATTAGGGTTATAGTTATGGTTAAGGTAGCATTAGAGGTAGGGTTAGGTTAGGGTTAGGGTTCGTATTAGGGTTAGGTTTTGGGTTAGGGTTCGCGTTCGTGTTAGGGTTAGGGTATAAGGATTAGGGTTAGAGTTTTAGGGTTAGGGTTAGGGAATTAGGAAATTAGGGTTATGGTATTAGGGTTAGTTAGAGTTAGGGTTAGGGTATTACGGTATTAGTGTTATGGTATTAGGGTTAGGGTTAAGGTTAGTTAGGGTTAGTGTTCATATTAGGATTAGGGTTAGGGTTACATAGGGTTAGGGTTTGGGTATTAGTGTTTTAGGGTTAGAGGTTAGGGTTCATATTAGGGATAGGGTTAGGTAGCGTTAAGTTTAGGGTTTTTTTAGGGTTAGGGTTCGTATTAGAGGTATTAGGGTTATAGTTATGGTTAAGGTAGCATTAGAGGTAGGGTTAGGTTAGGGTTAGGGTTCGTATTAGGGTTAGGTTTTAGGTTAGGGTTCGTGTTAGGGTTAGTGTTAGGGTTAGGGTTAGGATTTGGTTAGGGTATTAGGGTTAGGGCTTGTATTAGGGTTAGGGTTAGGGTATAAGGATTAGGGTTAGGGTTTTAGGGTTAGGGTTAGGGAATTAGGAAATTAGGGTTATGGTATTAGGGTTAGTTAGAGTTAGGGTTAGGGTATTACGGTATTAGGGTTAGGGTTTGTGTTAGGGTTCAGATTAGGGTTAGGGTTAGGATTTGTATTAGGGTTAGGGTTCGTATTAGTGTTAGGGTTCGTAATAGGATTATGGTTAGTGTTTTAGAGTTAGGGTTAGTGTTATTAGGATAAGGGTTAGGGTTATTTAGGGTTAGGGTTTGCTTTGGGTCAGGGTTAGGGTTAGGGTCAGGGTTAGTATTAGGTTTAGGGTTCGTATTAGGGTTAGGGTTTGGGTTACAGTTCATATTAGGGTTAGGGTTCATATCAGGTTTAGCGTTAGGGTTTAGTATTTCTTGTTAGGGTTAGGGTTCGTATTAGGGTTAGGGTTAGGTTAGGGTTAGGCTTAGGGTATTAGGGTTATAGTTAGGGTACTAGGGTTAGAATTAGGGTAGTGGTATTAGGGTTAGGGTTGGGGTTTGTGTAAGGGTTAGGATTAGGGTTAGGTTAGGGTTAGGGTTGGGTTAGGGTTAGGGTATTATGATTATGGCTAGGGTTCGTATTGTGTTTAGGGTTAGGTTTAGGATTAGGGTATTAGGGTTAGGGTTATGGTTAGTGTTAGGGTTAGGTTAGGGTTAGGGTTTGGGTAATAGAGTAAAGGTAAGTGTAAGGGTTAGGTTAGGGTTAGGGTTAGGGTATTAGGGTTAGAGTATTAGGGTTAGGTTAGGGTTAGTTAGGGTTAGGGATCGTATTAGGGTTAGGGTTAGTTAGGGTTAGAGTTAGGGTATTTTGGTATTAGGGTTAGGGTTCGTATTAGGGTTCATATTAGGGTAAGGGTTAGGGATAGGGTTCGTATTAGGGTTAGGGTTGGGTCAGGTTTAGGGTTAGGGTCAGGGTTAGGGTTCGTATTAGGGTTAGGGTGCGTATTAGGGTTAGGGTTAAAGTAGTGTTAGAGTTAGGGTTAGGGTTCGTATTAGGGTTCGTATTAGGGTAAGGGTTTGTGTTAGGGTTAGGTTTTGAGTTAGTTTAGGGTTAGGGTTAGGATTATAGTATTTTGGTTAGGGTTAGGGTGTTAGGGTTAGGGTTAGGTTAGGTTAGGGTTAGGGTTAGGTTAGGGTTAGGGTATTAGGGTTAGGGTTAGGTTAAGGTTAGGGTTAGGGTATTAGGGTTAGGGTATTAGGGTTAGAATTAGGGTTATGGTATTAGGGTTAGGGTTTGTTAGGGTTATGGTATTAGGGTTAGAGTATTAGGGTTCGTATTAGGGTTCGTATTATGGTTAGGGTTCGTATTAGGGATAGGGTTAGGGTTTGTATAAGTGTTAGGGTTTGAATTAGGGTTAGGGTTTTAGGGTTAGGGTTATTAGGATTAGGCATAGGGTTAGTTAGGGTTAGGGTTAGGTTTAGGGTATTAGGGTGTTAGGGTTAGTGTTCATATTAGGGTTAGCATTGGGTCAGGGTTAGGGTTTGGGTCAGGGTTTGTATTAGGATTATGGTTCTTATTAGGATTAGGGTTCGTATTAGGGTTAGCGTTAGGGTTAGGATTAGTATTATAGATATTAGGGTTATAGAAAGGGTTAGGGTAGCGTTAGAGTTAGGATTCGTATTAGGGATAGGGTTTCTTGTTAGGGTTAGGGTTCGTATTAGGGTTAGGGTTAGGTTAGGGTTAGGGTATTAGGGTTAGGGTTATAGGGTTAGAATTAGGGTAATGGTTTTAGGGTTAGTGTTTAGGTTAGGGTTCGGTTAGGGTTAGGGTTTGGGCATTAGGGTTAGGGTTAGGTTAGGGTATTAGGGTTAGAATTAGAATTTATGGTATTTGGGTTAGGGTTCGTGTTAGAGTTAGGGTTAGGGTGTTAGGGTAAGTGTTAGAATTAGGATAGTGTTAGGGTTAAGGTTCATATTAGGGTTAGGGTTCGTGTTAGGGTTAGGGTTTGGTATAGGGTATTAGGGTTAGGGTTAGTGTTAGGGTTAGAATTAGGTTAGTGTTAGGGTTAAGGTGCGTATTAGGGTTAGGGTTCGTGTTAGGATTAGGGTTAGGTTTCGGGTATTAGGGTTAGGGTTTCGGGTATTAGGGTTAGGGTTAGTTTAGGGTTAATGTTATGGTATTAGGGATAGGGTATTAGGCTTAAGGTATTATGCTATTAGGGTTAGTGTTCATATTAGGGTTAGGCGTAGGGATCGTATTAGGGTTAGGGTTTGTATTATGGTTAGGGTTAGGGTAGCATTAGGGTTAGGGTTTGCATAATGGTTAGGATTAGGGTTAGTTAGGGCTAGGGTTAGAGTATTAGGATATTAGGTTCGTGTTAGGGTTAGAGTTTGGGATATTTAGGATTAGGATTCGTATTAGGGTTCATATTAGGGTTAGGGTTCATATTAGGGTTAGGGTTCGTGTTAGGGTTAGGGTTTTAGGGTTAGGGTTATTAGGATTAGGGTTAGGGTTACTTAGGGTTATGGTTTGTATTAGGGTTAGGGTTAGGATAGCGTTATCGTTCGCGTTAGGTCAGGGTTTGTTTTAGGGTTAGGGTTCGTATTAGAGGTATGAGGTTTATAGTTAGGGTTAGGATAGCGTTAGAGTTAGGATTAGGGTTAGGTTAGGGTTAGGGTTAGGGTATGAGGGATAGGGTTTTAGAGTTAGGGTTACGGTATTAGGGTTAGGGTTAAGGTTAGGGTTATTTAAGGTTAGGGTTCGTATTAGGGTTAGGGTTCATATTAGTTTTAGGGTTCGTATTAGGGTTAGGGTTAGAGCAGCATTAGGGTTATTATTATTATTATGTATTAATATGTATTAATATGTATTATTATTATTAGAGGCTTTAATCACGTATGATCTGCTTAGCTAAACGGCAGAAGCCCTTATTGTGCACAAAGCAAGTCTAAGTGACTAATTAAGTGTGGGTGCCCTTAACCTGAGGAGGGAGAAAAGTTCCGTCTGGGACTAAGGATTTATAATAATACATGCTTGGATGAAATATTAACACCTTAAAGGAAAAACCTTGCATGGTTGCATGCCATTAACCAAAAAGCACTGGACATTTTGTTTCTGTTTAAATTGTTTTTAGTGATATTACTAATATTGCATGAGAGAGTTTTAAAAGGTGCATTTAAAAATATATGAACTAAGTGTATAGATTATATTAGCTACTTAAATTGGAGTGGAAAGATATTTTCTACTAGTATTATATCAATTGGTTTTATGTAAGATCATTTTATGTGATGCTGGCCGGTATCAAGTACTTTGTATGTATGTGTGTATGTGTGGAAAGTAATTTTATGTGAAAATAAATATCCACATCAGATTGATTTGCGCAGTCCCAGTCTTTTGTTTTTTGTAGGTTTAGGGTTAGGTTAGGGTTCGAAATAGGGTTAGGGTTAGGGTTAGGATTAGGGTGTTAGGGTTAGGGTTACTGTTAGGGTTAGTCTAGAGTTAGGGTTAGGGTATTAGGGTTAGTTAAGGTTCACATTAGAGTTAGGGTTAGGGTTCGTGTTAGGGGTAGGGTTCATATTAGGGTTAGGTTTAGAGTTAGGTTAGGGTTAAGGTATTAGGGTTAGGGTAATAGGGTTAGCGTTAGGGTTAGGATATGAGGGTTAGGGTTAGTTATGTTTAGGTTTCGTATTAAGGTTAGGAATAGGGTTTTAGGGTTAGGGTTAAGGTATCAGGGTTAGAATTAGAATTTATGGTATTAGGGTTAGGGTTCGTGTTAAGGTTAGGGTTCGTGTTAGGGTTTGTGTAAGGGTTTGGTTTAGTTTAGGTTTAGGATTAGGGTTACGGTTAGGGTTGGGTTAGGTTTAGGGTTATGTTATTAAGGTTAGGGTTAGGTTAGGGTTAGGGTTCGTGTTAGGGTTAGGGTTAGTATTAGGGTATTATGGTTACGGTTAGTGTTAGGGTTAGGGTTAAGTTAGGGTTAGGGTATTAGGGTTAGGGTTTGTTAGGGTTAGGGTTGATATTAGGGTCAGGATTCATATTAGGGTTAGGGTTCGTATTAGGGTTAGGGTTAGTATTAGGGTATTATGGTTACGGTTAGTGTTATGGTTAGGGTTAAATTAGGGTTAGGGTATTAGGGTTAGGGTTTGTTAGGGTTAGGGTTCATATTAGGGTCAGGATTCATATTAGGGTTAGGGTTCATATTAGGGTTAGCATTCGTATTAGGGTTAGGTTTAGATTAGCTTTAGGATTAGGGGTCGCATTACGTTAGGGTTAGTTACGGTTAGGGTTAGTGTTAGTTAGGGTTAGAGTTAGGATATTAGGTTATTAGGGTTAGGGTTCGTATTAGGGTTTGGTTTAGGGTTCGTATTAGGGTTAGGGTTCGTATTAGGGTTAGGGTTCGTATTAGAGTTAGGGTCAGTGTTTTAATGTTTTAGTGTTAGGGTTAGGGTTATTAGGATTAGGGTTAGGGTTAGAGTAGTGTTAGGGTTAGGGTTCGTGTTAGGGTTAGTGTTAGAGTTAGGGTTTGTGTTAGAGTTAGGGTTAGGGTTAGTATTAGGGTTACGGTAGGGTTTGATTAGGGTTATGGTTATGGTATTAAGGTTAGGGTTAGGTTAGGGTTCCTATTAAGGTTAGAGTTAGGATTATGGTATTATGGTTAGGGTTAGTGTTAGGGTTAGGTTAGGGTTAGGGTATTAGGGTTAGTTATGGTTAGGGTTCATATTAGGGTTAGGGTTCGTATTAGGGTTAGGGTTCGTATTAGAGTTAGGGTTAGGGTTCATGTTAGGGGTAGGGAACATATTAGGGTTAGGGTTAGAGTTAGGTTAGGGTTAGGGTATTAGGATTAGGGTAATAGGGTTAGCGTTAGGGTTAGGATATGAGGGTTAGGGTTAGTTAGAGTTAGGGTTCGTATTAAGGTTAGGGTTAGCATTTTAGGGTTAGGGTTATGGTATTAGGGTTAGAATTATAATTTATGGTATTAGGGTTAGGGTTCGTGTTAGGGATAGGGTTAGGGTTAGTGTTAGGGTTAGGGTTAGGGTTTGTGTAAGGGTTTGGGTTAGGATAGGGTTAGGATTAGGGTTACGGTTAGGGTTGGGTTAGGGTTATGGTATTAAGGTTAGAGTTAGGGTTAGGGTTCGTATTAGGGTTAGGGTTAGGGTTAGGATTAGGGTATTAGGGTTATTGTTAGTGTTATTGTTAAGGTTAGGTTAGTGTTAGGGTATTAGGGATAGGGTTAGTTAGGGTTAGGGTTCATATTAGGGTTAGGGTTCATATTAGGGTTAGGGTTCGTATTAGGGTTAGGGTTCGTATTAGGGTTAGATTTAGATTAGCTTTAGGATTAGGGTTCGCGTTATGTTAGGGTTAGTTAGGGTTAGGGTATTAGGCTATTAGGGTTATGTTTCGTATTAGGGTTAGGGTACATATCAAGGTTAGGGTTTGTATTAGCGTTATGGTTATAGGGTTTTAGGGTTATGGTTATTAGATTAGGGTTAGGGTTACATAGGGTTAGGGTTAGTGTTAGAGTTAGGTTATGGATAGGGTTAGGGTTCGTATTAGGGTTAGGGTTCGTATTAGAGTTAGGGTCAGTGTTTTAATGTTTTAGTGTTAGGGTTAGGGTTATTAGGATTAGGGTTAGAGTAGTGTTAGGGTTAGGGTTCGTGTTAGGGTTAGTGTTAGAGTTAGGGTTTGTGTTAGAGTTAGGGTTAGGGTTAGTATTAGGGTTACGGTAGGGTTTGGTTAGGGTTATGGTTATGGTATTAAGGTTAGGGTTAGGTTAGGGTTCCTATTAAGGTTAGAGTTAGGATTATGGTATTAGGGTTAGGGTTAGGGTTAGTGTTAGGGTTAGGTTAGGGTTAGGGCATTAGGGTTAGTTATGGTTAGGGTTCATATTAGGGTTAGGGTTCGTATTAGGGTTAGGGTTCGTATTAGAGTTAGGGTTAGGGTTCATGTTAGGGGTAGGGAACATATTAGGATTAGGATTAGAGTTAGGTTAGGGTTAGGGTATTAGGGTTAGGGTAATAGGGTTAGCGTTAGGGTCAGGATATGAGGGTTAGGGTTAGTTAGGTTTAGGGTTCATATTAAGGTTAGGGTTATCATTTTAGGGTTAGGGTTATGGTATTAGGGTTAGAATTATAATTTATGGTATTAGGGTTAGGGTTCGTGTTAGGGATAGGGTTAAGGTTAGTGTTAGGGTTAGGGTTTGTGTAAGGGTTTGGGTTAGGTTAGGGTTAGGATTAGGGTTACGGTTAGGGTTGGGTTAGGGTTATGGTATTAAGGTTAGAGTTAGGGTTATGGTTCGTATTAGGGTTAGGGTTAGGATTAGGGTATTAGGGTTATTGTTAGTGTTATTGTTAAGGTTAGGTTAGTGTTAGGGTATTAGGGATAGGGTTAGTTAGGGTTAGGGTTCATATTAGGGTTAGGGTTCGTATTAGGGTTAGGGTTCGTATTAGGGTTAGATTTAGATTAGCTTTAGGATTAGGGTTCGCGTTATGTTAGGGTTAGTTAGGGTTAGGGTATTAGGCTATTAGGGTTATGTTTTGTATTAGGGTTAGCGTACATATCAGGGTTAGGGTTTGTATTAGCGTTATGGTTATAAGGTTTTAGGGTTATGGTTATTAGATTAGGGTTAGGGTTACATAGGGTTAGGGTTAGGGTTAGTGTTAGAGTTAGGTTATGGATAGGGTTTTGGTTCGTATTAGGGTTAGGGTTAGGATTAGGGTATTAGGGTTAGGGTTAAGTTACGGTTAGGGTATTAGGGTTTGGGTTAGGATTAGGGTTAGGTTAGGGTTAGGGTATTAGGGTTAGGGTATTAGGGTTAGGGTCAGTTAGGGTTAGGGTTCGTATAAGGGTTAGAGTTAGGGTTCGTATTAGGGTTAGGGTTCATATTAGGGTTAGGGTAACATCAAGGGTTAGGGTTAGGTTATTAGGGTTAGGGTATTACGGTTAGGGTTAGTTAGTGTTAGGGTTAGGATTAGGGTTACGGATAGGGTTTGGTTAGGGTTAGGGTTATGGTATTAAGGTTAGGGTTAGGGTTAGGTTAGGGTTAGGGTTCGTATTAGGGTTAGGGTTCGTATTAGGGTATTAGGGCTAGGGTTAGTGTTAGGGTTAAGTTAGGGTTAGGGTTAGGGTATTAGGGTTAGTTAGGGTTCATATTAGAGTTAGGGTTAGGGTTCGTGTTAGGGGTAGGGTTTATATTAGTATTAGGGTTAGAGTTAGGTTAGGGTTAGGGTATTAGGGTTAGGGTAATTGGGTTAGCGTTAGGGTTAGGATATGAGGGTTAGGGTTAGTTAGGTTTAGGTTTCGTATTAAGGTTAGGAATAGGGTTTTAGGGTTAGGGTATTAGGGTTAAAATTAGAATTTATGGTATTAGGGTTAGGGTTCATGTTAGGGTTATGGTTAGGGTTCGTGTTAGGGTTAGGGTTTGTGTAAAGGTTAGGGTTATGTTAGGGTTAGGATTAGGGTTACGGTTAGGGTTGAGTTAGGGTTATGGTATTAAGGTTAGAGTTAGGGTTAGGGTTCGTATTAGGGTTAGGGTTAGGATTAGGGTATTAGGGTTAGGGTTAGGGTTAAGGTTAGGTTAGGGTTAGGGTATTAGGGTTAGGGTTAGTTAGGGTTCATATTAGGGTCAGGGTTCGTATTAGGGTTAGGGTTCGTATTAGGGTTAGGGTTAGATTAGCTTTAGAATTAGGGTACGCGTTATGTTAGGGTTAGTTAGGGTTAGGGTATTAGGCTATTAGGGTTATGTTTCGTATTAGGGTTAGGGTTCATATTAGAGTTAGGGTTTGTATTAGCGTTAGGGTTAGGGTTATAGGGTTTTAGGGTTAGGGTTATTAGATTAGGGTTAGGGTAACATAGGGTTAGGGTTAGTGTTAGGGTTAGGTTATGGATAGGGTTTTGGTTCGTATTAGGGTCAGGGTTAGGATTAGGGTATTAGGGTTAGGGGTAAATTAGGGTTAGGGTTTCGGTACTAGGGTTTCGGTTAGGATTAGGGTTAGGTTAGGGTTAGGGTTAGGATACTAGTGTTAGGGTATTAGGGTTAGGGTTAGTTAGGGTTCGTATAAGGGTTAGAGTTAGGTTTCGTATTAGGGTTAGTGTTCATATTAGGGTTAGGGTAGCATTAGGGTTAGGATTAGGTTATTAGGGTTAGGGTATTACGGTTAGGGTTAAGGTTAGTTAGGGTTAGGGTTAGGATTAGGGTAACGGTTAGGGTTTTGTTAGGGTTAGGGTTATGGTATTAAGGTTAGGGTTAGGGTTCGTATTAGGGTTAGGGTTCATATTAGGGTATTAGGGTTAGGGTTATGGTTAGTTAGGGTTAGGGTATTAGGCTTAGTTAGGGTTAGGGTTCATATTAGAGTTAGGGTTAGGGTTCGTGTTAGGGTTAGGGTTCGTGTTAGGGGTAGGGTTTGAGTTAGGTTTGGGTTAGGGTATTAGGGTTAGGGTAATAGGGTTAGCGTTAGGGTTAGGATATGAGGGTTAGGGTTAGTTAGGTTTAGGTTTCGTATTAAGGTTAGGAATAGGGTTTTAGGGTTAGGGTTAGGGTATTAGGGTTTGAATTAGAAATTAATGTATTAGGGTTAGGGTTCGTGTTATTGTTATGGTTAGGGTTCGTGTTACGGTTTGTGTAAAGGTTTGGTTTAGTTTAGGCTTAGGACTAGGGTTATGGTTAGGGTTGGGTTAGGGTTAGGGTTATGGTTTTAAGGTTAGGGTTAGGGTTAGGTTAGGGTTAGTGATCGTATTAGGGTTAGGGTAAGTATTTGGGTATTAGGGTTAGTGTTAGGGTTTGGGTTAGGTTAGGGTTAGGGTATTAGGGTTAGTTAGGGTTAGGGTTCATATTAGGGTTGGGGTTCATATTAGGGTTAGGGTTAGGGTGTTAGAGTTTTAGGGTTAGGGTTATTAGATTAGGGTTAGGGTTACTTAGGGTTAGGAATAGGGTTTAGGGTTAGGGTATTAGGGTTAGGTTATTACGGTTAGATTTTGGGTTATGGTTAGGATATTACATTTAGAATAAGGGTTATGGTATAAAGGTTAGGTTTAGGGTTCGTGTTAGGGTTAGGGATAGGGTTAGGGTTCGTGTTAGGGTTAGGGTTTGTGTAAGGGTTTGGGTTAGTGTTAGGATTAGGGTTAGGGTTAGGGTTGGGTTAGGGTTAGGGTATTAGGTTTAGGGATAGGGTTAGGGTTAGTGTTAGGGTTTGGTTGGGGATTGGGTTAGGGTTCGTATTAGGGTTTGGGTTCGTATTAGGGTTTGGGTTAGGTTTAGGTTAGGGATTGGGTATTATAGTTAGGGTTTGGTTTAGGTTAGGGTTAGGGTTAGGGTATTAGGTTTAGGGTATTAGAGTTAGGGTTAGGGTATTAGGGTTAGGGTTAGTTATGGTTAGGGTTCGTATAAGGGTTAGAGTTCGTATTAGGGTTAGGGTTTGTATTAGGGTTAGGGTAGCGTTAGGGTTAGGGTTCACGTTAGGGTTAGTGTTAGTTAGGTTTAGGGTTAGGATATAAGGGTATTAGGGTTAGGGTTCGTATTAGGGTTCGTATTAGGGTTAGGATTCATATTAGGGTTAGTGTTCGCATTAGGGTTAGGGTTAGTGTTTTAGGGTTTTAGTGTTAGGGTTATGGTTATTAGGATTAGGGTTAGGGTTACTTAGGGTTAGGGCTAGGGTATTACTGGGTTAGGGTTAGGGGTTAGGGTTCGTATTAGGGTTAGGATTAGGGTAGCATTAGGGTTAGGGTTCGTGTTAGGGTTAGGGTTTGTGTTAGGGTTAGGGTTCATATTAGAGGTATTAGGGTTATAGTTAGGGTTAGGGTAGCGTTAGAGTTAGAGTTAGGTAAGGGTTAGGGTTAGGATTAGGGTTAGTGTTTGGTTAGGGTTAGGTTATTAGGGTTAGGGTTAGGTATCATATTAGGGTTAGGGTTACGGTTAGGTTAGGGTTAGGGTATTAGGGATAGGGTATTAGGGTTATGGTTAGGTTAGGGTTAGGTTTAGGGTATTAGAGATAGGGTATAAAGGTTAGGGTATTAGGGTTAGGGTGTGTATTAGAGTTAGGGTTAGAGTATCTTTAGGGTTAGGGTTTGTGTTAGGGTTCGTGTTAGGGTTAGGGTTTGTGTAAGGTTTAGGGTTAGGTTAGGGTTAGGATTATGGTTAGGGTTGGGTTAGGGTTAGGGTATAAGGGTTAGGGTTAGGTTAGGGTTAAGGTTCGTATTAGGGTTATGGTTAGGGTATTAGGGTGTTAGGTTTAGGGTTAGGTGTTATTAGGGTTTGGGTAGCGTAAGGGTTAGGGTTCGCTTTAGGGTTAGGGTTAGGGATTGTTTTAGGGTTAGGCTTAGGGTTAAGGTTAGGGTTAGTTTGGGTTAGGGTTAGTATTAGGGTTCGTATTATGGTTAGGGTTAGGGTTAGAGTATTGTTAGGGTTAGGGTTAGTGTTCTTGATAGGGTTAGGGTTTGTGTAAGAGTTAGGGATAGGTTAGGGTTAGGGATAGGATTAGGGTTAGGGTTGGGTTAGGGTATTAGGGTTAGGGTTAGGTTAGTGTTAGGGTTCGTATTAGGGTTAGGTTTAGGGTTTTAGGGTTAGGGTTATTAGGATTAGGGTTAGGGTTAGGGTTATTAGGATTAGAGTTAGTTAGGGTTAGGTTTAGGGTATTAGGGTTTTAGGGTTAGAAGTTAAGGTTTGGGTTCTTATTAGGGTTAGGTTAGGGTTATGGTTCGCGTTAGGATTAGGGTTCGTATTAGGGTTAGGGTTGGGGTAGGATTAGGGTATTAGGTTTAGGGTTAGGGTTAGTGTTAGGTTAGGGTTAGGATATTAGGGTTAGTTAGAGTTAGGGTTCATATTAGGGTTAGGGTTCGTATTAGGGTTAGGGTTAGTATTAGAGTTAGGGTTAGGGTTTGTGTTAGGGGTAGGGTTCATATTAGGGTTAGGATTAGAGTTAGGTTAGGATTAGGGTATTAGGGATAGGTTAATAGGGTTAGTGTTAGGGTTAGAATATGAGGGTTAGGGTTAGTTAGGGTTAGGGTTTGTATTAAGGTTAGGGTTAGGGTTTTAGGGTTATGGTATTAGAGTTAGAATTAGTTTTTATGGTATTAGGGTTAGGGTTCATGTTAGGGTTAGGGTTCGTGTTAGGGTTTGTGTAAGGGTTAGGGTTAGGTTAGGGTCAGGGTTACGATTAGGGTTGGGTTAGGTTTAGGGTTATGGTATTAAGGTTAGGGTTAGGTTAGAGTACGTATTAGGGTTAGGGTTTGGATTAAGGTATTAGGGGTAGGGTTAGTGTTAGGGTTAGGTTAGGGTTCATATTAGGGTTAGGGTTCGTATTAGGGTTAGGGTTCGTTTTAGGGTTAGGGATAGAATAGCTTTATGATTATGTTTCGCGTATTTAGGGTTAGTTAGGGTTAGGTTATTAGGGTGTTAGGGTTATGGTTCGTATCAGGGTTACAGTTAGGGTTCGTATTAGGGTTAGGGTTTGTATTAGGGTTAGGGTTTTAGGGTTTTAGGGTTAGGGTTAGGGTTATAAGATTATGGTTAGTGTTACATAGGGTTAGGGTTAGTGTTAGGGTTAGGTTATGGATAGGGTTAGGGTTCGTATTAGGGTTAGGGTTAGGATTAGGGTATTAGGGTTAGTGTTAGGGTTAGGTTATGAATAGGGTTAGGGTTCGTATTAAGGTTAGGGTTAGTATTAGGGTATTAGAGTTAGGGTTAGGTTAGGGTTAGGGTTTGGGTATTAGTGTTAGGGTTAGGTTAGGGTTAGGTTAGGGTTAGGGTTAGGATATTAGGGATAGGGTATTAGAGTTAGGGTTAGGGTATTAGCGTTAGGGTTAGTTAGGGTTAGGGTTCGGGTTCGTATAAGGGTTAGTGTTAGGGTTCGTTTTAGGGTTACTGTTCGTATTAGGGTTAGGGTAGCGTTAGGGTTAGGGTTAGTTAGGGTTAGGGTTAGGATATTAGGGTTAATGTTATGTTTCATATTAGGGTTCGTATTAGGGTAAGGGTTCATATTAGGGTAAGGGTTCGTATTAGGGTTAGGGTTCGTATTAGGGTTAGGATTAGTGTTTTAGGGTTTTAGTGTTAGAGTTAGGGTTATTAGGATTAGGGTTAGGGTTACTTAGGGTTAGGGCTAGGGTATTAGGTTGTTAGGGTTAGGGTTCGCATTAGGGTTAGTTAGGGTTAGGGTATTAGTGTATTAGGGTCAGGGTTCATATTAGGGTTAGGGTTCATATTAGGGTGAGGGTTAGGGTTCGTGTTAGAGTTAGGGTTAGGGTTTTAAGGTTTAAAGGTTAGGGTTATTAGGATTTGGATTAGGGTTACTTAGGCTTAGGGTTAGGGTTCGTGTTAGGGTTAGGGTTTTAGGGTTAGGGAATTAGGATTAGGGTATTAGGGTTAGGGTTAGGGTATTAGGGTTAGGTTAGGGTTGAGGTTAGGGTTAGTTAGGTTTAGGGTTCGTATTAGGGTTAGTGTTCTTATTAGGGTTAGGGTTAAAGTAGCGTTAGGGTTAAGGTTTGTGTTAGGGTTAGGGTTTGTGTTAGGGTTAGCCTTTTGGTATTAGGTTTAGGGTTAGGGATAGGTTAGGGTTAGGATATTAGGGTTAGGGTATTAGACTTAGGGTTGGGGTATTAGGGTTAGGGTTAGGGTTAGTGTTCGTATTAGGGTTAGGTCAGGGTTTTAGGGTTTTATGGTTAGGGTTCATATTAGGTTTAGCGTTGGGTCAGGTTTAGGGTCAGGGTCAGAGTCAGGGTTTGTATTAGGGTTAGGGTTTGGGTTAGGGTACATATTAGGGTTCGTATTAGGGATAGCGTTAGGGTTAGGTTTCGTATTTGAGATATTAGGGTTATATTTAGGGTTATGGTAGCGTTAGAGTTAGGGTTAGGGTTCATATTAGCGTTAGGGTTTCTTGTTAGGGTTAGGGTAAGGGATCGTATTAGGGTTACGGTTAGCTTAGGGTTAGGGTATTAGGGTTGGGGTATTAGGTTTAGAATTAGGGTAATGGTATAAGGGTTAGGGTTCGTGTTAGGTTTAGAGTTCGTGTTAGTGTTAGTGTTAGGGTTTGTGTAAATGTTAGGGTTTTAGGGTTAGGGTTTTAGGGTTAGGGTTAGTTCAGGGTTAGGGTTCATATTATGTTTAGGGTTAGGGTTAGGATTAAGGTATTACGGATAGGGTTAGTGTTAGGGTTAGGGTTTGGTTAGGGTTTGGGTATTAGGGTTATGGTTAGGGTAGCATTAGGATTAGGGTAAGGGTTCACAGTATGGTTAGTGTTAGGGTTCGTATTAGGGTTAGAGCTAGGGTTTGTATTAGGGTTAGGGTTTTAGGGTTAGGTTTATTAGGATTAGGGTTAGATTTACTTAGTGTTAGGGTTTTAGTATAAGGTTGTTAGGGTTAGGGGTTAGGGTTCGTATTAGGGATAGGGTTAGGGTAGAGTTAGGGTTAGGGTTAGGTTTCGCATTAGGGTTTGTTTTAGTGTTACAGTTCGTATTAGAGGTATTAGGGTTATAGTGAGGGTTAGGGTAGCGTTAGGGTTAGGTTGGGGTTCGTATTAGGGTTAGGTTTAGTGTTAGGGTTCATGATAGGGTTAGTGTTAGGGTTAGGTGAGGGTTAGGGTTCGTATTAGGGTTAGGGATTTCTATCAGGGTTAGGGTTTGTATTAGAGGTATTAGGGTTATAGTTAGGGTTAGGGTAGCGTTAGAGTTAGGGTTAGGGTTAGGTTTGGGTTAGGGTTCGTATTAGGGTTAGGGTTCGTGTTAGGAATAGGGTTAGTGTTAGGCTTAGGTTTGGGGTTAGATTTAGGGTTAGGGTTAGGTTAGGGTCAGGGTTACGATTAGGGTTGGGTTAGGTTTAGGGTTATGGTATTAAGGTTAGGGTTAGGTTAGAGTACGTATTAGGGTTAGGGTTTGGATTAGGGTATTAGGGGTAGGGTTATTGTTAGGGTTAGGTTAGGGTTCATATTAGGGTTAGGGTTCGTATTAGGGTTAGGGTTCGTTTAAGGGTTAGTGATAGAATAGCTTTATGATTATGTTTCGCGTATTTAGGGTTAGTTAGGGTTAGGTTATTAGGGTGTTAGGGTTATGGTTCGTATTAGGGTTACAGTTAGGGTTCGTATTAGGGTTAGGGTTTGTATTAGGGTTAGGGTTTTAGGGTTTTAGGGTTAGGGTTAGGGTTATAAGATTATGGTTAGTGTTACATAGGGTTAGGGTTAGTGTTAGGGTTAGGTTATGGATAGGGTTAGGGTTCGTATTAGGGTTAGGGTTAGGATTAGGGTATTAGGGTTAGTGTTAGGGTTAGGTTATGAATAGGGTTAGGGTTCGTATTAAGGTTAGGGTTAGTATTAGGGTATTAGAGTTAGGGTTAGGTTAGGGTTAGGGTTTGGGTATTAGTGTTAGGGTTAGGTTAGGGTTAGGTTAGGGTTAGGGTTAGGATATTAGGGATAGGGTATTAGAGTTAGGGTTAGGGTATTAGCGTTAGGGTTAGTTAGGGTTAGGGTTCGGGTTCGTATAAGGGTTAGTGTTAGGGTTCGTTTTAGGGTTACTGTTCGTATTAGGGTTAGGGTAGCGTTAGGGTTAGGGTTAGTTAGGGTTAGGGTTAGGATATTAGGGTTAATGTTATGTTTCATATTAGGGTTCGTATTAGGGTAAGGGTTCATATTAGGGTAAGGGTTCGTATTAGGGTTAGGGTTCGTATTAGGGTTAGGATTAGTGTTTTAGGGTTTTAGTGTTAGAGTTAGGGTTATTAGGATTAGGGTTAGGGTTACTTAGGGTTAGGGCTAGGGTATTAGGTTGTTAGGGTTAGGGTTCGCATTAGGGTTAGTTAGGGTTAGGGTATTAGTGTATTAGGGTCAGGGTTCATATTAGGGTTAGGGTTCATATTAGGGTGAGGGTTAGGGTTCGTGTTAGAGTTAGGGTTAGGGTTTTAAGGTTTAAAGGTTAGGGTTATTAGGATTTGGATTAGGGTTACTTAGGCTTAGGGTTAGGGTTCGTGTTAGGGTTAGGGTTTTAGGGTTAGGGAATTAGGATTAGGGTATTAGGGTTAGGGTTAGGGTATTAGGGTTAGGTTAGGGTTGAGGTTAGGGTTAGTTAGGTTTAGGGTTCGTATTAGGGTTAGTGTTCTTATTAGGGTTAGGGTTAAAGTAGCGTTAGGGTTAAGGTTTGTGTTAGGGTTAGGGTTTGTGTTAGGGTTAGCCTTTTGGTATTAGGTTTAGGGTTAGGGATAGGTTAGGGTTAGGATATTAGGGTTAGGGTATTAGACTTAGGGTTGGGGTATTAGGGTTAGGGTTAGGGTTAGTGTTCGTATTAGGGTTAGGTCAGGGTTTTAGGGTTTTATGGTTAGGGTTCATATTAGGTTTAGCGTTGGGTCAGGTTTAGGGTCAGGGTCAGAGTCAGGGTTTGTATTAGGGTTAGGGTTTGGGTTAGGGTACATATTAGGGTTCGTATTAGGGATAGCGTTAGGGTTAGGTTTCGTATTTGAGATATTAGGGTTATATATAGGGTTATGGTAGCGTTAGAGTTAGGGTTAGGGTTCATATTAGCGTTAGGGTTTCTTGTTAGGGTTAGGGTAAGGGATCGTATTAGGGTTACGGTTAGCTTAGGGTTAGGGTATTAGGGTTGGGGTATTAGGTTTAGAATTAGGGTAATGGTATAAGGGTTAGGGTTCGTGTTAGGTTTAGAGTTCGTGTTAGTGTTAGTGTTAGGGTTTGTGTAAATGTTAGGGTTTTAGGGTTAGGGTTTTAGGGTTAGGGTTAGTTCAGGGTTAGGGTTCATATTATGTTTAGGGTTAGGGTTAGGATTAAGGTATTACGGATAGGGTTAGTGTTAGGGTTAGGGTTTGGTTAGGGTTTGGGTATTAGGGTTATGGTTAGGGTAGCATTAGGATTAGGGTAAGGGTTCACAGTATGGTTAGTGTTAGGGTTCGTATTAGGGTTAGAGCTAGGGTTTGTATTAGGGTTAGGGTTTTAGGGTTAGGTTTATTAGGATTAGGGTTAGATTTACTTAGTGTTAGGGTTTTAGTATAAGGTTGTTAGGGTTAGGGGTTAGGGTTCGTATTAGGGATAGGGTTAGGGTAGAGTTAGGGTTAGGGTTAGGTTTCGCATTAGGGTTTGTTTTAGTGTTACAGTTCGTATTAGAGGTATTAGGGTTATAGTGAGGGTTAGGGTAGCGTTAGGGTTAGGTTGGGGTTCGTATTAGGGTTAGGTTTAGTGTTAGGGTTCATGATAGGGTTAGTGTTAGGGTTAGGTGAGGGTTAGGGTTCGTATTAGGGTTAGGGATTTCTATCAGGGTTAGGGTTTGTATTAGAGGTATTAGGGTTATAGTTAGGGTTAGGGTAGCGTTAGAGTTAGGGTAAGGGTTAGGTTTGGGTTAGGGTTCGTATTAGGGTTAGGGTTCGTGTTAGGAATAGGGTTAGTGTTAGGCTTAGGTTTGGGGTTAGATTTAGGGTTAGGGTTAGAGTATTAGGCATAGGGTATTAGGGTTAGGGTATAAGGGTTAGGGTTAAGGTTAAGGTTAGGGTTTGTATTTGGGTTAGGGTTCGTATTAGGGTTAGGGTTAGAGTAGTGTTAGGGTTCGTGTTAGGGTTCGAGTTAGGGTTAGGATTACGGTTAGGGTTTGGTTAGGGTATTAGTATTAGTGTTAGGGTTCGTATTAGGGTTAAGGTTATGGTATTAGGGTTAGGGTTTTAGGGTTAGGGTTAGGGAATTAGGGAATTAGGGTTATGGTATTAGGGTTAGGGTTAGATAGGGTTATGGTATTAGGGTTCAGATTAGGGTTAGGGTTAGGATATGTATTTGGGTTAGGGTTCGTATTAGGGTTAGGGTTTGTATTATGGTTATGGTTAGGGATAGGGTTTTAGAGTTAGGGTTAGCATTAGGGTTATTAGGATTAGGGTTAGTTCGGTTTAGGGTTAGGGTATTAGGGTGTTAGGGTTAGGGGTTAGTGTTCGTATTAGGGTTAGGATAGTGTTAGGGTTCGCGTTTGGTTTAGGGTTTGTGTTAGGGTAAGGGTTCATATTAGAAGTATTAGGGTTAGGGTTAGGGTAAGGGTAGCGTTACAGTTAGGGTTAGGGTTAGGTTAGGGTATTTGGGTTAGGGTATGGGTTAGTGTTAGAGTTAGGTTAGGGTTAAGGTTAGGATTAGGGTTAGGGTTAGGTTAGGGTTAGGGTTCGTATTAGGGTTAGGTTTAGGTTTAGGGTATTAGGGTTAGGGTTAAGGTTAGGGTTAGTTAGTGTTAGGGCTTGTATTAGGGTTAGGGTTCGTATTAGGGTTAGGGTTAGAGTAGTTTTAGGGTTAGGGTTAGGGTTCATGTTAAGGATAGGGTTAGGGTATTGGGGTTAAGGTTAGGTTTGTTTCAGGGTTAGGGACAGGGTCAGGGTTCATTTTAGGGTTAGGGTTTGTATTAGGTTTAGGGTTTGAATTAGAGTTAGGGTTCGTATTCGGTTTAATATTAGGGTTCGTATTAGAGTAATTAGGGTTAGGGTTAGAGTTAGGTTAGGGTTAGGGTTCATATTAGGGTTCATGATAGGGTTAGGGTTCGTATTAGGGTTAGGATAGCGTTAGGTTCGGATTAGGGTTAGGGTACGTGTTAGTATTAGGGTTAGGGCTCATATTAGGCTAAGGGTTAGGGTTAGTATAAGGGTTAGGGTTAGGGTTTTAGGGTTAGGGTTAGGATTAGGGGGTATTAGAGTTAGGGATAGGGTTAGTGTTAGGGTTAAGTTAGGGTTAGGGTCAGGGTATAATGGTTAGTTAGCGTTAGGATATTAGGGTATTAGGGTTAGGGTTAGTGTTCGTATAAGGTTAGAATTAGGGTTTGGGTTAGGGTTTGTATTAGGGTTAGGGATCGTATTAGGGTTTGGGTTCGTATTAGGGAAAGGGTCAGTGTTTTAGAGTTTAATGTTAGGGTTAGGGTTATTAGGTTTAGGGTTAGGGTTAGAGTAGTGTTAGGGTTAGGGTTCGTGTTAGGCTTAGTGTTAGAGTTAGGGTGTGTGTTAGAGTTAGGGTTAGGTTAGGGTTAGGGTTAGGATTAGGGTTACGGTTAGGGTTTGGTTAAGGTTAGGGTTATGGTATTAAGGTTTGGGTTATGGTTAGGTTATGGTTAGGGTTCGTATTTGGGTTAAGGTTAGGGGGTATTAGGGTTAGGGTTAGGGTTAGTGTTAGGGTTATGTTAGGGTTAGGGTTAGGATTAGGGTTACAGCTAGGGTTTGGTTAGGGTTAGGGTTATGGTATTAAGGTTAGGGTTAGGTTAGGGTTAGGGTTCGTATTAGGGTTAGGGTTAGGGTTAGGATTAGGGGGTATTAGGGTTAGGGTTAGGGTTAGTGTTAGGGTTAGGGTCAGGGTATTAGGGTTAGTTAGGGTTAGGGTTCATATTAGGGTTAGGGTTCGTATTAGGGTTCGTATTAGAGTTAGGGTTAGGGTTCGTGTTAGGGTTAGGGTTCATATTAGGGTTAGGGTTAGAGTTAGTTTAGGGTTAGTGTATAAGGGTTAGGGTAATAGGGTAGTGTTAGGGTCAGGATATGAGGGTTAGGGTTAGTTAGGGTTAGGGTTCGTATTAAGGTTAGGGTTAGCGTTTTAGGGTTAGGTTTAGAGTATTAGGGTTAGAATTAAAATTTATGGTATTAGGGTTAGGGTTCGTGTTCGGGTTAGGGTTCGTGTTAGTGTTAGGGTTAGTGTAAGGGTTAGGGTTAGGTTAGGGTTAGGATTAGGGTTGCGGTTAGGGTTTGTATAAGGGTTAGGGTTCGTATTAGGGTTAGTATTCGTATTAGGGTTAGGGTTTGTGTTTTAGGGTTTTAATGTTAGGGTTTTTAGGATTAGGGTTAGGGTTAGAGTAGTGTTAGGGTTAGGGTTCGTGTTAGGGTTAGTGGTAGATTTAGGGTTTGTGTTAGAGTTAGGGTTAGGTTAGGGTTAGGGTTCGTATTAGGGTTAGGTTTAGGGTATTAGGGTTAGGGTTAAGGTTAGGGTTAGTTAGTGTTAGGGCTTGTATTAGGGTTAGGGTTCGTATTATGGTTAGGGTTAGAGTAGTTTTAGGGTTAGGGTTAGGGTTCATGTTAAGGATAGGGTTAGGGTATTAGGGTTAAGGTTAGGTTTGTTTCAGGGTTAGGGACAGGGTCAGGGTTCATTTTAGGGTTAGGGTTTGTATTAGGTTTAGGGTTTGAATTAGAGTTAGGGTTCGTATTCGGTTTAATATTAGGGTTCATATTAGAGTAATTAGGGTTAGGGTTAGAGTTAGGTTAGGGTTAGAGTTCATGTTAGGGTTCGTGTTAGGGTTCGTATTAGGGTTAGGGTTCATATTAGGGTTCATGATAGGGTTAGGGTTCGTATTAGGGTTAGGGTTAGGATAGCGTTAGGTTCGGATTAGGGTTAGGGTACGTGTTAGTATTAGGGTTAGGGCTCATATTAGGCTAAGGGTTAGGGTTAGTATAAGGGTTAGGGTTAGGGTTTTAGGGTTAGGGTTAGGATTAGGGGGTATTAGAGTTAGGGATAGGGTTAGTGTTAGGGTTAGGTTAGGGTTAGGGTCAGGGTATAATGGTTAGTTAGCGTTAGGATATTAGGGTATTAGGGTTAGGGTTAGTGTTCGTATAAGGGTTAGAATTAGGGTTTGGGTTAGGGTTTGTATTAGGGTTAGGGATCGTATTAGGGTTTGGGTTCGTATTAGGGAAAGGGTCAGTGTTTTAGAGTTTAATGTTAGGGTTAGGGTTATTAGGTTTAGGGTTAGGGTTAGAGTAGTGTTAGGGTTAGGGTTTGTGTTAGGCTTAGTGTTAGAGTTAGGGTGTGTGTTAGAGTTAGGGTTAGGTTAAGGTTAGGGTTAGGATTAGGGTTACGGTTAGGGTTTGGTTAAGGTTAGGGTTATGGTATTGAGGTTTGGGTTATGGTTAGGTTATGGTTAGGGTTCGTATTTGGGTTAGGGTTAGGGGGTATTAGGGTTAGGGTTAGGGTTAGTGTTAGGGTTATGTTAGGGTTAGGATTAGGGTTACAGCTAGGGTTTGGTTAGGGTTAGGGTTATGGTATTAAGGTTAGGGTTAGGTTAGGGTTAGGGTTCGTATTAGGGTTAGGATTAGGGGGTATTAGGGTTAGGGTTAGGGTTAGTGTTAGGGTTAGGGTTAGGGTCAGGGTATTAGGGTTAGTTAGGGTTCATATTAGGGTTAGGGTTCGTATTAGGGTTTGTATTAGAGTTAGGGTTAGGGTTCGTGTTAGGGTTAGGGTTCATATTAGGGTTAGGGTTAGAGTTAGTTTAGGGTTAGTGTATAAGGGTTAGGGTAATAGGGATAGTGTTAGGGTCAGGATATGAGGGTTAGGGTTAGTTAGGGTTAGGGTTCGTATTAAGGTTAGGGTTAGCGGTTTAGGGTTAGGTTTAGAGTATTAGGGTTAGAATTAAAATTTATGGTATTAGGGTTAGGGTTCGTGTTCGGGTTAGGGTTCGTGTTAGTGTTAGGGTTAGTGTAAGGGTTAGGGTTAGGTTAGGGTTAGGATTAGGGTTGCGGTTAGGGTTTGTATAAGGGTTAGGGTTCGTATTAGGGTTAGTGTTCGTATTAGGGTTAGGGTTTGTGTTTTAGGGTTTTAATGTTAGGGTTAGGGTTTTTAGGATTAGGGTTAGGGTTAGAGTAGTGTTAGGGTTAGGGTTCATGTTAGGGTTAGTGTTAGAGTTAGGGTTTGTGTTAGAGTTAGGGTTAGGTTTAGGGTTAGGGTTAGGATTAGGGTAACGGTTAGGGTTTGGTTAGGGTTAGGGTTATGGTATTAAGGTTAGGGTTAGGTTATGGTTAGGGTTTTGTATTAGGGTTAGGGTTAGGATTAGGGGGTTTTAGGGTTAGGGTTAGTGTTAGGGTTAGGTTAGGGTTAGGGTTAGGATTAGGGTTACAGCTAGGGTTTGGTTAGGGTTAGGGTTATGGTATTAAGGTTAGGGTTAGGTTATGGTTAGGGTTCGTATTAGGGTTAGGGATAGGGTTAGGATTAGGGGGTATTAGGGTTAGGGTTAGTGTTAGGGTTAGGTTAGGATTAGTGTTCGTATTATGGTTCGAATTAGGGTTTGGGTTAGGGTTTGTATTAGGGTTAGGGTTCGTATTAGGGTTAGGGTTAGGGTTCGTATTAGGGTTAGGGTCAATGTTTTAGGGTTTTAATGTTAGGGTTAGGGTTATTAGGATTAGGGTTAGGGCTAGAGTAGTGTTAGGGTTAGGGTCCGTGTTAGGCTTAGTGTTAGAGTTAGGGTTTGTGTAAGCGTTAGGGGTAGGTTAGGGTTAGGGTTAGGTTTAGGGTTACGGTTAGGGTTTGGTTAAGGTTAGGGTGATGGTATTAAGGTTAGTGTTAGGGTTAGGTTATGGTTAGGGTTCGTATTTGGGTTAGGGTTAGGATTAGGGGGTATTAGGGTTAGGGTTAGGGTTAGTGTTAGGGTTAGGTTAGGGTTAGGGTTAGTATTAGGGATACAGTTAGGGTTTGGTTATGGTTAGGGTTATGGTATTAAGGTTAGGGTTAGGTTAGTATTAGTGTTCGAATTAGGGTTAGGGTTACGGTTAGGATTAGGGGGTATTAGGGTTAGGGTTAGGGTCAGTGTATTAGGTTTGTTAGGGATAGGGTTCATATTAGGGTTAGGGTTCGTATTAGGGTTAGGGTTAGAGTTAGTTTAAGGTTAGTGTATTAGGGTTAGGGTAATAGGGTTAGCGTTAGGGTTAGGATATGAGGGTTAAGGTTAGTTATGGTTAGGGTTCGTATTAGGGATAGGGTTAGCGTTTTAGGGTTAGGGTTAGGGTATTAGGGTTAGAATTAGAATGTATGGTATTAGGGTTAGGGTTCGTGTTAGGGTTAGGGTTATGGTATTAAGGTTAGGGTTAGGGTTAGGTTAGGTTTAGGGTTCGTATTATGGTTAGGGTTAGGATTAGGGGGTATTAGGGTTAGGGTTAGGGTTTGTGTAAGGGTTAGGTTAGGGTTAGGGTCAGGTTATTAGGGTTAGTTTGGGTTAGGATATTAGGGTATTAGGGTTAGGGTTAGTGTTCGTTTTAGGGTTAGAATTAGGGTTTGGGTTAGGGTTTGTATTAGGGTTAGGGTTCGTATTAGGGTTAGGGTTCGTATTCGGGTTAGGGTCAGTGTTTTAGGGTTTTAATGTTAGGGTTAGGGTTATTAGGATTAGGATTAGGGTTAGAGTAGTGTTAGGGTTAGGGTTCGTGTTAGGCTTAGTGTTAGAGTTAGGGTTTGTGTTAGAGTTAGGGTTAGGTTAGGGTTAGGGTTAGGATTAGGGTTACGGTTAGGGTTTGGTTAGGGTTAGGGTTATGGTATAAAGGTTAGGGTTAGGTTATGGTTAGGGTTCGTATTTGGGTTAGGGTTAGGATTAGGGGGTATTAGGGTTAGGGTTAGTGTTAGGGTTAGGTTAGGGTTAGGGTTAGGATTAGGGTTAAAGCTAGGGTTTAGTTAGGGTTAGGGTTATGGTATTAAGGTTAGGGTTAGGTTAGGGTTAGTATTATTGTTAGGGTTAGGGTTAGGATTAGGGGGTATTGGGGTTAGGGTTAGTTAGGGATAGGGTTCATTTTAGGGTTAGGGTTCGTATTAGGGTTCGTATTAGAGTTAGGGTTAGGGTTCATGTTAGGGGTAGGGTTCATATTAGGGTTAGGGTTAGAGTTAGTTTAGGGTTAGTGTATTAGGGTTAGGGTAATAGGGTTAGGGTTAGGATATGAGGGTTAGGGTTCATATTAGGGTTAGTGTTAGCGTTTTAGGGTTAGGGTTAGGGTATTAGGGTTATAATTAGAATTGATGGTATTAGGGTTAGGGTTCGTATTTGGGTTAGGGTTAGGATTAGGGGGTATTAGGGTTAGGGTTAGGGTTAGTGTTAGGGTTAGGTTAGGGTTAGGGTTACAGCTAGGGTTTGTTTAGGGTTAGGGTTATGGTATTAAGTTTAGGGTTAGGTTAGGGTTAGGGTTCGTATTAGGGTTAGGGTTAGGATTAGGGGGTATTAGGGTTAGGGTTAGGGTTAGTGTTAGGGTTAGGGTTAGGGTCAGGGTATTAGGGTTAGTTAGGGATAGGGTTCATTTTAGGGTTCGTATTAGGGTTCGTATTAGAGTTAGGTTTAGGGTCCGTGTTAGGGGTAGGGTACATATTAGGGTTAGGGCTAGAGTTAGTTTAGGGTTAGTGTATTAGGGTTAGGGTAATAGGGTTAGCGTTACGGTTAGGATATGAGGGTTAGGGTTAGTTAAGGTTAGGTTTCGGATTAGGGTTAGGGTTATCTTTTTAGGGTTAGGGTTAGGGTATTAGGGTTAGGGTTAGGGTATTAGGGTTCGTGTTAGGGTTATGGTATTAAGGTTAGGGTTAGGGTTAGGTTAGGGTTTGTATTAGGGTTAGGGTTAGTGTTAGGGTTAGGTTAGGGTTAGGGTCAGAGTATTAGGGTTAGTTAGGGTTAGGATATTAGGGTATTAGGGTTAGGGTTAGTATTCATATTATGGTTAGAATTAGGGTTTGGTTTAGGGTTTGTATTAGGGTTAGGGTTCGTATTAGGGTTATTGTTGGTGTTTTAGTGTTTTAATGTTAGGGTTAGGGTTATTACGATTAGGGTTAGGGTTAGAGTAGTGTTAGGGTTAGGGTTCGTGTTAGGCTTAGTGTTAGAGTTAGGGTTTGTGTTAGAGTTAGGGTTAGGTTAGGGTTAGGGTTAGGATTAGGGTCACGGTTAGGGTTAGGGTTAAGGTATTAAGGTTAGGGTTAGGATTAGGTTATGGTTAGGGTTCGTATATGGGTTAGGATTAGGATTAGGGGGTATTAGGGTTAGGGTTAGAGTTAGTGTTAGGGTTAGGTTAGGGTTAGGGTTAGGATTAGGTTTACAGCTAGGGTTTGGTTAGTGTTAGGGTTATGGTATTAAGGTTAGGGTTAGGTTAGGGTTAGGGTTCATATTAGGGTTAGGGTTAGGATTAGGGGGTATTAGGGTTAGGGTTAGGGTCAGGGTATTAGGGTTAAGGTTAGGTTTGTTTCAGCGTTAGGGACAGGGTCAGGGTTCATTTTAGGGTTAGGGTTTGTATTAGGTTTAGGGTTTGAATTAGAGTTATGGTTCGTATTCGGTTTAATGTTAGGGTTCGTATTAGAGTAATTAGGGTTAGGGTTAGAGTAAGGTTAGGGTTAGAGTTCATGTTATGGTTCGTGTTAGGGTTAGGGTTCGTATTAGGGTTAGGGTTCATATTAGGGTTCATGATAGGGTTAGGGTTCGTATTAGGATTAGGGTTAGGATAGCGTTAGGTCCGTATTAGGGTTAGGGTACGTGTTAGTATTAGGGTTCATATTAGGCTTAGGGTTAGTATAAGGGTTAGGGTTAGGGTTTTAGGGATAGGGTTATGGTTAGGGTATTAGGGTTAGGGTTAGGGAATTACGGTTAGGGTTCATATTAGGGTTAGGGTATTAGGGTGTTAGGGTTAGGTTTAGGGGTTTGGGTTAGGGTTCGAATTAGGGTAATAGGGAAGTGTTAGGGTTCGCGTTAGGGTTAGGGTTTGTGTTAGGGTTCGTATTAGAGGTATTAGGGTTATAGTTAGGGTTAAGGTAGTGTTAGAGTTAGGGTTAGGGTTAGGTTAGGGTTAGGGTTAGTATTAGGGTTAGGGTAGGGTTAGGGTTAGTATATTAGGGTATTAGGGTTAGGGTTCATATTAGGGTTCATATTAGGGTTTGGCTTAGGGTTTGTATTAGGGTTAGGGTTCATATTAGGGTAAGAGTTAGGGTTCGTATTAAGGTTAGGGTCGGTGTTTTAGGGTTTTAGTGTCTGGGTTAGGGTTATTAGGATTAAGTTTATGGTTAGAGTAGTGTTAGGGTTAGGGTTCATGTTAGGGTTAGTGTTAGATTTAGGGTTTGTGTTAGTTAGGGTTAGATTAGGGTTAGGGTTAGGATTAGGGTTACGGTTAGGGTTCGGTTAGGGTTAGGGTTATGGTATTAAGGGTAGGGTTAGGTTAGGGTTAAGGTTCGTATTAGGGTTAGGGTTAGGATTAGGGGGTATTAGGGTTAGGGTTAGGGTTAGTGTTAGAGTTAGGTTAGGGTTAGGGTCAGGGTATTAGGGTTAGTTATTGTTAGGATATTAGGGTATTAGGGTTAGGGTTAGTGTTCATATAAGGGTTAGAATTAGGGTTTGGGTTAGGGTTTGTATTAGGGTTAGGGTTCGTTTTAGGGTTAGGGTTCGTATTAGGGTTAGGGTCAGTGTTTTAGAGTTTTAATGTTAGGGTTAGGGTTATTAGGATTAGGGTTAGGGTTAGAGTAGTGTTAGGGTTAGGGTTAGGGTATTAGGGTTAAGGTTATGGTTAGGGTATTAGGGTTAAGGTTAGGTTTGTTTCAGGGTTAGGGTCAGGGTTGATTTTATGGTTAGGGTTTTTATTAGGTTTAGGGTTCGAATTAGAGTTAGGGTTCGTATTCGGTTTAATGTTAGGTTTCGTATTAGAGTAATTAGGGTTAGGGTTAGAGCTAGGTTAGGGTTAGAGTTCATGTTAGGGTTCGTGTTAGGGTTCGTATTAGGGTTAGGGTTCATATCAGGGTTGGGGTTCGTATTAGGGTTAGGGTTAGGAAAGCGTTAGGGTTCGTATTAGGGTTAGGGTACGTGTTAGTATTAGGGTTAGGGTTCATATTAGGCTTAGTGTTAGGGTTAGTATAAGGGTTAGGGGTAGGGTTTTAGGGATAGGGTTAGGGTTAGGGTATTAGGGTATTAGGGGTAGGGTTCGTATTAGGTTTAGGGTTAGGGTTAGGGTTTTAGGGTTAGGGTTAGGGATTTACGGTTAGGGTTCATATTAGGGTTAGGGTAAGGGTATAAGGGTGTTAGGGTTAGGTTTAGGGGTTTGGGTTAGGGTTCGTATTAGGGTAATAGTTAGGGTAGTGTTAGGGTTAGGGTTCGAGTAAAGGTTAGGGTTTGTGTTAGGGTTCGTGTTAGAGGTATTAGAGTTATAGTTAGGGTTAAGGTAGTGTTAGAGTTAGGGTTAGGGTTAGGTTAGGGTTAGGGTTAGTATTAGGGGTAGGGTTGGGTAAGGCTTTGTATATTAGGGTATTAGGGTTAGGGTTCGTATTAGGGTTCGTATTAGGGTTTGGGTTAGGGTTTGTATTAGGGTTAGGGTTCATATTAGGCTAAGTGTTAGGGTTCGTATTAGGGTTAGGGTCAGTGTTTTAGGGTTTTAGTGTCAGGGTTAGGGTTATTAGGATTAGGGTTAGGGTTAGAGTAGTGTTAGGTTTAGGGTTCATGTTAGGGTTAGTGTTAGATTTAGGGTTTGTGTTAGAGTTAGGGTTTGGTTAGGGTTATTTTAGGATTAGGGTTACGGTTAGGGTTTAGTTAGGGTTAGGTTTATGGTATTAAGGTTAGGGTTAGGGTTAGGTAAGGGTTAGGGTTCATATTAGGGTTAGGGTTAGGATTAGGGGGTATTAGGGTTAGGGTTAGGGTTAGTGTTAGAGTTAGGTTAGGGTTAGGGTCAGGTTATTATGGTAAGTTAGGGTTAGAATATTAGGGTATTAGGGTTTGGGTTAGTGTTTGTATTAGGGTTAGGGTTTGTATTAGGGTTAGGGTTTTAATGTTAGTGTTAGGGTCAGTGTTTTAGGGTTTTAATGTTAGGGTTAGGGTTACTAGGATTAGGGCTAGAGTAGTGTTAGGGTTGGGGTTCGTGTTAGGGTTAGTGTTAGAGTTTGTGTTAGTGTTAGGGTTAGGTTAGGGTTAGGGTTAGGATTAGGGTTACTGTTAGGGTTTGGTTAGGGTTAGGGTTATGGTATTAACGTTAGGGTTAGGGTTAAGTTATGGTTAGGGTTCGTATTTGGGTTAGGGTTAGGATTAGGGGTTATTAGGGTTTGGTTCGGGTTAGGGTTATGGTATTAAGGTTAGGGTTAGGTTATGGTAAGGGTTTCGTATTAGAGTTAGTGTTAGGATTAGGGGGTTTTAGGGTTAGGGTTAGTGTTAGGGTTAGGTTAGGGTTAGGGTTACAGCTAGGGTTTGGTTAGGGTTAGGGTTATGGTATTTAGGTTAGGGTTAGGTTATGGTTAGGGTTCGTATTAAGGTTAGGGATAGGGGGTTTTAGGGTTTGGGTTAGGGTTTGTATTAGGGTTAGGGTTCGTATTAGGGTTAGGGTTAGTGTTAGGGTTAGGTTAGGATTAGTGTTCGTATTAGGGTTCGAATTAGGGTTTGGGTTAGGGTTTGTATTAGGGTTAGGAGTAGGGTTAGTATTAGGGTTAGGTTAGGGTTAGTGTTCGTATTAGTGTTCGAATTAGGGTTTGGGTTAGGGTTTGTATTAGGGTTAGGGTTCGTATAAGGGTTAGGGTTAGTGTTAGGGTTAGGTTAGGATTAGTGTTCGTATTAGGGTTCGAATTAGGGTTTGGGTTAGGGTTTGTATTAGGGTTAGTGTATGGGTTCGTATTAGGGTTAGGGTCAGTGTTTTAGGGTTTTAATGTTAGGGTTAGTGTTATTAGGATTAGGGTTAGGGTTAGAGTAGTGTTAGGGTTAGGGTTCGTGTTAGGGTTAGTGTTAGAGTTAGGGTTTGTGTTAGTGTGAGGTTGGGTTTAGGGTTAGGGTTAGGATTAGGTTTACGGTTATGGTATTAAGGTTAGGGTTAGGTTATGCTTAGGGTTTCGTATTAGGGTTAAGGTTAGGATTAGCGGGTATTAGGGTTAGGGTTAGGGATAGTGTTAGGGTTAGGTTAGGGTTAGGGTTAGGTTTAGGGTTACAGCTAGGGTTTGATTAGGGTTAGGGTTATGGCATTAAGGTTATGGTTAAGGTTAGTTTATGGTTAGGGTTCGTATTAGGGTTAGGGTTATGGTTAGGATTAGAGGGTATTAGGGTTAGGGTTAGGGTTAGTGTTAGGGTTAGATTAGGGTTAGGGTCAGGGTATTAGGGTTAGTTAGGGTTAGGGTTCATATTAGGGTTAGGGTTCGTATTAGGGTTTGTATTAGAGTTAGGGTTAGGGTTCGTGTTAGGGGTAGGGTTCATTTTAGGGTTAGGGTTAGAGTTAGGTTAGGGTTATTGTATTAGGGTTAGGGTAATATTGTTAGCATTAGGATTAGGTTATGAGGGTTAGGGTTAGTTGGGGTTCGTATTAAGGTTAGCGTTTTAGTGTTAGGGTCAGGGTATTAGGGTTAGAATAAGAAATTATGGTGTTAGGGTTAGGGTTCGTGTTAGGGTTAGGGTTCGTGTTAGGGTTAGGGTTTGTGTAAGGATTTGGTTTAGTTTAGGTTTAGGATTAGGGTTACAGTTAGGGTTGGGTTAGGGTGATGGTATTAAGGTTAGGGTTAGGTTAGGGTTTGGGTTCGTATTAGAGTTAGGGTTAGTATTAGGGTATTAGGGTTAGTGTTAGGGTTAGGGTTAGGGTATTAGGATTAGGGTTAGTTAGGGTTAGGGTTCATATTAGGGTTAGGGTTCATATTATGGTTCATGATAGGGTTGGGGTTCGTATTAGGGTTAGGGTTAGGATAGCGTTAGGGTTCGTATTAGGGTTAGGGTACGTGTTAGTATTAGGGTTAGGGTTCATATTAGGCTTAGTGTTAGGGTTAGTATAAGGGTTAGGGTTAGGGTTTTAGGGATAGGGTTAGGGTATTAGGGTATTAGGGGTAGGGTTCGTATTAGGTTTAGGGTTAGGGTTCGTATTAGGGTTAGGGTTTTAGGGTTAGGGTTAGGGATTTGTGGTTAGGGTTCACATTAGGGTTAGGGTAAGGGTATTAGGGTGTTATGGTTAGGTTTAGGGGTTTGGGTTAGGGTTAGGGTTCGTATTAGGGTAATAGTTAAGGTAGTGTTAGGGTTAGGGTTCGAGTAAGGGTTAGGGTTTGTGTTAGGGTTCGTATTAGAGGTATTAGAGTTATAGTTAGGGTTAAGGTAGTGTTAGAGATAGGGTTAGGGTTAGGGTTAGGTTAGGGTTAGTATTAGGGGTAGGGTTGGGTTAGGCTTTGTATATTAGGGTATAAGCGTTAGGGTTCGTATTAGGGTTCGTATTAGGGTTTGGGTTAGGGTTTGTATTAGGGTTAGGGTTCATATTAGGCTAAGTATTAGGGTTCGTATTAGGGTTAGGGTCAGTGTTTTAGGGTTTTAGTGTCAGGGTTAGGGTTATTAGGATTAGGGTTAGAGTAGTGTTAGGTTTAGGGTTCATGTTAGGGTTTGTGTTAGATTTAGGGTTTGTGTTAGAGTTAGGGTTAGGTTAGGGTTATGTTAGGATTAGGGTTACGGTTAGGGTTTAGTTAGGGTTAGGGTTATGGTATTAAGGTTAGGGTTAGGGTTAGGTAAGGGTTAGGGTTCATATTAGGGTTAGGGTTAGGATTAGGGGGTATTAGGATTAGGGTTAGGATTAGTGTTAGAGTTGGGTTAGGGTCAGGTTATTATGGTAAATTAGGGTTAGGATATTAGGGTATTAGGGTTTGGGTTAGTGTTTGTATTAGGGTTAGGGTTTGTATTAGGGTTAGGGTTTTAATGTTAGGGTTAGGGTCAGTGTTTTAGGGTTTTAATGTTAGGGTTAGGGTTACTAGGATTAGGGCTAGAGTAGTGTTAGGGTTCGTGTTAGGGTTAGTGTTAGAGTTAAGGTTTGTGTTAGTGTTAGAGTTAGGTTAGGGTTAGGATTAGGGTTACGGTTAGGGTTTGGTTAGGGTTAGGGTTATGGTATTAAGGTTAGGGTTAGGGTTCGTATTTGGGTTAGGGTTAGGATTAGGGGTTATTAGGGTTTGGTTAGGGTTAGGGTTATGGTATTAAGGTTAGGGTTAGGTTATGGTTAGGGTTTCGTATTAGGGTTAGGGTTAGGATTAGGGGGTTTTAGGGTTAGGGTTAGGGTTAGGATTAGGGTTACAGCTAGGGTTTGGTTAGGGTTAGGGTTATGGTATTTAGGTTAGGGTTAGGTTATGGTTAGGGTTCGTATTAAGGTTAGGGATAGGGTTAGGATTAGGGGGTTTTAGGGTTAGGGTTAGTATTAGGGTTAGGTTAGGGTTAGTGTTCGTATTAGGGTTCGAATTAGGGTTTGGGTTAGGGTTTGTATTAGGGTTAGGGTTCGTATTAGGGTTAGGGTTAGTGTTAGGGTTAGGTTAGGATTAGTGTTCGTATTAGGGTTCGAATTAGGGTTTGGGTTAGGGTTTGTATTAAGGTTAGGATTAGGGTTCGTGTTAGGGTTAGTGTATGGGTTCGTATTAGGGTTAGGGTCACTGTTTTAGGGTTTTAATGTTAGGGTTAGGGTTATTAGGATTAGGGTTAGAGTAGTGTTAGGGTTAGGGTTCGTGTTAGGGTTAGTGTTAGAGTTAGGGTTTGTGTTAGGGTGAGGTTAGGTTTAGGGTTAGGATTGGGGTTACGGTTATGGTATTAAGGTTAGGGTTAGGTTATGCTTAAGGTTTCGTATTAGGGTTAGAGTTAGGGTTAGGATTAGGGGGTATTAGGGCTAGGGTTAGGGATAGTGTTAGGGTTAGGTTAGGGTTAGGGTTAGGTTTAGGGTTACAGCTAGGGTTTGATTAGGGTTAGGGTTATGGCATTAAGGTTAGGGTTAAGGTTAGTTTATGGTTAGGGTTCGTATTAGGGTTAGGGTTATGGTTAGGATTAGGGGGTATTAGGGTTAGGGTTAATATTAGGGTTAGATTAGGGTTAGGGTCAGGGTATTAAGGTTAGTTAGGGTTAGGGTTCATATTAGGGTTAGGGTTCGTATTAGGGTTTGTATTAGAGTTAGGGTTAGGGTTCGTGTTAGGGGTAGGGTTCATTTTAGGGTTAGGGTTAGAGTTAGGTTAGGGTTATTGTATTAGGGTTAGGGTAATATTGTTAGCGTTAGGAGTAGGTTATGAGGGTTAGGGTTAGTTGGGGTTCGTATTAAGGTTAGCGTTTTAGTGTTAGGGTCAGGGTATTAGGGTTAGAATAAGAAATTATGGTGTTAGGGTTAGGGTTCGTGTTAGGGTTAGGGTTAGGGTTCGTGTTAGGGTTAAGGTTTGTGTAAGTATTTGGTTTAGTTTAGGTTTAGGATTAGGGTTACGGTTAGGGTTTGGTTAGGGTGATGGTATTAAGGTTAGGGTTAGGTTAGGGTTTGGGTTCGTATTAGAGTTAGGGTATTAGGGTATTAGGGTTAGGGTTAGTGTTAGGGTTAGGGTTAGGGTATTAGGGTTAGGGTTAGTTATGGTTAGGGTTCATATTAGGGTTAGGGTTCATATTAGGGTTAGGGTTAGGGTGTTAGGGTTTTAGGGTTAGGGTTATTAGATTAGGGTTAGGGTTACTTAGGGTTAGGAATAGGGTTTAGGGTTAGGGTATTAGGGTTAGGTTATTAGGGTTAGATTTAGGGTTAGGGTTAGGGTATTATGGTTAGGGTTTGGGTTCGTGTTAGGGTTAGTGATAGGTTTAGGGTTCATGTTAGGGTTAGGGTTTGTGTAAGGGTTTGGGTTAGGGTTAGGATTAGGGTTAGGGTTAGGGTATTAAGTTTAGGGATAGGGTTAGTGTTAGGATTAGGTTAGGGATAGGGTTAGGGTTCGTATTAGTGTTTGGGTTAGGGTTAGGATTAGGGTATTAGGGTTAGGTTTAGGTTAGGGTTTAGGTATTATAGTTAGGGTTAGGTTAGGGTTAGTTTTAGTGTATTAGGTTTAGGGTATTAGAGTTAGGGTTAGGGTATTAGGGTTAGGGTTAGTTATGGTTAGGGTTCGTATTAGGGTTAGAGTTAGGGTTCGTATTAGGGTTAGGGTTTGTATTAGGGTTAGGGTAGCATTAGGGTTAGGGTTCGCGTTAGGGTTAGTGTTAGTTAGGTTTAGGGTTAGGATATTAGGGTATTAGGGTTAGGGTTCATATTAGGGTTCATATTAGGGTTAGGGTTTTAGGGTTTATGGTTATGGTTATTAGATTAGGGTTAGTGTTACATAGGGTTAGGGTTAGTGTTAGGTTTAGGTTATGGATAGGGTTAGGGTTCGTATTAGGGTTAGGGTTAGGGTTAGGATAAGGGTATTAGGGTTAGGGTTAGTGTTAGGGTTAGGTTATGAATAGGGTTAGGGTTTGTATTAGGGTTAGGGTTAGGATTAGGGTTAGCGTTTGGGTATTAGGGTTAGGGTTAAGGTTAGGTTAGGGTTAGGTTAGGGTTAGTGTTAGGATATTAGGGTTAGGGTTAGTTAGGGTTCGGGTTCGTATAAGGGTTACAGTTAGGGTTCGTATTAGGGTTACTGTTCGTATTAGGGTTAGGGTTCGCGTTAGGGTTAGGGTTAGTTAGGGTTAGGATATTAGGGTATTAGGGTTAGGGTTCATGTTAGGGTTCGTATTAGGGTTAGGGTTCATATTAGGGTAAGGGTTCGTATTAGGGTTAGGGTTTGTATTAGGGTTAGGGTTAGTGTTTTATGGTTTTAGTGTTAGAGTTAGGGTTATTAGGATTAGGGTTAGGGTTACTTATGGTTAAGGCTAGGGTATTAGGGTGTTAGAGTTAGAGTTAGGGTTCGCGTTAGGGTTAGTTAGGGTATTAGGGTATTAGGGTTAGGGTTAGGGTTCATATTAGGGTTAGGGTTCATATTAGGGTGAGGGTTAGGGTTCGTGTTAGAGTTAGGGTTAGGGTTTTAAGGTTAGGGTTATTAGGATTAGGATTAGGGTTACTTAGGGTTAGGGTTCGTGTTAGGGTTAGGGTATTAGGGTTAGGGAATTAGGGTTAGGGTATTAGGGTTAGAGGTTAGGGTATTAGGGTTAGGGTATTAGGGTTAGGTTTGGGATAAGGTTAGGGTTAGTTAGGTTTAGGGTTCGTATTAGGGTTAGTGTTCTTATTAGGGTTAGGGTTAAAGTAGCGTTAGGGTTAGGGTTTGTGTTAGGGTTAGGGTTTGTGTTAGAGTTTGGGTATTAGGTTTAGGGTTAGGGATAGGTTCGGTTTAGGATATTAGGGTTAGGGTATTAGAGTTAGGTTTGGGGTATTAGGGTTAGGGTTAGTGTTCGTATTAGGGTTAGGTTTTTAGGGTTTTAGGGTTAGGGTTCATATTAGGTTTAGTGTTGGGTCAGGGTTAGGGTCAGGGTCAGAGTCAGGGTTTGTATTAGGGTTAGGGTTCGTATTAGGGTTAAGGTTTGGGTTAGGGTACATATTAGGGTTAGGGTTCGTATTAGGCATAGCGTTAGGATGAGGGTTCGTATTTGAGATATTAGGGTTATATTTAGGGTTATGGTAGCGTTAGAGTTAGGGTTAGGGTTCATATTAGTGTTAGGGTTTCTTGTTAGGGTTAGGGTTAGGTATCGTATTAGGGTTATAGTTAGGGTTAGAGTTAGGGTTAGGTTTGGGTTAGGGTTCATATTAGGGTTAGGGTTCATGTTAGGAATAGGGTTAGTATTAGGGTTAGGTTTGGGGTAAGGTTTAGGGTTAGGGTTAGAGTATTAGGCATAGGGTATTAGGGTTAGGGTATAAGGGTTATGGATAAGGTTAAGGTTAGGGTTTGTATTAGGGTTAGGGATCGTATTAGGGTTAGAGAATCATTAGGGTTAGGGTTTGTGTTAGGGTTCGAGTTAGGGTCAGGGTTTGTGTAAGTGTGAGGGCTAGGTTAGGGTTAGGGTTAGGATTACGGTTAGGGTTTGGTTAGGGTATTAGTGTTAGTGTTAGGGTAAGTATTAGGGTTAAGGTTATGGTATTAGGGTTAGGGTTATGGTTTTAGGGTTAGGGTTAGGGAATTAGGGAATTAGGGTTATGGCATTACGGTTAGGTTTTGTTAGGGTTATAGTATTAGGGTTCAGATTAGGGTTAGGTTTAGGATATGTATTAGGGTTAGGGTTCGTATTAGGGTTAGGGTTTGTTTTATGGTTATGGTTAAGGTTAGGGTTTTAGAGTTAGGGTTAGCATTAGGGTTATTAGGATTAGGGTTAGTTCGGTTTAGGGTTAGGGTATTAGGGTGTTAGGGTTAGGGGTTAGTGTTCGTATTAGGGTAAGGATAGTGTTAGGGTTCGCGTTAGGTTTAGGGTATGTGTTAGGGTTAGGGTTTGTATTAGAAGTATTAGGGTTATAGTTAGGGTAAGGGTAGCGTTAGAGTTAGGGTTAGGGTTAGGTTAGGGTATTTGGGTTAGGGTATGGGTTAGTGTTAGGGTTAGGTTTAGGGTTAGGTTAGGGTTAGGGTTCTTATTAGGGTTAGGTTTAGGGTATTAGGGTTAGGGTTAAGGTTAGGGTTAGTTAGGGTTAGGGTTTGAATTAGGGTTAGGGTTCGTATTAGGGTTAGGGTTAGAGTAGTTTTAGGGTTAGGGTTAGGGTATTAGGGTTAAGGTTATGGTTAGGGTATTATGGTTAAGGTTAGGTTTGTTTCAGGGTTAGGGTCAGGGTCAGGGTTGATTTTATGGTTAGGGTTTTTATTAGGTTTAGGGTTCGAATTAGAGTTAGGGTTCGTATTCGGTTTAAAGTTAGGTTTCGTATTAGAGTAATTAGGGTTAGGGTTAGAGTTAGGTTAGGGTTAGAGTTTATGTTAGGGTTCGTGTTAGGGTTAGGGTTCGTATTAGGGTTAGGGTTCATATTAGGGTTCATGATAGGGTTGGGGTTCGTATTAGGGTTAGGGTTAGGATAGCGTTAGGGTCCGTATTAGGGTTAGGGTACGTGTTAGTATTAGGGTTAGGGTTCATATTAGGCTTAGTGTTAGGGTTAGTATAAGGGTTAGGGTTTTAGGGATAGGGTTAGGGTTAGGGTATTAGGGGTAGGGTTCGTATTAGGTTTAGTATTAGGGTTCGTATTAGGGTTAGGGTTTTAGGGTTAGGGTTAGAGATTTACGGTTAGGGTTCATATTAGGGTTAGGGTAAGGGTATTAGGGTGTTAGGGTTAGGTTTAGGGGTTTGGGATAGGGTTCGTATTAGGGTAATAGTTAGGGTAGTGTTAGGGTTAGGGTTCGAGTAAGGGTTAGGGTTTGTGTTAGGGTTCGTATTAGAGGTATTTGAGTTATAGTTAGGGTTAAGGTAGTGTTAGAGTTAGGGTTAGGGTTAGGGTTAGGTTAGGGTTAGGGTTAGTATTAGGGGTAGGGTTGGGTTAGGCTTTGTATATTAGGGTATTAGGGTTAGGGTTCGTATTAGGGTTCGTATTAGGGTTTGGGTTAGGGTTTGTATTAGGGTTAGGGTTCATATTAGGCTAAGTGTTAGGGTTCGTATTAGGGTTAGGGTCAGTGTTTTAGGGTTTTAGTGTCAGGGTTAGGGTTATTAGGATTAGGGTTAGGGTTAGAGTAGTGTTAGGTTTAGGGTTCATGTTAGGGTTAGTGTTAGATTTAGGGTTTGTGTTAGAGTTAGGGTTAGGTTAGGGTTATGTTAGGATTAGGGTTACGGTTAGGGTTTAGTTAGGGTTAGGGTTATGGTATTAAGGTTAGGGTTAGGTAAGGGTTAGGGTTCATATTAGGGTTAGGGTTAGGATTAGGGGGTATTAGGGTTAGGGTTAGTGTTAGGGTTAGGTTAGGGTTAGGGTCAGGTTATTATGGTAAGTTAGGGTTAGTATATTAGGGTATTAGGGTTTGGGTTAGTGTTTGTATTAGGGTTGGGGTTCGTATTAGGGTTAGGGTTAGGGTTTTAATGTTAGGGTTAGGGTCAGTGTTTTAGGGTTTTATTGTTAGGGTTAGGGTTACTAGGATTAGGGCTAGAGTAGTGTTAGGTTTAGGGTTCGTGTTAGGGTTAGAGTTAGGGTTTGTGTTAGTGTTAGGGTTAGGTTAGGGTTAGGGTTAGGGTTACGGTTAGGGTTTGGTTAGGGTTAGGGTAATGGTATTAAGGTTAGGGTTAGGGTTAAGTTATGGTTAGGGTTCGTATTTGGGTTATGGTTAGGGTTAGGACTAGGGGGTATTAGGGTTAGGGTTAGGGTTAGTGTTAGGGTTAAGGTTAGGGTCAGAGTATTAGGGTTAGTTAGGGTTAGGGTTCATATTAGAGTTAGGGTTCCTATTAGGGTTCGTATTAGAGTTGGGATTAGGGTTCGTGTTAGGGGTAGGGTTCATATTAGGGTTAGGGTTAGAGTTAGTTTAGGGTTAGTGTATAAGGGTTAGGGTAATAGGATTAGCGTTAGGGTTAGGATATGAAGGTTAGGGTTAGTAAGGGTTAGGGTTCGTATTAAGGTTAGGGTTATCGTTTTAGGGTTAGGGTTAGAGTATTAGGGTTAGAATTAAAATTTATGGTATTAGGGTTAGGGTTCGTGTTAGGGTTAGGGTTCGTGTTAGTGTTAGGGTTAATGTTAGTGTAAGGGTTTGGGTTAGGATTAGGGTTGTGGTTAGGGTTCGTATTAGGGTTAGGGTTTTAGGGTTAGGGTTAGAGATTTACGGTTAGGGTTCATATTAGGGTTAGGGTAAGGGTATTAGGGTGTTAGGGTTAGGTTTAGGGGTTTGGGTTAGGGTTCGTATTAGGGTAATAGTTAGGGTAGTGTTAGGGTTAGGGTTCGAGTAAGGGTTAGGGTTTGTGTTAGGGTTCGTATTAGAGGTATTAGAGTTATAGATAGGGTTAAGGTAGTGTTAGAGTTAGGGTTAGGGTTAGGTTAGGGTTAGGGTTAGTATTAGGGGTAGGGTTGGGTTAGGCTTTGTATATTAGGGTATTAGGGTTAGGGTTCGTATTAGGGTTTGGGTTAGGGTTTGTATTAGGGTTAGGGTTCATATTAGGCTAAGTGTTAGGGTTCGTATTAGGGTCAGTGTTTTAGGGTTTTAGTGTCAGGGTCAGGGTTATTAGGAATAGGGTTAGGGTTAGATTAGTGTTAGGTTTAGGGTTCATGTTAGGGTTAGATTTAGGGTTTGTGTTAGAGTTAGGGTTAGGTTAGGGTTATGTTAGGATTAGGGTTACGGTTAGGGTTTAGTTAGGGTTAGGGTTATGGTATTAAGGTTAGGGTTAGGGTTAGGTAAGGGTTAGGGTTCATATTAGGGTTAGGGTTAGGATTAGGGGGTATTAGGGTTAGGGTTAGGGTTAGTGTTAGGGTTAGGTTAGGGTTAGGGTCAGGTTATTATGGTAAGTTAGGGTTAGTATATTAGGGTATTAGGGTTTGGGTTAGTGTTTGTATTAGGGTTGGGGTTCGTATTAGGGTTTGGGTTTTAATGTTAGGGTTAGGGTCAGTGTTTTAGGGTTTTAATGTTAGGGTTAGGGTTACTAGGATTAGGGCTAGAGTAGTGTTAGGTTTAGGGTTCGTGTTAGGGTTAGTGTTAGAGTTAGGGTTTGTGTTAGTGTTAGGGTTAGGTTATGGTTAGGGTTAGGGTTAGGATTAGGGTTACGGTTAGGGTTTGGTTAGGGTTAGGGTTATGGTAATAAGGTTAGGGTTAGGGTTAAGTTATGGTTAGGGTTCGTATTTGGGTTAGGGTTAGGATTAGGGGTTATTAGGGTTAGGGTTAGTGTTAGGGTTAGGTTAGGGTTAGGAATAGGGTTACAGCTAGGGTTTGGTTAGGGTTAGGGTTTTGGTATTAAGGTTAGGGTTAGGTTAGGGTTAGGGTTCATATTAGGGTTAGGGTTAGGACTAGGGGGTACTAGGGTTAGGGTTAGTGTTAGGGTTAAGGTTAGGGTCAGAGTATTAGGGTTAGTTAGGGTTAGGGTTCATATTAGAGTTAGGATTCCTATTAGGGTTCGTATTAGAGTTGGGGTTAGGGTTCGTGTTAGGGGTAGGGTTCATATTAGGGTTAGGGTTAGAGTTAGTTTAGGGTTAGTGTATAAGGGTTAGGGTAATAGGATTAGCGTTAGGGTTAGGATATGAAGGTTAGGGTTAGTAAGGGTTAGGGTTCGTATTAAGGTTAGGGTTATCGTTTTAGGGTTAGGGTTTAGGGTATTAGGGTTAGAATTAAAATTTATGGTATTAGGGTTAGGGTTCGTGTTAGGGTTAGGGTTCGTGTTAGTGTTAGGGTTAATGTTAGTGTAAGGGTTTGGGTTAGGATTAGGGTTGTGGTTAGGGTTCGTATTAGGGTTAGGGTTCGTATTAGGGTTAGGGTTTGTGTTTTAGGGTTTTAATGTTAGGGTTAGGGTTATTAGGATTAGGGTTAGGGTTAGAGTAGTGTTAGGGTTAGGGTTCGTGTTAGGGTTAGTGTTAGAGTTAGGGTTTGTGTTAGAGTTAGGGTTTGGTTAGGGTTAGGTTAGGTTTAGGGTTAGGTTTAGGATTAGGGTTACGGTTAGGGTTTGGTTAGGGTTAGGGTTATGGTATTAAGGTTAGGGTTAGGTTATGGTTAGGGTTTCGTATTAGGGTTAGGGTTAGGATTAGGGGGTTTTAGGGTTAGGGTTAGTGTTAGGGTTAGGTTAAGGTTAGGGTTAGGATTAGGGTTACAGCTAGGGTTTGGTTAGGGTTAGGGTTATGGTATTTAGGTTAGGGTTAGGGTTAGGTTAGGGTTAGGGTTCGTATTAAGGTTGGGGATAGGGTTAGGATTAGGGGGTTTTAGGGTTAGGGTTAGGGTTAGTATTAGGGTTAGGTTAGGGTTAGTGTTCGTATTAGGGTTCGAATTAGGGTTTGGGTTAGGGTTTGTATTAGGGTTAGGGTTCGTATTAGGGTTAGGGTCAGGGTTCGTATTAGGGTTAGGGTCAGTGTTTTAGGGTTTTAATGTTAGGGTTAGGGTTATTAGGAAGAGGGTTAGGGCTAGAGTAGTGTTAGGTTTAGGGTTTGTGTTAGGCTTAGTGTTAGAGTTAGGGTTTGTGTTAGAGTTAGGGTTAGATTAGGGTTAGGGTTAGTGTTAGGATTAGGGTTACGGTTAGGGTTTGGTTAGGGTTAGGGTTATGGTATCAAGGTTAGGGTTAGGTTATGGTTAGGGTTCGTATTTGGGTTAGGGTTAGGATTAGGGGATAATAGGGTTAGGGTTAGGGTTAGTGTTAGGGTTAGGTTGGGGTTAGGGTTAGGATTAGGGTTACAGTTAGGGTTTGGTTAGAGTTATGGTATTAAGGTTAGGGTTAGGGTTCGAATTAGGGTTAGGGTTAGGATTAGGGGGTATTAGGGTTAGGGTTAGGGTTCGTGTTAGGGTTAGGGTTAGGGTCAGGGTATTAGGGTTAGTTAGGGATAGGGTTTATATAAGGGTTAGGGTTCGTATTAGGGTTCGTATTAGAGTTAGGGTTAGGGTTCGTGTAAGGGGTAGGGTTCATATTAGGGTTAGGGTTAGAGTTAGTTTAGGGTTAGTGTATTAGGGTTAGGGTAATAGGGTTAGGGTTAGGATATGAGGGTTTGGGTTAGTTAGGGTTAGGGTTCGTATTAAGGTTTGGGTTAGCGTTTTAGGGTTAGGGTTAGGTTATTAGGGTTAGAATTAGAATTTATGGTGTTAGGGTTAGGGTTCGTGTTAGGGTTAGGGTTCGTGTTATTGTTAGGGTTAGGGTTTGTGTAAGGGTTAGGGTTAGGTTAGGGTTAGGATTAGGGTTGCGGTTAGGGTTTGTATTAGGGTTAGGGTTCGTATTAGGGTCAGGGTTAGGGTTCATATTACGGTTAGGGTCAGTGTTTTAGGGTTTTAATGTTAGGGTTAGGGTTATTAGGATTAGGGTTGAGGGTTAGAGTAGTGTTAGGGTTCGTGTTAGAGTTAGTGTTAGAGTTAGGGTTAGGTTAGGTTTAGGGTTAGGGTTAGGATTAGGGCTACGGTTAGGGTTTGGTTAGGGTTAGGGTTATGGTATTAAGGTTAGGGTTAGGATATGGTTAGGGTTTTGTATTAGTGTTAGGGTTAGGGTTAGGATTAGGGGGTATTAGGATTAGGGGGTATTAGGGTTAGGGTTAGTGTTAGGGTTAGGTTATGGTTAGGGATAGGATTAGGGTTACAGCTAGGGTTTGGTTAGGGTTAGGGTTATGGTATTAAGGTTAGGGTTAGGTTATGGTTAGGGTTCGTATTAGGGTTAGGGTTAGGATTAGTGGGTAGTAGGGTTAGGGTTAGTGTTAAGGTTAGGTTAGGGTTAAGGTCAAGTTATTAGGGTTAGTTAGGGTTAGGGTTCATTTTAAGGATAGGGTTCGTATTAGGGTTTGTATTAGAGTTAGGGTTAGAGTTTTTTTTAGGGGTAGGGTTCATATTAGGGTTAGGGTTAGAGTTAGGTTAGGGTTTATGTATTAGGGTTAGGGTAATAGGGTTTTCATTAGGATTAGGTTATGAGGGTTAGGGTTAGTTAGGGTTCGTATTAAGGTTAGGGTTAGCGTTTTGTTGTTAGGGTCAGGGTATTAGGGTTAGAATTAGAATTTATGGTATTAGGGTTCGTGTTAGGGTTAGGGTTCGTGATAGGGTTTGTGTAAGGCTTTGGTTGAGTTTAGGTTTAGGATTAGGGTTACGGTTAGGGTTGGGTTAGGGTTATGGTATTAAGGTTAGGGTTAGTTTAGGGTTAGGGTTCGTATTAGGGTTAGGGTTAGGGTTAGTATTAGGGTAATAGGGTTAGGGTTAGTGTTAGGGTTAGGGTTAGGTTAGGGTTAGGGTGTTAGGGTTAGGGTTAGTTAGGGTTCATATTTGGGTTAGGGTTCATATTAGGGTTAGGGTGTTATGGTTTTAGGGTTAGAGTTATTAGATTAAGGTTAGGGTTACTTAGGGTCAGGAATAGGGTTTAGGGTATTAGGGTTAGATTTAGGGTTAGGGTTATGGTATTACGTTTAGAATAAGGGTTATGGTATAAGGGTTAGGGTTCGTGTTAGGGTTAGGGATAGGGTTAGGGTGCATGTTAGGGTTAGGGTTTGTGTAAGGTTTTGGGTTAGGGTTAGGATTAGGGTTAGGGTTAGGGTTGGGTTAGGGTTAGGGTATTAAGTTTTGGGATAGGGTTAGGGTTAGTGTTAGGGTAAGGTTCGGGATAGGGTTAGGGTTCGTATTAGGGTTTGGGTTAGGGTTAGGATTAGGGTATTATGGTTAGGTTTAGGTTAGGGTTTAGGTATTAGAGTTAGGGTTAGTGTTAGGTTAGGGTATTAGGTTTAGGGTATTATAGTTAAGGTTAAGGTATTAGGGTTAGGGTTAGTTATGGTTAGGGTTCGCGTTAGGGTTAGTGTAAGTTAGGTTTAGGGTTAGGATATTAGGGTATTAGGGTTAGGATTCGTATTAGGGTACGTATTAGGGTTAGGGTTCATATTAGGGTTAGTATTCGTATTAGGGTTAGGGTTCGTATTTGGGTTAGGGTTAGTGTTTTAGGGTTTTAGTGTTATGGTTATGGTTATTAGGATTAGGGTTAGGGTTACTTAGGGTGAGGGCTAGGGTATTAGGGGGTTAGCGTTAGGGGTTAGGGTTCGTATTAGGGTTAGGAATAGTGTAGAATTAGGGATAGGGTTCGCGTTAGGGTTAGGATTTGTGTTAGGGTTCATATTAGAGGTATTAGGGTTATAGTTAGGGTTAGGGTAGCGTTAGAGTTAGGGTTAGGGTTAGGTAAGGGTTAGGGTTAGGATTAGGGTTGGATTAGGGTTAGGGTATTAGGGTTAGGGTAAGGTTTCATATTAGGGTTAGTGTTAGGGTTACGTTTAGATTAGGGTTAGGGTTAGGGTATTAGGGTTATGATTAGGTTAGGGTTAGGTTTAGGGTAATAGGGAAAGGGTATAAGGGTTAGGGAATTAGGGTTAGTGTTTGTATTAGGGTTATGGTTAGAGTATCTTTAGGGTTAGGGTTCATGTTAGGGTTAGGGTTTGTGTAAGGTTTAGGGTTAGGTTAGGGATAGGGTTAGGATAATGGTTAGGGTCAGGGTTGGGTTAGGGTTAGGGTATTAGGGTTAGGGTTAGGCTTAGGTTAGGGTTAAGGTTCGTAATAGGGTTAGGGTTAGGGTATTAGGGTGTTAGGTTTAGGGTTAGGTGTTATTAGGGTTAGTGTATCATTAGAGTTCGCTTTAGGTTTAGGGTTAGGGATTGTTTTAGGGTTAGGGTTCTTATTAGTGGTATTAGGGTTAGGGTATTAGGCTTAGGGTTAAGGTTAGGGTTAGTTTGCGTTAGGGTTTGTATTAGGGTTCATATTAGGATTAGGGTTCTTATTAGGGTTAGTGTTCGTATTAGGGTTAGGGTTAGAGTTGCGTTAGGGTTAGGGTTAGTGTTCTTGATAGGGTTAGGGTTTGTGTAAGAGTTAGGGTTAGGTTAGGGTTAGGGATAGGATTAGGGTTAGGGTTGGGTTAGGGTATTAGGGTTAGGGTTAGGTTAGTGTTAGGGTTCATATTAGGGTTAGGTTTAGGGTTTTAGGGTTAGGGTTATTAGGATTAGGGTTAGGGTTATTAGGATTAGAGTTAGTTAAGGTCAGGGTATCAGGGTGCTAGGTTAGGGTTCGTATTAGAGGTATTAGTGTTATAGTTAGGGTTAGGGTAAAATTAGAGTTAGGTTTAGGGTTAGGGTTCATATTAGGGTTCGTTTTAGGGATAGGGTTAGAGTAGTGTTAGGGTTCGTGTTAGGGTTAGGGTTAGAGTGAGGCTTTGTGTTAGAGTTAGGGTTAGGTTAGGGTTAGGGTTAGGATTAGGGTTACGGTTAGGGTTTGGTTAGGGTTAGGGTAATGGTAAAAAGGTTAGGGTTAGGTTAGGATTAGGGTACATATTAGGGTTAGGGTAGGATTAGGGTATTAGGGTTAGTGTTAGGGCTAGGTTAAGGTTAGGGTTAGGGTATTAGGGTTAGTTACAGTTAGGTTTCATATTAGTATTAGGGTTCGTATTAGGGTTAGGGTTCATATTAGAGTTAGGGTTAGGGTTTGTGTTAGGGGTAGGGTTCATATTAGGGTTAGGGTTAAAGTTAGGTTAGGGTTAGGGTATTAGGGTTAGGGTAATAGGGATAGTGTGAGGGTTAGGGTATGAGGGTTAGGGTTAGTTAGGGTTAGGGTTTGTATTAAGGTTAGGGTTAAGGTTTTAGGGTTAGGGTATGAGGGTTAGAATTAGGATTTATGGTATTAGGGTTATGGTTCGTGTTAGGGTTAGGGTTCGTGTTAGGGTTTGTGTAAGGGTTAGGGTTAGGTTAGGGTTAGTGTTACGATTAGGGTTGGGTTATAGTTGGGGTTATGGTAATAAGGTTAGGGTTAGGGTTAGGTTAGAGTTCGTATTAGGGTTAGGGTTTGGATTAGGGTATTAGGGTTAGGGTTAGTGTTAGCGTTAGGTTAGCGTTAGGGTTCATATTAGGGTTAGGGTTCGTATTAGGGTTAGGGTTCGTTTTAGGGTTAGGGATAGAATAGCTTTAGGATTATGTTTCACGTTGTTAGGGTTAGTTAGGGTATTAGGGTATTAGGGTAAGGGTTCGTATTAAGGTTACGGTTAGGGTTCGTATTAGGGTTAGGGTTTGTATTAGGGTTAGGGTTTTAGGGTTAGGGTTATTAGATTAGGGTTAGTGTTAGGGTTAGGGTATGGATAGGGTTAGGGTTCGTATTAGGGGTAGGATTAGGGTATTAGGGTTAGGGTTAGTGTTAGGGTTAGGTTATGAATAGGGTTAGGGTTCGTATTAGGGTTAGGGTTAGGATTAGGGTATTAGGGTTAGGGTTAGGTTAGGGTTAGGTTAGGGTTAGGGTTAGGATATTAGAGTTAGGGTTTTAGAGTTAGGGTTTGGGTATTAGCGTTAGGGTTAGTTAGGGTTAGGGTTTGGGTTCGTATAAGGGTTAGAGTTAGGGTTCGTATAAGGGTTACTGTTCGTATTAGGGTTAGGGTAGCGTTAGGGTTAGGGTTCGCATTAGGGTAAGGGTTAGTTAGGGTTAGGATATTAGGGTATTAGGGTTAGGGTTCATATTAGGGTTAGGGTTCATATTAGGGTAAGGGTTTGTATTAGGGTTAGGGTTAGGGTTCGTATTAGGGTTATGGTCAGTGTTTTAGGGTTTTAGTGTTAGGTTTAGTGTTATTAGGATTAGGGTTAGGGTTACTTAGGGTTAGGGCTAGGGTATTAGGGTGTTAGGGTTAGGGTTCGCGTTAGGGTTAGGGTTTTAGGGTATTAGGGTCAGGGTTAGGGTTCATATTAGGGTTAGGGTTCGTATTAGGGTGAGGGTTAGGGTTTGTATTAGAGTTAGGGTTAGGGTTTTAGGGTTTTAAGGTCAGGGTTATTAGGATTAGGATTAGGGTTATTTAAGGTTAGGGGTTAAGGTTAGGGCTCATATTAGGGTTAGGGTTACGATTAGGGTTGGGTTATAGTTGGGGTTATGGTAATAAGGTTAGGGTTAGGGTTAGGTTAGAGTTCGTATTAGGGTTAGGGTTTGGATTAGGGTATTAGGGTTAGGGTTAGTGTTAGCGTTAGGTTAGCGTTAGGGTTCATATTAGGGTTAGGGTTCGTATTAGGGTTAGGGTTCGTTTTAGGGTTAGGGATAGAATAGCTTTAGGATTATGTTTCACGTTGTTAGGGTTAGTTAGGGTATTAGGGTATTAGGGTAAGGGTTCGTATTAAGGTTACGGTTAGGGTTCGTATTAGGGTTAGGGTTTGTATTAGGGTTAGGGTTTTAGGGTTAGGGTTATTAGATTAGGGTTAGTGTTAGGGTTAGGGTATGGATAGGGTTAGGGTTCGTATTAGGGGTAGGATTAGGGTATTAGGGTTAGGGTTAGTGTTAGGGTTAGGTTATGAATAGGGTTAGGGTTCGTATTAGGGTTAGGGTTAGGATTAGGGTATTAGGGTTAGGGTTAGGTTAGGGTTAGGTTAGGGTTAGGGTTAGGATATTAGAGTTAGGGTTTTAGAGTTAGGGTTTGGGTATTAGCGTTAGGGTTAGTTAGGGTTAGGGTTTGGGTTCGTATAAGGGTTAGAGTTAGGGTTCGTATAAGGGTTACTGTTCGTATTAGGGTTAGGGTAGCGTTAGGGTTAGGGTTCGCATTAGGGTAAGGGTTAGTTAGGGTTAGGATATTAGGGTATTAGGGTTAGGGTTCATATTAGGGTTAGGGTTCATATTAGGGTAAGGGTTTGTATTAGGGTTAGGGTTAGGGTTCGTATTAGGGTTATGGTCAGTGTTTTAGGGTTTTAGTGTTAGGTTTAGTGTTATTAGGATTAGGGTTAGGGTTACTTAGGGTTAGGGCTAGGGTATTAGGGTGTTAGGGTTAGGGTTCGCGTTAGGGTTAGGGTTTTAGGGTATTAGGGTCAGGGTTAGGGTTCATATTAGGGTTAGGGTTCGTATTAGGGTGAGGGTTAGGGTTTGTATTAGAGTTAGGGTTAGGGTTTTAGGGTTTTAAGGTCAGGGTTATTAGGATTAGGATTAGGGTTATTTAAGGTTAGGGGTTAAGGTTAGGGCTCATATTAGGGTTAGGGTTACGATTAGGGTTGGGTTATAGTTGGGGTTATGGTAATAAGGTTAGGGTTAGGGTTAGGTTAGAGTTCGTATTAGGGTTAGGGTTTGGATTAGGGTATTAGGGTTAGGGTTAGTGTTAGCGTTAGGTTAGCGTTAGGGTTCATATTAGGGTTAGGGTTCGTATTAGGGTTAGGGTTCGTTTTAGGGTTAGGGATAGAATAGCTTTAGGATTATGTTTCACGTTGTTAGGGTTAGTTAGGGTATTAGGGTATTAGGGTAAGGGTTCGTATTAAGGTTACGGTTAGGGTTCGTATTAGGGTTAGGGTTTGTATTAGGGTTAGGGTTTTAGGGTTAGGGTTATTAGATTAGGGTTAGTGTTAGGGTTAGGGTATGGATAGGGTTAGGGTTCGTATTAGGGGTAGGATTAGGGTATTAGGGTTAGGGTTAGTGTTAGGGTTAGGTTATGAATAGGGTTAGGGTTCGTATTAGGGTTAGGGTTAGGATTAGGGTATTAGGGTTAGGGTTAGGTTAGGGTTAGGTTAGGGTTAGGGTTAGGATATTAGAGTTAGGGTTTTAGAGTTAGGGTTTGGGTATTAGCGTTAGGGTTAGTTAGGGTTAGGGTTTGGGTTCGTATAAGGGTTAGAGTTAGGGTTCGTATAAGGGTTACTGTTCGTATTAGGGTTAGGGTAGCGTTAGGGTTAGGGTTCGCATTAGGGTAAGGGTTAGTTAGGGTTAGGATATTAGGGTATTAGGGTTAGGGTTCATATTAGGGTTAGGGTTCATATTAGGGTAAGGGTTTGTATTAGGGTTAGGGTTAGGGTTCGTATTAGGGTTATGGTCAGTGTTTTAGGGTTTTAGTGTTAGGTTTAGTGTTATTAGGATTAGGGTTAGGGTTACTTAGGGTTAGGGCTAGGGTATTAGGGTGTTAGGGTTAGGGTTCGCGTTAGGGTTAGGGTTTTAGGGTATTAGGGTCAGGGTTAGGGTTCATATTAGGGTTAGGGTTCGTATTAGGGTGAGGGTTAGGGTTTGTATTAGAGTTAGGGTTAGGGTTTTAGGGTTTTAAGGTCAGGGTTATTAGGATTAGGATTAGGGTTATTTAAGGTTAGGGGTTAAGGTTAGGGCTCATATTAGGGTTAGGGTTCGTTTTTGGAATAGGGTTAGAGTAGTGTTAGGGTTAGGGTTCGTGTTAGGGTTAGGGTTAGAGTTATGCTTTGTGTTAGAGTTAGGGTTAGGTTAGGTTAGGGTTAGGATTAGGGTTACGGTTAGGGTTTGGTTAGGGTTAGGGTTATGATAAAAAAGTTAGGGTTAGGGTAGGATTAGGGTACGTATTAGTGTTAGGGTTAGGGTAGGATTAGGGTATATGGGTTAGGGTTAGGGTTAGTGTTAGGGTTAGGTTAGTGTTAGGGTTAGGGTATTAGGGTTAGTTACAGTTAGGTTTCATATTAGGGTTAGGGTTCGTATTAGGTTTAGGTTTCGTGTTAGAGTTAGGGTTAGGGTTTGTATTATGGTTATGGTTAGGGTTTTAGAGTTAGGGTTAGCATTAGGGTTATTAGGATTAGGGTTAGTTCGGTTTAGGTTAAGGGTATTAGGGTGTTAGGGTTAGGGGGTTAGTGTTCGTATTAGGGTTAGGATAGTGTTAGGGTTCGCATTAGGTTTAGGGTTTGTGTTAGGGTTAGGGTTCGTATTAGAAGTATTAGGGTTATAGTTAGGGTTAGGGTAGCGTTAGAGTTAGGGTTAGGGTTAGGTATGGGTTAGGGTTAGGATTAGGGTTAGGGTTGGGTTAGGGTTAGGGTATTTGGGTTAGGGTATGGGTTAGTGTTAGGGTAAGGGTTAGGGTTAGGTTAGGGTTAGGGTTCGTATTAGGTTTAGGTTTAGGTATAGGGTATTAGGGTTAGGGTTAAGGTTAGGGTTAGTTAGGGTTAGGGTTTGTATTAGGGTTAGGGTTCGTATTAGGGTTAGGGTTAGAGTAGTTTTAGGGTTAGGGTTAGGGTTCATGTTAAGGTTAGGGTTAGGGTATTAGGGTTAAGGTTAGGTTTGTTTCAGGGTTAGGGTTCATTTTAGGGTTAGGGTTTGTATTAGGTTTAGGATTCGAATTAGAGTTAGGGTTCGTATTCGGTTTAGTGTTAGGATTCGTATTAGAGTAATTAGGGTTAGGGTTAGGTTAGGGTTAGAGTTCATGTAAGGGTTAGGGTTCGTGTTAGGGTTAGGGTTCGTATTAGGGTTAGGGTTCATATTAGGGTTAGGGTTCGTATTAGGGTTAGGGTTAGGATAGTGTTAGGGTTAGGGTTTGTATTAGGGTTAGGGTTCGTGTTAGTATTAGGGTTAGGGTATTAGGGTATTAGGGGTAGGGTTCGTATTAGGTTTGGGGTTAGGGTTCGTATTAGGGTTAGGGTTTTAGGGTTAGGGTTAGGGAATTAGGGTTAGGGTTCATATTAGGGTTAGGGTAAGGGTATTAGGGTGTTAGGGTTAGGTTTAGGGGTTTAGGTTAGGGTTACGGTTCGTATTAGGGTTAGAGTTAGGGTAGTGTTAGGGTTAGGGTTCACGTTAGGGTTAGGGTTTGTGTTAGGGTTCGTATTAGAGGTATTAGGGTTATAGTTAGGGTTAAGGTAGTATTAGAGTTAGGGTTAGGGTTAGGTTTAGTATTAGGGTTAAGGTTGGGTTAGGGTTAGTATATTAGGGTATTAGGGTTAGGGTTCGTATTAGGGTCTGTATTAGGGTTTGAGTTAGGGTTTGTATTAGGGTTAGGTTTCGTATTAGGGTAAGGGTTATGGTTCGTATTAGGTTAGGGTCATTGTTTTAGGGTTTTAGTGTCAGGGTTAGGGTTATTAGGATTAGGGTTATGGTTAGAGTAGTGTTAGGGTTTGGGTTCATGTTAGGGTTAGTGTTAGATTTAGGGTTTGTGTTAGAGTTACGGTTAGGTTAGGGTTAGGGTTAGGATTAGGGTTTCGGTTAGGGTTTGGTTAGGGTTAGGGTTATGGTATTAAGGTTAGGGTTAGGGTTAGGTTAGGATTAGTGGTCGTATTAGGGTTAGGGTTCGTATTAGAGTTAGGGTTAGGTTCTGTGTTAGGGGTATGGTTCATATTAGGGTTAGGGTTAGAGTTAGGTTAGGGTTAGCATATTAGGGTTAGGGTAATAGGGTTAGTGTTAGGGTTAGGCTATGAGGGTTAGGGTTAGTTAGGGTTCGTATTAAGGTTAGGGTTAGCGTTTTAGGGTTAGGGTTAGGGAATTAGGGTTAGAATTAGAATTTATGGCATTAGGGTTAGGGTTCGTGTTAGGGTTAGGGCTCGGGTTAGGGTTAAGGTTTGTGTAAGGGTTTGGGTTAGTGTGAGAGTTAGGGTTCGTATTAGGGTTAGGATTAGAGTTAGGGTTTGTATTAGGGTTAGGGTTTGTATTAAGTTTTGGGTTCGTATTAGGGTTAGGGTTATTAGGGTTAGGGTTTATAGGGTTAGGGTAAGGATTAAGGTAAGGGCTAGGGTAAGGGTTTAAAGATTAGGGTTGTGTTAGGGTTAGGGTTCGGATTAGTGTTATGGTTAGGGTTAGGTTTCGTATTAGGGTTAGGGTTAGTATTAGAGTTATTACGGTTAGGGTTAGGGTTATGGTAGCGTTAGATTTAGGGTACGGTTCGTATTAGGGTTAGGGTTCTTGTATTGGTTAGGGTTAGGGTTTAGGGATAGGGTTCGTATTAGGGTTAGGGTTAGGGATAGGGTTTGTGATAGGGTTAGGGTTTTGTTAGGGTTAGGGTTAGTATTATGATATTAGGGTTGGGTTATGGTTGGGTTATGGTTAGGGTTAGGGTATTAGGGTTAGGTTAGGGTACGTATTAGGGTCAGGGTTAGGGTTAGGGATAGTGTTAGGGTTCGTATTATAGTTAGGGTACGTATTAGGGTTAGGGTTAGTGTTAGGGTTAGTTAGAGTTATAGTATTAGGGTTAAGGTTTGTTAGAGTTAAGGTTAGGGTTAGGGTTAATGTCAGGGTCAGGGTTCGTATTAGGGTTAGGTTTTGTGCTAGGGTTAGGGTTCGTATTAGTGTTATGGTTAGGGTTAGGTTTCATATTAGGGTTAGGGTTAGTATTAGAGTTATTAGGGTTAGGGTTAGGGTTATGGTAGCGTTAGATTTAGGGTACGTTTCGTATTAGGGTTATGGTTCGTGTATTGGTTAGGGTTTAGGGATAGGGTTCGTATTAGGGTTAGGGTTAGGGATAGGGTTTGTGTTAGTGTTAGGGTTTTGTTAGGGTTAGTATTATGGTATTAGGGTTGGGTTAGGGTTGGGTTATGGTTAGGGTTAGGGTATTAGGTTAGGGTTCGTATTAGGGTTAGGGTATTAGGGTTAGGGATAGTGTTAGGGTTCGTATTAGGGTTAGGGTTCGTATTAGGGTTAGTGTTAGGGTTAGGTCTAGGGTTAGGGTATTAGGGTTAGGGTATTAGGGTTAGGGTTAGTTAGGGTAATAGTATTAGGGTTAGGGGTTGTTTGAGTTAGGGTTAGGTTATTAGGGTATTAAGGTTTGGGTTAGGGTTAGGGTTCGTATTAGGTTTAGGGTTTTAGTGTTTTAGGGTTATAGGGTTAGGGTTCAGGTTAAGGTTAGTTAGGGTTAGTGTTAGGGTATTAAGGTATAAGGGTTAGGGTTCGTATTAGGGTTCGTATTAGGGATAGGGTTAGTGTTAGGGATCGTATTAGGGTTAGGGTTCGTATTAGGGTTAGGGTTATTAGGGTTAAGGTTAGGGTTCTTGTTAGGGTTAGGGTTGGGGTTAGGGTTAGGGTTTGTGTTAGGGTTAGGGTTGGGGTTAGGGTTAGGGTAAGGCTTAGGGTTAGGGTTTTAGGGTTAAGGTTCATATTAGGATTAGGGTTAGGGTTAGTATTAGGGTTAGAGTTTTAGGGTTATGGTTAGGGTATTAGGGTTAGGGTTCATATTAGGGATAGGGTTAGGGTTCTTATTAGGATTAGGGTTAAGGTTCGTATTAGGGTTAGGGTGCGGGTTCGTATTAGGGTTAGGGTTAGTGTGTGTAGGGTTAGGGTTCATATTAGGGTACATATTAGGGTTAGGGTTCGGGTTTGGGTTAGGGTTCGTATTAGGGTTCATATTAGAGTTAGGGTTAGGTTCGGGGTTGGGGTTAGGGTTTTAGGCTAAGGGTTAGAATTAGGGTTTTGGGTTAGGGTTATTTTCATGTTAGGGATAGAGTTCGTGATATTGTTAGGGTTCATATTTGTGGTAATGGTTAGGGTAATAGGATTAGGGTTCGGGTTAGTGTTAGGGTTAGGGTATTGTGGTTAGGGTAAAAGGGTTAGTGTTAGGTTTAGGGTATTAGGGTTAGGGTTGGGGTTAGTTAGGGTTAGGGTTCATATTAGGGTGAGGGTTTTAGGGTTATGGTATTAGGGTTAGGGTTAATATATTAGGGTTAGGGATAGGGTTAGTTAGGGTTAGGGTATTAAGATATTAGGGTTAGGTTTAGGGTTAGGGTTTGTATTAGGGTTAGGGTCAGTATTAGGGTTAGGGTTCGTAGTAGTGTTAGGGTTAGGGTTTTAGAATTATAGGGTTATAGGGTTAGGGTTCATTAGGGTTAGTGTATTAGGGTATAAGGGTTAGGGTTCGTATTAGGGTTCCTATTAGGGATAGGGTTAGGGTTCGAATTAGGGTTAGGGTTAGAGTTCGGGTTTGTATTAGGGTTAGGGTTCATATTAGGGTTAGTGTTATTAGGGTTAGGATTAGGGTTCATGTTAGGGTTAGGGTAAGGATTAGGGTAAGAGGGTTAGGGTTAGGCTATTATGGTAAGGGTTCCTATTAAGGTTAGGGTTCGTATTAGGGTTAGGGTTATTAGGGTCAGGGTTAAGGGTTAGTGTCAGAGTTATGGTTAGGGTTCGTATTAGGGTTAGGGTTAGAGTATTAGGGTTAGGGTTAGGGTATTAGTGTTAGGGTTAGGGTTTGTGTTAGGGAAAGGGTTAGGGTATTAGGGTTAGGGTTAGTGCATTTGGATTAGGGTTATGATTCATATTAGGGTTAGGTTTACGGTAGGGTTAGGGTCAGGGTTTGTATTAGGGTTAGGGTTCGTATTAATGTTAGGGTTTGTTTTAGGATTAGGGTTAGGGATCGTATTAGAGTTAAATTAGGGTTAGGGTTCGTATTTGTGTTCGTATTAGGGTTAGGGTTAGTGTTAAGGTTTGGATTCGTATTAGGGTTAGGGTTCGTATTAGGGTTAGGGTTTATAGGGTTAGGGTAAGGATTAAGGTAAGGGTTAGGGTAAGGGTTTAAGGGTTAGGGTTAGTGTTCATATTAGGTTCAGGGTTAGAGTTTTAGGGTTCGGGTTAGGGTATTAGGGTTAGGGTTAGTATTAAGGGTTAAGGTTTTAGAGTTAGGGTTAGGATTAGGATTAGGGTATTAGGGTTAGGGTTAGGGTAGAGTTAGCGTTATGGTTCATGTTAGGGTTAGGTTATGTTTTATGGTTAGAGCATTAGGGTTAGGGTTGGGTCAGGGTTAGGGTTAGTGTCAGGGTCAGGTTTTGTATTAGGGTTAGGGTTTGTATTAAGGTTAGGGTTACGGTTCATATTAGGGTTCAGGTTAGGGTTAGGTTTCATATTAGGGTTAGGGTTAGGGTTCGTATTATAGTTATTAGGGTTAGGGTTAGGGTTATGGTTGCATTAGATTTAGGGTAGGGTTCGTATTAGGGTGAGGGTTAGGGTTCATGTATTGGTTAGGGTTAGGGTTTAGGGATTGGGTTCGTATTAGGGTTAGGGTTAGAGATAGGGTTTGTGTTAGGGTTAGGATTAGGGTTAGGTTAGCTTTAGGATTAGGATATTAGGGTTGGGTTAGGGTTGGGTTATAGTTAGGGTATTAGAGTTAGGGTTAGGTTAGGGTTCGTATTAGGGTTAAAGTATTAGGGTTAGGGTAAGTGTTAGGGTTCATATTAGGGCTAGGGTTCATATTAGGGTACTAGGGTTAGGGTTAGGGTAGTATTAGGGTTAGGGTTGGTGTTAGGGTTAGGATATTAAGGTTAGGGTTTGTATTAGGGTTAGGGTTAGTGTTAGGGCTAGGGATAGGGTTAGGGTATTAGGGTATTAGGGTTAGGGTTAGGTTGTTATGGTTAGGTTTAGTTAGGGTTATGGTATTAGGGTTAGGGTTCGTATTAGGGTTAGGAGTAGTGTTAGGGTTAGGGCTAGGGTTAGGGTATTAGGGTATTAGGGTCAGGGTTTGTATTAGGGTCAGGGTTAGTATTAGGGTTAGGGTTTTAAGGTTATAGGGTTACAGTTAGGGTTATAAGGGTTAGGGTTCGTATTTTGGTTCCTATTAGGTTTGGGGTTAGTGTTAGGGTTTGTATTAGGGTTAGGGTTCGTATTAGGGTTAGGGTTAATTAGGGTTAGGATTAGGGTTCGTGTTGGGGTTAGGGTTGGGGTAAGGATTAGGGTAAGAGGGTTAGGGTTAGGGTATTAGGGTTAGGGTTTGTATTAAGGATAGGGTTCGTATTAGGGTTAGGGTTATTAGGGTTAGGGTTAAGGGTTAGGGTCAGAGTTAGGGTTAGGGTTCGTATTGGGGTTAGGGTTAGCGTATTAGGGTTAGGGTTTTAGGGTTAGGGTTATGGTATTAGGGTTAGGGTTCATATTAGGGATAGGGTTAGGGTATTAGGGTTAGGGTTAGTTAGGGTATAGTATTAGGGTTAGGGTTTGTTTGAGTTAGGGTTAGGTTATTAGGGTATTAAGGTTTGGGTTAGGGTTAGGGTTCATATTAGGTTTAGGGTTTTAGTGTTTTAGGGTTATAGGGTTAGGGTTAGGGTTCAGGTTAGGGTTAGTTAGGGTTAGTGTTAGGGTATTAAGGTATAAGGGTTAGGGTTCGTATTAGGGATAGGGTTAGTGTTAGGGTTTGTATTAGGATTAGGGTTCGTATTAGGGTTAGGGTTATTAGGGTTAAGGTTCGTGTTAGGATTAGGGTTAGGGTTAGTATTAGGGTTAGGGTTTTAGGGTTAGGGTTAGGGTATTAGGGTTAGGGTTCATATTAGGGATAAGGTTAGGGTTCTTATTAGGATTAGGGTTAAGGTTTGTATTAGGGTTAGGGTTCATGTTAGGGATAGGGTTCGTGATATTGTTAGGGTTCATATTTGTGGTAAGGGTTAGGGTATTAGGATTAGGGTTTGGGTTAGTGTTAGGGTTAGGGTATTGTGGTTAGGGTAAAAGGGTTAGTGTTAGGTTTAGGGTATTAGGGTTAGGGTTGGGGTTTGTTAGGGTTAGGGTTCATATTAGGGTTAGGGTTTTAGGGTTATGGTATTAGGGTTAGGGTATTAGGGTTAGGGTTAAGGTATTAGGGTTAGGGATAGGGTTAGTTAGGGTTAGGGTATTAAGATATTAGGGTTAGGTTTAGGGTTAGGGTTTGTATTAGGGTTAGGGTCAGTATTAGGGTTAGGGTTCGAATTAGTGTTAGGGTTAGGGTTTTAGAGTTATAGGGTTATAGGTTTAGCGTTAGGGTTAGGGTTCATTAGGGTTAGTGTATCAGGGTATAAGGGTTAGGGTTCGTATTAGGGTTCCTATTAGGGTTAGGGTTCGTATTAGGGTTAGGGTTAGAGTTCGGGTTTGTATTAGGGCTAGGGTTCATATTAGGGTTAGTGTTATTAGGGTTAGGATTAGGGTTCGTGTTAGGGTTAGGGTAAGGATTAGGGTAAGAGGGTTAGGGTTAGGCTATTATGGTTAGGGTTCCTATTAAGGTTAGGGTTCGTATTAGGGTTAGGGTTATTAGGGTCAGGGTTAAGGGTTAGTGTCAGAGTTATGGTTAGGGTTCGTATTAGGGTTAGGGTTAGAGTATTAGGGTTAGGGTTAGGGTATTAGTGTTAGGGTTTGTGTTAGGGTTAGGGTTAGGGTATTAGGGTTAGGGTTAGTGCATTAGGATTAGGGTTATGATTCGTATTAGGGTTAGGTTTACGGTAGGGTTAGGGTCAGGGTTTGTATTAGGGTTAGGGTTCGTATTAGTGTTTGGGTTTGTTTTAGGATTAGGGTTAGGGATCGTATTAGAGTTAAATTAGGGTTAGGGTTCGTATTTGTGTTCGTATTAGGGATAGGGTTAGGGTTAGTGTTAAGGTTTGGATTCGTATTAGGGTTAGGGTTCGTATTAGGGTTAGGGTTTATAGGGTTAGGGTAAGGATTAAGGTAAGGGTTAGGGTAAGGGTTTAAGGGTTAGGGTTAGTGTTCATATTAGGTTTAGGGTTAGAGTTTTAGGGTTCGGGTTAGGGTATTAGGGTTAGGGTTAGTATTAAGGGTTTAGGTTTTAGAGTTAGGGTTAGGATTATGATTAGGGTATTAGGGTTAGGGTAGAGTTAGCGTTATGGTTCATGTTAGGGTTAGGGTTAGGTTATGTTTTATGGTTAGAGTATTAGGGTTAGGGTTGGATCAGGGTTAGGGTTAGTGTCAGGGTCAGGTTTTGTATTAGGGTTAGGGTTTGTATTAAGGTTAGGGTTAGGGTTCATATTAGGGTTCAGGTTAGGGTTAGGTTTCATATTAGAGTTAGGGTTATGGTTCGTATTATAGTTATTAGGGTTAGGGTAAGGGTAATGGTTGCGTTAGATTTAGGGTAGGGTTCGTATTAGGGTTAGGGTTAGGGTTAGGGTTAGGGTAAGGGTTATGGTTGCATTAGATTTAGGGTAGGGTTCGTATTAGGGTGAGGGTTAGGGTTCATGTATTGGTTAGGGTTAGGGTTTAGGGATTGGGTTCGTATTAGGGTTAGGGTTAGAGATAGGGTTTGTGCTAGGGTTAGGATTAGGGTTAGGTTAGTTTTAGGATTAGGATATTAGGGTTGGGTTAGGGTTGGGTTATAGTTAGGGTATTAGAGTTAGGGTTAGGTTAGGGTTCGTATTAGGGTTAGAGTATTAGGGTTAGGGTAAGTGTTAGGGTTCATATTAGGGCTAGGGTTCATATTAGGGTACTAGGGATAGGGTTAGGGTAGTGTTAGGGTTAGGGTTGGTGTTAGGGTTAGGATATTAAGGTTAGGGTTTGTATTAGGGTTAGGGTTAGTGTTAGGGCTAGGGATAGGGTTAGGGTATTAGTGTATTAGGGTTAGGTTGTTATGGTTAGGGTTAGTTAGGGTTATGGTATTAGGGTTAGGGTTCGTATTAGGGTTAGGAGTAGTGTTAGGGTTAGGGCTAGGGTTAGGGTATTAGGGTATTAGGGTCAGGGTTTGTATTAGGGTTAGGGTTAGTATTAGGGTTAGGGTTAGGGTACGTATTAGGGTTAGGGTTTTAGGGTTATAGGGTTACAGTTAGGGTTATAAGGGTTAGGGTTCGTATTTTGGTTCCTATTAGGTTTGGTGTTAGTGTTAGGGTTTGTATTAGGGTTAGGGTTCGTATTAGGGTTAGGGTTATTAGGGTTAGGGTTAAGGGTTAGGGTCAGAGTTAGGGTTAGGGTTCGTATTGGGGTTAGGGTTAGCGTTTTAGGGTTAGGGTTCGAATTGGGGTTAGGGTTAGCGTATTAGGGTTAGGGTTTTAGGGTTAGGGTTATGGTATTAGGGTTAGGGTTCATATTAGGGATAGGGTTAGGGTATTAGGGTTAGGGTTAGTTAGGGCTATAGTATTAGGGTTAGGGTTTGTTTGAGTTAGGGTTAGGTTATTAGGGTATTAAGGTTTGGGTTAGGGCTAGGGTTCGTATTAGGTTTAGGGTTTTAGTGTTTTAAGGTTATAGGGTTAGGGTTCAGGTTGGGGTTAGTTAGGGTTAGTGTTAGGGTTAGGGTACGTATTAGGGTTAGGGTTTTAGGGTTATAGGGTTACAGTTAGGGTTATAAGGGTTAGGGTTCGTATTTTGGTTCCTATTAGGTTTGGTGTTAGTGTTAGGGTTTGTATTAGGGTTAGGGTTCGTATTAGGGTTAGGGTTATTAGGGTTAGGGTTAAGGGTTAGGGTCAGAGTTAGGGTTAGGGTTCGTATTGGGGTTAGGGTTAGCGTATTAGGGTTAGGGTTCGAATTGGGGTTAGGGTTAGCGTATTAGGGTTAGGGTTTTAGGGTTAGGGTTATGGTATTAGGGTTAGGGTTCATATTAGGGATAGGGTTAGGGTATTAGGGTTAGGGTTAGTTAGGGCTATAGTATTAGGGTTAGGGTTTGTTTGAGTTAGGGTTAGGTTATTAGGGTATTAAGGTTTGGGTTAGGGCTAGGGTTCGTATTAGGTTTAGGGTTTTAGTGTTTTAAGGTTATAGGGTTAGGGTTAGGGTTCAGGTTAGGGTTAGTTAGGGTTAGTGTTAGGGTATTAAGGTATAAGGGTTTGGGTTCGTATTAGGGTTCGTATTAGGGATAGGGTTAGTGTTAGGGTTTGTATTAGGGTTAGGGTTCGTATTAGGGTTAGGGTTATTAGGGTTAAGGTTCGTGTTAGGATTAGGTTTAGGGTTAGTATTAGGGTTAGGGTTTTAGGGTTAGGGTTAGGGTATTAGGGTTAGGGTTCATATTAGGGATAGGGTTAGGGTTCTTATTAGGATTAGGGTTAAGGTTTGTATTAGGGTTAGGGTTCATGTTAGGGATAGGGTTCGTGATATTGTTAGGGTTCATATTTGTGGTAAGGGTTAGGGTATTAGGATTAGGGTTTGGGTTAGTGTTAGGGTTAGGGTATTGTGGTTAGGGTAAAAGGGTTAGTGTTAGGTTTAGGGTATTAGGGTTGGGGTTAATTAGGGTTTGGATTCGTATTAGGGTTAGGGTTCGTATTAGGGTTAGGGTTTATAGGGTTAGGGTAAGGATTAAGGTAAGGGTTAGGGTAAGGGTTTAAGGGTTAGGGTTAGTGTTCATATTAGGTTTAGGGTTAGAGTTTTAGGGTTCGGGTTAGGGTATTAGGGTTAGGGTTAGTATTAAGGGTTTAGGTTTTAGAGTTAGGGTTAGGATTATGATTAGGGTATTAGGGTTAGGGTAGAGTTAGCGTTATGGTTCATGTTAGGGTTAGGGTTAGGTTATGTTTTATGGTTAGAGTATTAGGGTTAGGGTTGGATCAGGGTTAGGGTTAGTGTCAGGGTCAGGTTTTGTATTAGGGTTAGGGTTTGTATTAAGGTTAGGGTTAGGGTTCATATTAGGGTTCAGGTTAGGGTTAGGTTTCATATTAGAGTTAGGGTTATGGTTCGTATTATAGTTATTAGGGTTAGGGTAAGGGTTATGGTTGCGTTAGATTTAGGGTAGGGTTCGTATTAGGGTTAGGGTTAGGGTTAGGGTTAGGGTAAGGGTTATGGTTGCGTTAGATTTAGGGTAGGGTTCGTATTAGGGTGAGGGTTAGGGTTCATGTATTGGTTAGGGTTAGGGTTTAGGGATTGGGTTCGTATTAGGGTTAGGGTTAGAGATAGGGTTTGTGCTAGGGTTAGGATTAGGGTTAGGTTAGTTTTAGGATTAGGATATTAGGGTTGGGTTAGGGTTGGGTTATAGTTAGGGTATTAGAGTTAGGGTTAGGTTAGGGTTCGTATTAGGGTTAGAGTATTAGGGTTAGGGTAAGTGTTAGGGTTCATATTAGGGCTAGGGTTCATATTAGGGTACTAGGGATAGGGTTAGGGTAGTGTTAGGGTTAGGGTTGGTGTTAGGGTTAGGATATTAAGGTTAGGGTTTGTATTAGGGTTAGGGTTAGTGTTAGGGCTAGGGATAGGGTTAGGGTATTAGTGTATTAGGGTTAGGTTGTTATGGTTAGGGTTAGTTAGGGTTATGGTATTAGGGTTAGGGTTCGTATTAGGGTTAGGAGTAGTGTTAGGGTTAGGGCTAGGGTTAGGGTATTAGGGTATTAGGGTCAGGGTTTGTATTAGGGTTAGGGTTAGTATTAGGGTTAGGGTTAGGGTACGTATTAGGGTTAGGGTTTTAGGGTTATAGGATTACAGTTAGGGTTATAAGGGTTAGGGTTCGTATTTTGGTTCCTATTAGGTTTGGTGTTAGTGTTAGGGTTTGTATTAGGGTTAGGGTTCGTATTAGGGTTAGGGTTATTAGGGTTAGGGTTAAGGGTTAGGGTCAGAGTTAGGGTTAGGGTTCGTATTGGGGTTAGGGTTAGCGTATTAGGGTTAGGGTTCGAATTGGGGTTAGGGTTAGCGTATTAGGGTTAGGGTTTTAGGGTTAGGGTTATGGTATTAGGGTTAGGGTTCATATTAGGGATAGGGTTAGGGTATTAGGGTTAGGGTTAGTTAGGGCTATAGTATTAGGGTTAGGGTTTGTTTGAGTTAGGGTTAGGTTATTAGGGTATTAAGGTTTGGGTTAGGGCTAGGGTTCGTATTAGGTTTAGGGTTTTAGTGTTTTAAGGTTATAGGGTTAGGGTTCAGGTTAGGGTTAGTTAGGGTTAGTGTTAGGGTATTAAGGTATAAGGGTTTGGGTTCGTATTAGGGTTCGTATTAGGGATAGGGTTAGTGTTAGGGTTTGTATTAGGGTTAGGGTTCGTATTAGGGTTAGGGTTATTAGGGTTAAGGTTCGTGTTAGGATTAGGGTTAGGGTTAGTATTAGGGTTAGGGTTTTAGGGTTAGGGTTAGGGTATTAGGGTTAGGGTTCATATTAGGGATAGGGTTAGGGTTCTTATTAGGATTAGGGTTAAGGTTTGTATTAGGGTTAGGGTTCATGTTAGGGATAGGGTTCGTGATATTGTTAGGGTTCATATTTGTGGTAAGGGTTAGGGTATTAGGATTAGGGTTTGGGTTAGTGTTAGGGTTAGGGTATTGTGGTTAGGGTAAAAGGGTTAGTGTTAGGTTTAGGGTATTAGGGTTGGGGTTAATTAGGGTTAGGGTTCATATTAGGGTTAGGGTTTTAGGGTTATGGTATTAGGGTTAGGGTATTAGGGTTAGGGTTAAGGTATTAGAGTTAGGAATAGGGTTAGTTAGGGTTAGGGTATTAAGATATTAGGGTTAGGTTTAGGGTTAGGGTTTGTATTAGGGTTAGGGTCAGTATTAGGGTTAAGGTTCATAGAAGTGTTAGGGTTTTAGAGTTATAGGGTTATAGGGTTAGCGTTAGGGTTAGGGTTCATTAGGGTTAGTGTATTAGGGTATAAGGGTTAGGGTTCGTATTAGGGTTCCTATTAGGTATAGGGTTAGGGTTCGTATTAGGGTTAGGGTTAGAGTTCGGGTTTGTATTAGGGTTAGGGTTCATATTAGGGTTAGTGTTATTAGGGTTAGGATTAGGGTTCGTGTTAGGGTTAGGGTAAGGATTAGGGTAAGAGGGTTAGGGTTAGGCTATTATGGTAAGGGTTCCTATTAAGGTTAGGGTTCGTATTAGGGTTAGGGTTATTAGGGTCAGGGTTAAGGGTTAGTGTCAGAGTTATGGTTAGGGTTCGTATTAGGGTTAGGGTTAGAGTATTAGGGTTAGGGTTAGGGTATTAGTGTTAGGGTTAGGGTTTGTGTTAGGGTTAGGGTATTAGGGTTAGGGTTAGTGCATTAGGATTAGGGTTATGATTCGTATTAGGGTTAGGTTTACGGTAGGGTTAGGGTCAGGGTTTGTATTAGGGTTAGGGTTCGTATTAGTATTAGGGTTTGTTTTAGGATTAGGGTTAGGGATCGTATTAGAGTTAAATTAGGGTTAGGGTTCGTATTTGTGTTCGTATTAGGGTTAGGGTTAGGGTTAAGGTTTGGATTCGTATTAGGGTTAGGGTTCGTATTAGGGTTAGGGTTTATAGGGTTAGGGTAAGGATTAAGGTAAGGGTTAGGGTAAGGGTTTAAGGGTTAGGGTTAGTGTTCATATTAGGTTTAGGGTTAGAGTTTTAGGGTTCGGGTTAGGGTATTAGGGTTAGGGTTAGTATTAAGGGTTAAGGTTTTAGAGTTAGGGTTAGGATTAGGATTAGGGTATTAGGGTTAGGGTTAGGGTAGAGTTAGCGTTATGGTTCATGTTAGTGTTAGGGTTAGGTTATGTTTTATGGTTGGAGCATTAGGGTTAGGGTTGGGTCAGGGTTAGGGTTAGTGTCAGGGTCAGGTTTTGTATTAGGGTTAGGGTTTGTATTAAGGTTAGGGTTAGGGTTCATATTAGGGTTCAGGTTAGGGTTAGGTTTCATATTAGGGTTAGGGTTCGTATTATAGTTATTAGGGTTAGGGTTAGGGTTATGGTTGCGTTAGATTTAGGGTAGGGTTCGTATTAGGGTGAGGGTTAGGGTTTATGTATTGGTTAGGGTTAGGGTTTAGGGATTGGGTTCGTATTAGGGTTAGGGTTAGAGATAGGGTTTGTGTTAGGGTTAGGATTAGGGTTAGGTTAGTTTTAGGATTAGGATATTAGGGTTGGGTTAAGGTTGGGTTATAGTTAGGGTATTAGCGTTAGGGTTAGGTTAGGGTTCGTATTAGGGTTAGAGTATTAGGGTTAGGGTTCATATTAGGGTACTAGGGTTAGGGTTAGGGTAGTGTTAGGGTTAGGGTTGGTGTTAGGGTTAGGATATTAAGGTTAGGGTTTGTATTAGGGTTAGGGTTAGTGTTAGGGCTAGGGATAGGGTTAGGGTATTAGGGTATTAGGGTTAGGGTTAGGTTGTTATGGTTAGGGTTAGTTAGGGTTATGGTATTAGGGTTAGGGTTCGTATTAGGGTTAGGAGTAGTGTTAGGGTTAGGGCTAGGGTTAGGGTATTAGGGTATTAGGGTCAGGGTTTGTATTAGGGTTAGGGTTAGTATTAGGGTTAGGGTTAGGGTACGTATTAGGGTTAGGGTTTTAGGGTTATAGGGTTACAGTTAGGGTTATAAGGGTTAGGGTTCATATTTTGGTTCCTATTAGGTTTGGGGTTAGTGTTAGGGTTTGTATTAGGGTTAGGGTTCGTATTAGGGTTAGGGTTAATTAGGGTTAGGATTAGGGTTCGTGTTGGGGTTAGGGTTGGGGTAAGGATTAGGGTAAGAGGGTCAGGGTATTAGGGTTAGGGTTTGTATTAAGGATAGGGTTCGTATTAGGGTTAGGGTTATTAGGGTTAGGGTTGAGGGTTAGGGTCAGAGTTAGGGTTAGGGTTCGTATTGGGGTTAGGGTTAGCGTATTAGGGTTAGGGTTTTAGGGTTAGGGTTATGGTATTAGGGTTAGGGTTCATATTAGCGATACGGTTAGGGTATTAGGGTTAGGGTTAGTTAGGGCTATAGTATTAGGGTTAGGGTTTGTTTGAGTTAGGGTTAGGTTATTAGGGTATTAAGGTATGGGTTAGGGTAAGGGTTCGTATTAGGTTTAGGGTTTTAGTGTTTTAGGGTTATAGGGTTAGGGTTAGGGTTCAGGTTAGGGTTAGTTAGGGTTAGTGTTAGGGTATTAAGGTATAAGGGTTAAGGTTCGTATTAGGGTTCGTATTAGGGATAGGGTTAGTGTTAGGGTTTGTATTAGGGTTAGGGTTCGTATTAGGGTTAGGGTTATTAGGGTTAAGGTTCGTGTTAAGATTAGGGTTAGGGTTAGTATTAGGGTTAGGGTTTTAGGGTTAGGGTTAGGGTATTAGGGTTAGGGTTCATATTAGGGATAAGGTTAGGGTTCTTATTAGGATTAGGGTTAAGGTTTGTATTAGGGTTAGGGTTCATGTTAGGGATAGGGTTCGTGATATTGTTAGGGTTCATATTTGTGGTAAGGGTAAGGGTATTAGGATTAGGGTTTGGGTTAGTGTTAGGGTTAGGGTATTGTGGTTAGGGTAAAAGGGTTAGTGTTAGGTTTAGGGTATTAGGGTTAGGGTTGGGGTTAGTTAGGGTTAGGGTTCATATTAGGGTTTTAGGGTTATGGTATTAGGGTTAGGGTATTAGGGTTAGGGTTAAGGTATTAGGGTTAGGGATAGGGTTAGTTAGGGTTAGGGTATTAAGATATTAGGGTTAGGTTTAGGGTTAGGGTTTGTATTAGGGTTAGGGTCAGTATTAGGGTTAGGGTTCGTAGTAGTGTTAGGGTTAGGGTTTTAGAGTTATAGGGTTATAGGGTTAGCGTTAGGGTTAGGGTTCATTAGGGTTAGTGTATTAGGGAATAAGGGTTAGGGTTCGTATTAGGGTTCCTATTAGGGTTAGGGTTCGTATTAGGGTTAGGGTTAGAGTTCGGGTTTGTATTAGGGTTAGGGTTCATATTAGGGTTAGTGTTGTTAGGGTTAGGATTAGGGTTCGTGTTAGGGTTAGGGTAAGGATTAGGGTAAGAGGGTTAGGGTTAGGCTATTATGGTTAGGGTTCCTATTAAGGTTAGGGTTCGTATTAGGGTTAGGGTTATTAGGGTCAGGGTTAAGGGTTAGTGTCAGAGTTATGGTTAGGGTTCGTATTAGGGTTAGGGTTATAGTATTAGGGTTAGGGTATTAGTGTTAGGGTTAGGGTTTGTGTTAGGGTTAGGGTTAGGGTATTAGGGTTAGGGTTAGTGCATTAGGATTAGGGTTATGATTTGTATTAGGGTTAGGTTTACGGTAGGGTTAGGGTCAGGGTTTGTATTAGGGTTAGGGTTCGTATTAGTGTTTGGGTTTGTTTTAGGATTAGGGTTAGGGATCGTATTAGAGTTAAATTAGGGTTAGGGTTCGTATTTGTGTTCGTATTAGGGTTAGGGTTAGGGTTAGTGTTAAGGTTTGGATTCGTATTAGGGTTAGGGTTCGTATTAGGGTTAGGGTTTATAGGGTTAGGGTAAGGATTAAGGTAAGGGTTAGGGTCAGGGTTTAAGGGTTAGGGTTAGTGTTCATATTAGGTTTAGGGTTAGAGTTTTAGGGTTCGGGTTAGGGTATTAGGGTTAGGGTTAGTATTAAGGGTTAAGGTTTTAGAGTTAGGGTTAGGATTAGGGTATTAGGGTTAGGGTTAGGGTAGAGTTAGCATTATGGTTCATGTTAGTGTTAGGGTTAGGTTATGTTTTATGGTTGGAGCATTAGGGTTAGGGTTGGGTCAGGGTTAGGGTTAGTGTCAGGGTCAGGTTTTGTATTAGGGTTAGGGTTTGTATTAAGGTTAGGGTTAGGGTTCATATTAGGGTTCAGGTTAGGGTTAGGTTTCATATTAGGGTTAGGGTTCATATTATAGTTATTAGGGTTAGGGTTGTGGTTGCGTTAGATTTAGGGTAGGGTTCGTATTAGGGTGAGGGTTAGGGTTCATGTATTGGTTAGGGTTAGGGTTTAGGGATTGGGTTCGTATTACGGTTAGGGTTAGAGATAGGATTTGTGTTAGGGTTAGGATTAGGGTTAGGTTAGTTTTAGGATTAGGATATTAGGGTTGGGTTAGGGTTGGGTTATAGTTAGGGTATTAGAGTTAGGGTTAGGTTAGGGTTCGTATTAGGGTTAGAGTATTAGGGTTAGGGTTCATATTAGGGTACTAGGGTTAGGGTTAGGGTAGTGTTAGGGTTAGGGTTGGTGTTAGGGTTAGGATATTAAGGTTAGGGTTTGTATTAGGGTTAGGGTTAGTGTTAGGGCTAGGGATAGGGTTAGGGTATTAGGGTATTAGGGTTATGGTTAGGTATTTATGGTTAGGGTTAGTTAGGGTTATGGTATTAGGGTTAGGGTTCATATTAGGGTTAGGAGTAGTGTTAGGGTTAGGGCTAGGGTTAGGGTATTAGGGTATTAGGGTCAGGGTTTGTATTAGGGTTAGGGTTAGTATTAGGGTTAGGGTTAGGGTACGTATTAGGGTTAGGGTTTTAGGGTTATAGGGTTACAGTTAGGGTTATAAGGGTTAGGGTTCATATTTTGGTTCCTATTAGGTTTGGGGTTAGTGTTAGGGTTTGTATTAGGGTTAGGGTTCGTATTAGGGTTAGGGTTAATTAGGGTTAGGATTAGGGTTCGTGTTGGGGTTAGGGTTGGGGTAAGGATTAGGGTAAGAGGGTCAGGGTATTAGGGTTAGGGTTTGTATTAAGGATAGGGTTCGTATTAGGGTTAGGGTTATTAGGGTTAGGGTTGAGGGTTAGGGTCAGAGTTAGGGTTAGGGTTCGTATTGGGGTTAGGGTTAGCGTATTAGGGTTAGGGTTTTAGGGTTAGGGTTATGGTATTAGGGTTAGTGTTCATATTAGGGATAGGGTTAGGGTATTAGGGTTAGGGTTAGTTAGGGCTATAGTATTAGGGTTAGGGTTTGTTTGAGTTAGGGTTAGGTTATTAGGGTATTAAGGTTTGGGTTAGGGTTAGAATTCGTATTAGGTTTAGGGTTTTAGTGTTTTAGGGTTATAGGGTTAGGGTTAGGGTTCAGGTTAGGGTTAGTTAGGGTTAGTGTTAGGGTATTAAGGTATAAGGGTTAGGGTTCGTATTAGGGTTCGTATTAGGGATAGGGTTAGTGTTAGGGTTTGTATTAGGGTTAGGGTTCGTATTAGGGTTAGGGTTATTAGGGTTAAGGTTCGTGTTAGGATTAGGGTTAGGGTTAGTATTAGGGTTAGGGTTTTAGGGTTAGGGTTAGGGTATTAGGGTTAGGGTTCATATTAGGGATAAGGTTAGGGTTCTTATTAGGATTAGGGTTAAGGTTTGTATTAGGGTTAGGGTTCATGTTAGGGATAGGGTTCGTGATATTGTTAGGGTTCATATTTGTGGTAAGGGTTAGGGTATTAGGATTAGGGTTTGGGTTAGTGTTAGGGTTAGGGTATTGTGGTTAGGGTAAAAGGGTTAGTGTTAGGTTTAGGGTATTAGGGTTAGGGTTGGGGTTAGTTAGGGTTAGGGTTCATATTAGGGTTAGGGTTTTAGGGTTATGGTATTAGGGTTAGGGTATTAGGGTTAGGGTTAAGGTATTAGGGTTAGGGATAGGGTTAGTTAGGGTTAGGGTATTAAGATATTAGGGTTAGGTTTAGGGTTAGGGTTTGTATTAGGGTTAGGGTCAGTATTAGGGTTAGGGTTCGTAGTAGTTTTAGGGTTAGGGTTTTAGAGTTATAGGGTTATAGGGTTAGCGTTAGGGTTAGGGTTCATTAGGGTTAGTGTATTAGGTTATAAGGGTAAGGGTTCATATTAGGGTTCCTATTAGGGTTAGGGTTAGGGTTCGTATTAGGGTTAGGGTTAGAGTTCGGGTTTGAATTAGGGTTAGGGTTCATATTAGGGTTAGTGTTGTTAGGGTTAGGATTAGGGTTCGTGTTAGGGTTAGGGTGAGGATTAGGGTAAGAGGGTTAGGGTTAGGCTATTGCGGTTAGTGTTCCTATTAAGGTTAGGGTTCGTATTAGGGTTAGGGTTATTAGGGTCAGGGTTAAGGGTTAGTGTCAGAGTTATGGTTAGGGTTCGTATTAGGGTTAGGGTTATAGTATTAGGGTTAGGGTTAGGGTATTAGTGTTAGGGTTAGGGTTTGTGTTAGGGTTAGGGTATTAGGGTTAGGGTTAGTGCATTAGGATTAGGGTTATGATTCGTATTAGGGTTAGGTTTACGGTAGGGTTAGGGTCAGGGTTTGTATTAGGGTTAGGGTACGTATTAGTGTTTGGGTTTGTTTTAGGATTAGGGTTAGGGATCGTATCAGAGTTAAATTAGGGTTAGGGTTCGTATTTGTGTTCGTATTAGGGTTAGGGTTAGGGTTAGTGTTAAGGTTTGGATTCGTATTAGGGTTAGGGTTCGTATTAGGGTTAGGGTTTATAGGGTTAGGGTAAGGATTAAGGTAAGGGTTAGGGTAAGGGTTTAAGGGTTAGGGTTAGTGTTCATATTAGGTTTAGGGTTAGAGTTTTAGGGTTCGGGTATTAGGGTTAGTGTTAGTATTAAGGGTTAAGGTTTTAGAGTTAGGGTTATGATTAGGGTATTAGGGTTAGGGTTAGGGTATAGTTAGCGTTATGGTTCATGTTAGGGTTAGGGTTAGGTTATGTTTTATGGTTAGAGTATTAGGGTTAGGGTTGGGTCAGGGTTAGGGTTAGTGTCAGGGTCAGGTTTTGTATTAGGGTTAGGGTTTGTATTAAGGTTAGGGTTCATATTAGGGTTCAGGTTAGGGTTAGGTTTCATATTAGGGTTAGGGTTAGGGTTAGGGTATTGTGGTTAGGGTAAAAGGGTTAGTGTTAGGTTTAGGGTATTAGGGTTAGGGTTGGGGTTAGTTAGGGTTAGGGTTCATATTAGGGTTAGGGTTTTAGGGTTATGGTATTAGGGTTAGGGTTAAGGTATTAGGGTTAGGGATAGGGTTAGTTAGGGTTAGGGTATTAAGATATTAGGGTTAGGTTTAGGGTTAGGGTTTGTATTAGGGTTAGGGTCAGTATTAGGGTTAGGGTTCGTAGTAGTGTTAGGGTTAGGGTTTTAGAGTTATAGGGTTATAGGGTTAGCGTTAGGGTTAGGGTTCATTAGGGTTAGTGTATTAGGGTATAAGGGTTAGGGTTCATATTAGGGTTCCTATTAGGGTTAGGGTTCGTATTAGGGTTAGGGTTAGAGTTCGGGTTTGTATTAGGGTTAGGGTTCATATTAGGGTTAGTGTTGTTAGGGTTAGGATTAGGGTTCGTGTTAGGGTTAGGGTAAGGATTAGGGTAAGAGGGTTAGGGTTAGGCTATTATGGTTAGGGTTCCTATTAAGGTTAGGGTTCGTATTAGGGTTAGGGTTATTAGGGTAAGGGTTAAGGGTTAGTGTCAGAGTTATGGTTAGGGTTCGTATTAGGGTTATAGTATTAGGGTTAGGGTATTAGTGTTAGGGTTAGGGTTTGTGTTAGGGTTAGGGTTAGGGTATTAGGGTTAGGGTTAGTGCATTAGGATTAGGGTTATGATTCGTATTAGGGTTAGGTTTACGGTAGGGTTAGGGTCAGGGTTTGTATTAGGGTTAGGGTTCGTATTAGTGTTTGGGTTTGTTTTAGGATTAGGGATCGTATTACAGTTAAATTAGGGTTAGGGTTCGTATTTGTGTTCGTATTAGGGTTAGGGTTAGGGTTAGTGTTAAGGTTTGGATTCGTATTAGGGTTAGGGTTCGTATTAGGGTTAGGGTTTATAGGGTTAGGGTCAGGATTAAGGTAAGGGTTAGGGTAAGGGTTAAAGGGTTAGGGTTAGTGTTCATATTAGGTTTAGGGTTAGAGTTTTAGGGTTCGGGTTAGGGTATTAGGGTTAGGGTTAGTATTAAGGGTTAAGGTTTTAGAGTTAGGGTTAGGATTAGGGTATTAGGGTTAGGGTTAGGGTAGAGTTAGCGTTATGGTTCATGTTAGTGTTAGGGTTAGGTTATGTTTTATGGTTGGAGCATTAGGGTTAGGGTTGGGTCAGGGTCAGGGTTAGTGTCAGGGTCAGGTTTTGTATTAGGGTTAGGGTTTGTATTAAGGTTAGGGTTAGGGTTCATATTAGGGTTCAGGTTAGGGTTAGGTTTCATATTAGGGTTAGGGTTCATATTATAGTTATTAGGGTTAGGGTTATGGTTGCGTTAGATTTAGGGTAGGGTTCGTATTAGGGTGAGGGTTAGGGTTCATGTATTGGTTAGGGTTAGGGTTTAGGGATTGGGTTCGTATTAGGGTTAGGGTTAGAGATAGGGTTTGTGTTAGGGTTAGGATTAGGGTTAGGTTAGTTTTAGGATTAGGATATTAGGGTTGGGTTAGGGTTGGGTTATAGTTAGGGTATTAGAGTTAGGGTTAGGTTAGGGTTCATATTAGGGTTAGAGTATTAGGGTTAGGGTTCATATTAGGGTACTAGGGTTAGGGTTAGAGTAGTGTTAGGGTTAGGGTTGGTGTTAGGGTTAGGATATTAAGGTTAGGGTTTGTATTAGGGTTAGGGTTAGTGTTAGGGCTAGGGATAGGGTTAGGGTATTAGGGTATTAGGGTTAGGGTTAGGTTGTTATGGTTAGGGTTAGTTAGGGTTATGGTATTAGGGTTAGGGTTCGTATTAGGGTTAGGAGTAGTGTTAGGGTTAGGGCTAGGGTTAGGGTATTAGGGTATTAGGGTCAGGGTTTGTATTAGGGTTAGGGTTAGTATTAGGGTTAGGGTTAGGGTACGTATTAGGGTTAGGGTTTTACGGTTATAGGGTTCCAGTTAGGGTTATAAGGGTTAGGGTTCATATTTTGGTTCCTATTAGGTTTGGGGTTAGTGTTAGGGTTTGTATTAGGGTTAGGGTTCGTATTAGGGTTAGGGTTAATTAGGGTTAGGATTAGGGTTCGTGTTGGGGTTAGGGTTGGGGTAAGGATTAGGGTAAGAGGGTCAGGGTATTAGGGTTAGGGTTTGTATTAAGGATAGGGTTCGTATTAGGGTTAGGGTTATTAGGGTTAGGGTTGAGGGTTAGGGTCAGAGTTAGGGTTAGGGTTCGTATTGGGGTTAGGGTTAGCGTATTAGGGTTAGGGTTTTAGGGTTAGGGTTATGGTATTAGGGTTAGTGTTCATATTAGGGATAGGGTTAGGGTATTAGGGTTAGGGTTAGTTAGGGCTATAGTATTAGGGTTTGTTTGAGTTAGGGTTAGGTTATTAGGGTATTAAGGTTTGGGTTAGGGTTAGGGTTCGTATTAGGTTTAGGGTTTTAGTGTTTTAGGGTTATAGGGTTAGGGTTAGGGTTCAGGTTAGGGTTAGTTAGGGTTAGTGTTAGGGTATTAAGGTATAAGGGTTAGGGTTCGTATTAGGGTTCGTATTAGGGATAGGGTTAGTGTTAGGGTTTGTATTAGGGTTAGGGTTCGTATTAGGGTTAGGGTTATTAGGGTTAAGGTTCGTGTTAGGATTAGGGTTAGGGTTAGTATTAGGGTTAGGGTTTTAGGGTTAGGGTTAGGGTATTAGGGTTACGGTTCATAATAGGGATAAGGTTAGGGTTCTTATTAGGATTAGGGTTAAGGTTTGTATTAGGGTTAGGGTTCATGTTAGGGATAGGGTTCGTGATATTGTTAGGGTTCATATTTGTGGTAAGGGTTAGGGTATTAGGATTAGGGTTTGGGTTAGTGTTAGGGTTAGGGTATTGTGGTTAGGGTAAAAGGGTTAGTGTTAGGTTTAGGGTATTAGGGTTAGGGTTGGGGTTAGTTAGGGTTAGGGTTCATATTAGGGTTAGGGTTTTAGGGTTATGGTATTAGGGTTAGGGTTTTAGGGTTAGGGTTAGTTAGGGTTAAGGTTAGGGTGAGGTTTAGGGTATCAGGGTGTTAGGGTTCATATTAGGTATAGCGTTGGGTCAGGGTTAGTGTCAGGGTCAGAGTCAGGATTTGCATTAGGGTTAGGGTTTGTATTAGGGTTAAGGTTTGGGTTATGGTTCATATTAGGGTTAGGGTTCGTATTAGGGTTAGCGTTACGGTTAGGGTTCGTATTTGAGATAATAGGGTTATAGTTAGGGTTATGGTAGCGTTAGAGTTAGGGTTAGGGTTCATATTAGGGTTAGAGTTTCTTGTTAGAGTTAGGGTTCGTATTATGGTTAGGGTTAGGTTAGGGTTAGGGTATTAGGGTTGGGGTATTAGGGTTAGAATTAGGGTAATGGTATTAGGATTTGGGTACATGTTAGGGTTAGGGTTTGTGTTAGTGTTAGGGTTTGTGTAAGTGTTTGGGTTAGGTTAGGGTTTTAGGGTTAGGGTTTTAGGGTTAGGGTTAGGTCAGGGTTAGGGTTCGTATTATGTTTAGAGTTAGGGTTAGGATTAAGGTATTACGGTTAGGATTAGTGTTAGGGTTAGGGTTCGGTTAGGGTTTGGGTATTAGGGTTAGGGTTAGGGTAGCATTAGGGTTAGGGTTCACGTTAGGGTTATTGTTAGGGTTCGTATTAGGGTTAGGGTTCATATTAGGGTTAGGGTTTTATGGTTAGGGTTAGGGAATTAGGGAATTAGGGTTATGGTATTAGGGTTAGGGTTAGTTAGGGTTATGGTATTAGGGTTCAGATTAGGGTTAGGGTTAGGGTTTGTATTAGGGTTAGGGTTCGTATTAGGGTTAGGGTTTGTATTATGGTTATGGTTAGGGTTAGGGTTTTAGAGTTAGGGTTAGCATTAGGGTTATTAGGATTAGGGTTAGTTCGGTTTAGGTTAAGGGTATTAGGGTGTTAGGGTTAGGGGTTAGTGTTCGTATTAGGGTTAGGATAGTGTTAGGGTTCGCGTTAGGTTTAGGGTTTTTGTTAGGGTTAGGGTTCGTATTAGAAGTATTAGGGTTATAGTTAGGGTTAGGGTAGCATTAGAGTTAGGGTTAGGGTTAGGTATGGGTTAGGGTTAGGATTAGGGTTAGGGTATTTGAGTTAGGGTATGGGTTAGTGTTAGGGTAAGGGTTAGGTTAGGGTTAGGGTTCGTATTAGGGTTAGGTTTAGGTATAGGGTATTAGGGTTAGGGTTAAGGTTAGGGTTAGTTAGGGTTAGGTTTTGTATTAGGGTTAGGGTTCGTATTAGGGTTAGGGTTAGAGTAGTTTTAGGGTTAGGGTTTGTGTTAAGTTTTGGGTTAGGGTATTAGGGTTAAGGTTAGGTTTGTTTCAGGGTTAGGGTCATGGTTCATTTTAGGGTTAGGGTTTGTATTAGGTTTAGGGTTCGAATTAGAGTTAGGGTTCGTATTCGGTTTAGTGTAAGGGTTCGTATTAGAGTAATTAGGGTTAGGGTTAGGTTAGGGTAAGAGTTCATGTTAGGGTTAGGGTTAGGGTTTGTGTTAGGGTTAGGGTTCATATTAGGGTTAGGGTTCATATTTGGGTCATGGGTTCGTATTAGGGTTAGGGTTAGGAAAGTGTTAGGGTTAGGGTTTGTATTAGGGTTAGGGTTCGTGTTAGTATTAGGGTTAGGGTATTAGGGTATTAGGGGTAGGGTTCGTATTAGGTTTGGGGTTAGGGTTCGTATAAGGGTAAGGGTTTTAGGGTTAGGGTTAGGGAATTAGGGTTAGGGTTCATATTAGGGTTAGGGTAAGGGTATTAGGGTGTTAGGGTTAGGTTTAGGGGTTTAGGTTAGGGTTACAGTTCGTATTAGGGTTAGAGTTAGGGTAGTGTTAGGGTTCAGGTTAGGGTTTGTGTTAGGGTTCGTATCAGAGGTATTAGGGTTATAGTTAGGGTTAAGGTAGTGTTAGAGTTAGGGTTAGGGTTAGGGTTAGTATTAGGGTTAAGGTTGGGTTAGGGTTAGTATATTAGGGTATTAGGGTTAGGGTTCGTATTAGGGTTCGTATTAGGGTTTGAGTTAGGGTTTGTATTAGGGTTAGGGTTCATATTAGGGTAAGAGTTAGGGTTCATATTAGGTTAGGGTCATTGTTTTAGGGTTTTAGTGTCAGGGTTAGGGTTATTAGGATTAGGGTTATGGTTAGAGTAGTGTTAGGGTTAGGGTTCATGTTAGGGTTAGTGTTAGATTTAGGGTTTGTGTTAGAGTTACGGTTAGGTTAGGGTTAGGGTTAGGATTAGGGTTTCGGTTATTGTTTGGTTAGGGTTAGGGTTATGGTATTAAGGTTAGGGTTAGGTTAGGATTAGGGGTCGTATTAGGGTTAGGGTTCGTATTAGAGTTAGGGTTTGGTTCTCTGTTAGGGGTATGGTTCATATTAGGGTTAGGGTTAGAGTTAGGTTAGGGTTAGCATATTAGGGTTAGGGTAATAGGGTTAGTGTTAGGGTTAGGCTATGAGGGTTAGGGTTAGTTAGGGTTAGGGTTCTTATTAAGGTTAGGGTTAGCGTTTTAGGGTTAGGGTTAGGGAATTAGGGTTAGAATTAGAATTTATGGCATTAGGGTTAGGGTTCGTGTTAGGGTTAGGGCTCGTGTTAGGGTTAAGGTTTGTGTAAGGGTTTGGGTTAGTGTGAGAGTTAGGGTTCGTATTAGGGTTAGGATTAGAGTTAGGCTTTGTATTAGGGTTAGGGTTTGTATTAATTTTTGGGTTCGTATTAGGGTTAGGGTTATTAGGGTTAGGGTTTATAGGGTTAGGGTAAGGATTAAGGTAAGGGCTAGGGTAAGGGTTTAAAGATTAGGGTTGTGTTAGGGTTAGGGTTCGTATTAGTGTTATGGTTAGGGTTAGGTTTCGTATTAGGGTTAGGGTTAGTATTAGAGTTATTACGGTTAGGGTTAGGGTTATGGTAGCGTTAGATTTAGGGTACGGTTCGTATTAGGGTTAGGGTTAGGGTTCTTGTATTGGTTAGGGTTAGGGTTTAGGGATAGGGTTCGTATTAGGGTTAGGGTTAGGGTTTGTGATAGGGTTAGGGTTTTGTTAGGGTTAGGGTTAGTATTATGGTATTAGGGTTGGGTTATGGTTTGGTTATGGTTAGGGTTAGGGTATTAGGGTTAGGTTAGGGTACGTATTAGGGTTAGGGTTAGGGATAGTGTTAGGGTTCGTATTATAGTTAGGGTACGTATTAGGGTTAGGGTTAGTGTTAGGGTTAGTTAGGGTATTAGGGTTAGGGTTTGTTAGAGTTAAGGTTAGGGTTAGGGTTAATGTCAGGGTCAGGGTTCGTATTAGGGTTAGGTTTTGTGCTAGGGTTAGGGTTCGTATTAGTGTTATGGTTAGGGTTAGGTTTCATATTAGGGTTAGGGTTAGTATTAGAGTTATTAGGGTTAGGGTATTAGGGTTAGGGTTAATGTATTAGGGTTAGGGATAGGGTTAGTTAGGGTTAGGGTATTAAGATATTAGGGTTAGGTTTAGGGTTAGGGTTTGTATTAGGGTTAGGGTCAGTATTAGGGTTAGGGTTCGTAGTAGTGTTAGGGTTAGGGTTTTAGAGTTATAGGGTTATAGGGTTAGCGTTAGGGTTAGGGTTCATTAGGGTTAGTGTATTAGGGTATAAGGGTTAGGGTTAGGGTTCGTATTAGGGTTCCTATTAGGGTTAGGGCTAAGGTTCGTATTAGGGTTAGGGTTAGAGTTCGGGTTTGTATTAGGGTTAGAGTTCATATTAGGGTTAGTGTTATTAGGGTTAGGATTAGGGTTCGTGTTAGGGTTAGGGTAAAGATTAGGGTAAGAGGGTTAGGCTATTATGGTTAGGGTTCCTATTAAGGTTAGGGTTCGTATTAGGGTTAGGGTTATTAGGGTCAGGGTTAAGGGTTAGTGTCAGAGTTATGGTTAGGGTTCGTATTAGGGTTAGGGTTAGAGTATTAGGGTTAGGGTTAGGGTATTAGTGTTAGGGTTTGTGTTAGGGTTAGGGTATTAGGGTTAGGGTTAGGGTTAAGGTATTAGGGTTAGGGATAGGGTTAGTTAGGGTTAGGGTATTAAGATATTAGGGTTAGGTTTAGGGTTAGGGTTTGTATTAGGGTTAGGGTCAGTATTAGGGTTAGGGTTCGTAGTAGTGTTAGGGTTAGGGTTTTAGAGTTATAGGGTTATAGGGTTAGCATTAGGGTTAGGGTTCATTAGGGTTAGTGTATTAGGGTATAAGGGTAAGGGTTCGTATTAGGGTTCCTATTAGGGTTAGGGTTCGTATTAGGGTTAGGGTTAGAGTTCGGGTTTGTATTAGGGTTAGGGTTCATATTAGGGTTAGTGTTGTTAGGGTTAGGATTAGGGTTCGCGTTAGGGTTAGGGTAAGGATTAGGGTAAGAGGGTTAGGGTTAGGCTATTATGGTTAGGGTTCCTATTAAGGTTAGGGTTCGAATTAGGGTTAGGGTTATTAGGGTCAGGGTTAAGGGTTAGTGTCAGAGTTATGGTTAGGGTTCGTATTAGGGTTAGGGTTATAGTATTAGGGTTAGGGTTAGGGTATTAGTGTTAGGGTTAGGGTTTGTGTTAGGGTTAGGGTTAGGGTATTAGGGTTAGGGTTAGTGCATTAGGATTAGGGTTATGATTCGTATTAGGGTTAGGTTTACGGTAGGGTTAGGGTCAGGGTTTGTATTAGGGTTAGGGTTCGTATTAGTGTTTGGGTTTGTTTTAGGATTAGGGTTAGGGATCGTATTAGAGTTAAATTAGGGTTAGGGTTCGTATTTGTGTTCGTATTAGGGTTAGGGTTAGGGTTAGTGTTAAGGTTTGGATTCGTATTAGGGTTAGGGTTCGTATTAGGGTTAGGGTTTATAGGGTTAGGGTAAGGATTAAGGTAAGGGTTAGGGTAAGGGTTTAAGGGTTAGGGTTAGTGTTCATATTAGGTTTAGGGTTAGAGTTTTAGGGTTCGGGTTAGGGTATTAGGGTTAGTGTTAGTATTAAGGGTTAAGGTTTTAGAGTTAGGGTTAGGATTATGATTAGGGTATTAGGGTTAGGGTTAGGGTAGAGTTAGCGTTATGGTTCATGTTAGGGTTAGGTTATGTTTTATGGTTAGAGTATTAGGGTTAGGGTTGGGTCAGGGTTAGGGTTAGTGTCATGGTCAGGTTTTGTATTCGGGTTAGGGTTTGTATTAAGGTTAGGGTTAGGGTTCATATTAGGGTTCAGGTTAGGGTTAGGTTTCATATTAGGGTTAGGGTTCGTATTATAGTTATTAGGGTTAGGGTAAGGGTTATGGTTGCGTTAGATTTAGGGTAGGGTTCGTATTAGGGTGAGGGTTAGGATTCATGGATTGGTTAGGGTTAGGGTTTAGGGATTTGGTTCGTGTTAGGGATAGGGTTAGAGATAGGGTTTGTGTTAGGGTTAGGATTAGGGTTAGGTTAGTTTTAGGATTAGGATATTAGGGTTAGGGTTAGTTATGGTTAGGGTTGGGTTATAGTTAGGGTTAGTGTAAGTTAGGTTTAGGGTTAGGATATTAGGGTATTAGGGTTAGGATTCGTATTAGGGTACGTATTAGGGTTAGGGTTCATATTAGGGTTAGTATTCGTATTAGGGTTAGGGTTCGTATTTGTGTTCGTATTAGGGTTAGGGTTAGGGTAGAGTTAGCGTTATTGTGCATGTTAGGGTTAGGTTATGTTTTATGGTTAGAGTATTAGGGTTAGGGTTGGGTCAGGGTTAGGGTTAGTGTCAGGGTCAGGTTTTGTATTAGTGTTAGGGTTTGTATTAAGATGAGGGTTAGGGTTCATATTAGGGTTCAGGTTAGGGTTAGGTTTCGTATTAGGGTTAGGGTTAGGGTTCGTATTATAGTTATTAGGGGTTGGGTAAGGGTTATGGTTGCGTTAGATTTAGGGTAGGGTTCGTATTAGGGTGAGGGTTAGGGTTCATTTATTGGTTAGGGTTAGGGTTTAGGGATTGGGTTCGTATTAGGGTTAGGGTTAGAGATAGGGTTTGTGTTAGGGTTAGGATTAGGGTTAGGTTAGTTTTAGGATTAGGATATTAGGGTTGGGTTAGGGTTGGGTTATAGTTAGGGTATTAGAGTTAGGGTTAGGTTAGGGTTCGTATTAGGGTTAGAGTATTAGGGTTAGGGTAAGTGTTAGGGTTCATATTAGGGCTAGGGTTCATATTAGGGTACTAGGGTTAGGGTTAGGGTAGTGTTAGGGTTAGGGTTGGTGTTAGGGTTAGGATATTAAGGTTAGGGTTTGTATTAGGGTTAGGGTTAGTGTTAGGGCTAGGGATAGGGTTAGGGTATTAGTGTATTAGGGTTAGGGTTAGGTTGTTATGGTTAGGGTTAGTTAGGGTTATGGTATTAGGGTTAGGGTTCGTTTTAGGGTTAGGAGTAGTGTTAGGGTTAGGGCTAGGGTTAGGGTATTAGGGTATTAGGGTCAGGGTTTGTATTAGGGTTAGGGTTAGTATTAGGGTTAGGGTACGTATTAGGGTTAGGGTTTTAGGGTTATAGGGTTACAGTTAGGGTTATAAGGGTTAGGGTTCGTATTTTGGTTCCTATTAGGTTTGGGGTTAGTGTTAGGGTTTGTATTAGGGTTAGGGTTAGGGTTAGGGTTAGAGTTCGGGTTTGTATTAGGGTTAGGGTTCATATTAGGGTTAGTGTTATTAGGGTTAGGATTAGGGTTCGTGTTGGGGATAGGGTTGGGGTAAGGAATAGGGTAAGAGGGTTAGGGTTAGGGTATTAGGGTTAGGGTTTGTATTAAGGATAGGGTTCGTATTAGGGTTAGGGTTATTAGGGTTAGGGTTAAGGGTTAGGGTCAGAGTTAGGGTTAAGGTTCGTATTGGGGTTAGGGTTAGCGTATTAGGGTTAGGGTTTTAGGGTTAGGGTTATGGTATTAGGGTTAGGGTTCATATTAGGGATAGGGTTAGGGTATTAGGGTTAGGGTTAGTTAGGGCTATAGTATTAGGGTTAGGGTTTGTTTGAGTTAGGGTTAGGTTATTAGGGTATTAAGGTTTGGGTTAGGGCTAGGGTTCGTATTAGGTTTAGGGTTTTAGTTTTTTAGGGTTATAGGGTTAGGGTTAGGGTTCAGGTTAGGGTTAGTTAGGGTTAGGGTATTAAGGTATAAGGGTTTGGGTTCGTATTAGGGTTCGTATTAGGGATAGGGTTAGTGTTAGGGTTTGTATTAGTGTTAGGGTTCGTATTAGGGTTAGGGTTATTAGGGTTAAGGTTCGTGTTAGGATTAGGGTTTTGGTTAGTATTAGGGTTAGGGTTTTAGGGTTAGGATTAGGGTATTAGGGTTAGGGTTCATATTAGGGATAGGGTTAGGGTTCTTATTAGGATTAGGGTTAAGGTTTGTATTAGGGTTAGGGTTCATGTCAGGGATAGGGTTCGTGATATTGTTAGGGTTCATATTTGTGGTAAGGGTTAGGGTATTAGGATTAGGGTTTGGGTTAGTGTTAGGGTTAGGGTATTGTGGTTAGGGTAAAAGGGTTAGTGTTAGGTTTAGGGTATTAGGGTTAGGGTTGGGGTTAATTAGGGTTAGGGTTCATATTAGGGTTAGGGTTTTAGGGTTATGGTATTAGGGTTAGGGTTAAGGTATTAGGGTTAGGGATAGGGTTAGTTAGGGTTAGGGTATTAAGATATTTGGGTTAGGTTTAGGGTTAGGGTTTGTATTAGGGTTAGGGTCAGTATTAGGGTTAGGGTTCGTAGTAGTGTTAGGGTTAGGGTTTTAGAGTTATAGGGTTATAGGGTTAGCGTTAGGGTTCATTAGGGTTAGTGTATTAGGGTATAAGGGTTAGGGTTCGTATTAGGGTTCCTATTAGGGATAGGGTTAGGGTTCGTATTAGGGTTAGGGTTAGAGTTCGGGTTTGTATTAGGGTTAGGGTTCATATTAGGGTTAGTGTTATTAGGGTTAGGATTAGGGTTCATGTTAGGGTTAGGGTAAGGATTAGGGTAAGAGGGTTAGGGTTAGGCTATTATGGTAAGGGTTCCTATTAAGGTAAGGGTTCGTATTAGGGTTAGGGTTATTAGGGTCAGGGTTAAGGGTTAGTGTCAGAGTTATGGTTAGGGTTCGTATTAGGGTTAGGGTTAGAGTATTAGGGTTAGGGTTAGGGTTAGGGTTTGTGTTAGGGTTAGGGTTTGGGTATTAGGGTTAGGCTTAGTGCATTAGGATTAGGGATATGATACGTATTAGGGTTAGGTTTACGGAAGGGTTAGGGTCAGGGTTTGTGTTAGGGTTAGGGTCAGTATTAGGGTTAGGGTTCGTAGTAGTGTTAGTGTTAGGGTTTTAGAGTTATAGGGTTATAGGGTTAGCGTTAGGGTTAGGGTTCATTAGGGTTAGTGTATTAGGGTATAAGGGTTAGGGTTCGTATTAGGGTTCCTATTAGGGATAGGGTTAGGGTTCGTATTAGGGTTAGGGTTAGAGTTCGGGTTTGTATTAGGGTTAGGGTTCATATTAGGGTTAGTGTTATTAGGGTTAGGATTAGGGTTCGTGTTAGGGTTAGGGTAAGGATTAGGGTAAGAGGGTTAGGGTTAGGCTATTATGGTAAGGGTTCCTATTAAGGTTAGGGTTCGTATTAGGGTTAGGGTTATTAGGGTCAGGGTTAAGGGTTAGTGTCAGAGTTATGGTTAGGGTTCGTATTAGGGTTAGGGTTAGGGTATTAGTGTTAGGGTTAGGGTTTGTGTTAGGGTTAGGGTATTAGGGTTAGGGTTAGTGCATTAGGATTAGGGTTATGATTCGTATTAGGGTTAGGTTTACGGTAGGGTTAGGGTCAGGGTTTGTATTAGGGTTAGGGTTCGTATTAATGTTAGGGTTTGTTTTAGGATTAGGGTTAGGGATCGTATTAGAGTTAAATTAGGGTTAGGGTTCGTATTTGTGTTCGTCTTAGGGTTAGGGTTAGGGTAGAGTTAGCGTTATGGTTCATGTTAGGGTTAGGTTATGTTTTATGGTTAGAGTATTAGGGTTAGGGTTGGGTCAGGGTTAGGGTTAGTGTCAGGGTCAGGTTTTGTATTAGTGTTAGGGTTTGTATTAAGATTAGGGTTAGGGTTCATATTAGGGTTCAGGTTAGGGTTAGGTTTCGTATTAGGGTTAGGGTTCGTATTATAGTTATTAGGGTTAGGGTAAGGGTTATGGTTGCGTTAGATTTAGGGTAGGGTTCGTATTAGGGTGAGGGTTAGGGTTCATTTATTGGTTAGGGTTAGGGTTTAGGGATTGGGTTCGTATTAGGGTTAGGGTTAGAGATAGGGTTTGTGTTAGGGTTAGGATTAGGGTTAGGTTAGTTTTAGGATTAGGATATTAGGGTTGGGTTAGGGTTGGGTTATAGTTAGGGTATTAGAGTTAGGGTTAGGTTAGGGTTCGTATTAGGGTTAGAGTATTAGGGTTAGGGTAAGTGTTAGGGTTCATATTAGGGCTAGGGTTCATATTAGGGTACTAGGGTTAGGGTTAGGGTAGTGTTAGGGTTAGGGTTGGTTTTAGGGTTAGGATATTAAGGTTAGGGTTTGTATTAGGGTTAGGGTTAGTGTTAGGGCTAGGGATAGGGTTAGGGTATTAGTGTATTAGGGTTAGGGTTAGGTTGTTATGGTTAGGGTTAGTTAGGGTTATGGTATTAGGGTTAGGGTTCGTTTTAGGGTTAGGAGTAGTGTTAGGGTTAGGGCTAGGGTTAGGGTATTAGGGTATTAGGGTCAGGGTTTGTATTAGGGTTAGGGTTAGTATTAGGGTTAGGGTACGTATTAGGGTTAGGGTTTTAGGGTTATAGGGTTACAGTTAGGGTTATAAGGGTTAGGGTTCGTATTTTGGTTCCTATTAGGTTTGGGGTTAGTGTTAGGGTTTGTATTAGGGTTAGGGTTCGTATTAGGGTTAGGGTTAATTAGGGTTAGGATTAGGGTTCGTGTTGGGGTTAGGGTTGGGGTAAGGATTAGGGTAAGAGGGTTAGTGTATTAGGGTTAGGGTTTGTATTAAGGATAGGGTTCGTATTAGGGTTAGGGTTATTAGGGTTAGGGTTAAGGGTTAGGGTCAGAGTTAGGGTTAAGGTTCGTATTGGGGTTAGGGTTAGCGTATTAGGGTTAGGGTTTTAGGGTTAGGGTTATGGTATTAGGGTTAGGGTTCATATTAGGGATAGGGTTAGGGTATTAGGGTTAGGGTTAGTTAGGGCTATAGTATTAGGATTAGGGTTTGTTTGAGTTAGGGTTAGGTTATTAGGGTATTAAGGTTTGGGTTAGGGCTTGGGTTCGTATTAGGTTTAGGGTTTTAGTGTTTTAGGGTTATAGGGTTAGGGTTAGGGTTCAGGTTAGGGTTAGTTAGGGTTAGGGTTAGGGTATTAAGGTATAAGGGTTTGGGTTCGTATTAGGGTTCGTATTAGGGATAGGGTTAGTGTTAGGGTTTGTATTAGGGTTAGGGTTCGTATTAGGGTTAGGGTTATTAGGGTTAAGGTTCGTGTTAGGATTAGGGTTAGGGTTAGTATTAGGGTTAGGGTTTTAGGGTTAGGGTTAGGTTATGGTTAGGGTTCGTATTAGGGTTAGGGTTAGGATTAGTGGGTAGTAGGGTTAGGGTTAGTGTTAAGGTTAGGTTAGGGTTAAGGTCAAGTTATTAGGGTTAGTTAGGGTTAGGGTTCATTTTAAGGATAGGGTTCGTATTAGGGTTTGTATTAGAGTTAGGGTTAGAGTTTTTTTTAGGGGTAGGGTTCATATTAGGGTTAGGGTTAGAGTTAGGTTAGGGTTTATGTATTAGGGTTAGGGTAATAGGGTTTTCATTAGGATTAGGTTATGAGGGTTAGGGTTAGTTAGGGTTCGTATTAAGGTTAGGGTTAGCGTTTTGTTGTTAGGGTCAGGGTATTAGGGTTAGAATTAGAATTTATGGTATTAGGGTTCGTGTTAGGGTTAGGGTTCGTGATAGGGTTTGTGTAAGGCTTTGGTTGAGTTTAGGTTTAGGATTAGGGTTACGGTTAGGGTTGGGTTAGGGTTATGGTATTAAGGTTAGGGTTAGTTTAGGGTTAGGGTTCGTATTAGGGTTAGGGTTAGGGTTAGTATTAGGGTAATAGGGTTAGGGTTAGTGTTAGGGTTAGGGTTAGGTTAGGGTTAGGGTGTTAGGGTTAGGGTTAGTTAGGGTTCATATTTGGGTTAGGGTTCATATTAGGGTTAGGGTGTTATGGTTTTAGGGTTAGAGTTATTAGATTAAGGTTAGGGTTACTTAGGGTCAGGAATAGGGTTTAGGGTATTAGGGTTAGATTTAGGGTTAGGGTTATGGTATTACGTTTAGAATAAGGGTTATGGTATAAGGGTTAGGGTTCGTGTTAGGGTTAGGGATAGGGTTAGGGTGCATGTTAGGGTTAGGGTTTGTGTAAGGTTTTGGGTTAGGGTTAGGATTAGGGTTAGGGTTAGGGTTGGGTTAGGGTTAGGGTATTAAGTTTTGGGATAGGGTTAGGGTTAGTGTTAGGGTAAGGTTCGGGATAGGGTTAGGGTTCGTATTAGGGTTTGGGTTAGGGTTAGGATTAGGGTATTATGGTTAGGTTTAGGTTAGGGTTTAGGTATTAGAGTTAGGGTTAGTGTTAGGTTAGGGTATTAGGTTTAGGGTATTATAGTTAAGGTTAAGGTATTAGGGTTAGGGTTAGTTATGGTTAGGGTTCGCGTTAGGGTTAGTGTAAGTTAGGTTTAGGGTTAGGATATTAGGGTATTAGGGTTAGGATTCGTATTAGGGTACGTATTAGGGTTAGGGTTCATATTAGGGTTAGTATTCGTATTAGGGTTAGGGTTCGTATTTGGGTTAGGGTTAGTGTTTTAGGGTTTTAGTGTTATGGTTATGGTTATTAGGATTAGGGTTAGGGTTACTTAGGGTGAGGGCTAGGGTATTAGGGGGTTAGCGTTAGGGGTTAGGGTTCGTATTAGGGTTAGGAATAGTGTAGAATTAGGGATAGGGTTCGCGTTAGGGTTAGGATTTGTGTTAGGGTTCATATTAGAGGTATTAGGGTTATAGTTAGGGTTAGGGTAGCGTTAGAGTTAGGGTTAGGGTTAGGTAAGGGTTAGGGTTAGGATTAGGGTTGGATTAGGGTTAGGGTATTAGGGTTAGGGTAAGGTTTCATATTAGGGTTAGTGTTAGGGTTACGTTTAGATTAGGGTTAGGGTTAGGGTATTAGGGTTATGATTAGGTTAGGGTTAGGTTTAGGGTAATAGGGAAAGGGTATAAGGGTTAGGGAATTAGGGTTAGTGTTTGTATTAGGGTTATGGTTAGAGTATCTTTAGGGTTAGGGTTCATGTTAGGGTTAGGGTTTGTGTAAGGTTTAGGGTTAGGTTAGGGATAGGGTTAGGATAATGGTTAGGGTCAGGGTTGGGTTAGGGTTAGGGTATTAGGGTTAGGGTTAGGCTTAGGTTAGGGTTAAGGTTCGTAATAGGGTTAGGGTTAGGGTATTAGGGTGTTAGGTTTAGGGTTAGGTGTTATTAGGGTTAGTGTATCATTAGAGTTCGCTTTAGGTTTAGGGTTAGGGATTGTTTTAGGGTTAGGGTTCTTATTAGTGGTATTAGGGTTAGGGTATTAGGCTTAGGGTTAAGGTTAGGGTTAGTTTGCGTTAGGGTTTGTATTAGGGTTCATATTAGGATTAGGGTTCTTATTAGGGTTAGTGTTCGTATTAGGGTTAGGGTTAGAGTTGCGTTAGGGTTAGGGTTAGTGTTCTTGATAGGGTTAGGGTTTGTGTAAGAGTTAGGGTTAGGTTAGGGTTAGGGATAGGATTAGGGTTAGGGTTGGGTTAGGGTATTAGGGTTAGGGTTAGGTTAGTGTTAGGGTTCATATTAGGGTTAGGTTTAGGGTTTTAGGGTTAGGGTTATTAGGATTAGGGTTAGGGTTATTAGGATTAGAGTTAGTTAAGGTCAGGGTATCAGGGTGCTAGGTTAGGGTTCGTATTAGAGGTATTAGTGTTATAGTTAGGGTTAGGGTAAAATTAGAGTTAGGTTTAGGGTTAGGGTTCATATTAGGGTTCGTTTTAGGGATAGGGTTAGAGTAGTGTTAGGGTTCGTGTTAGGGTTAGGGTTAGAGTGAGGCTTTGTGTTAGAGTTAGGGTTAGGTTAGGGTTAGGGTTAGGATTAGGGTTACGGTTAGGGTTTGGTTAGGGTTAGGGTAATGGTAAAAAGGTTAGGGTTAGGTTAGGATTAGGGTACATATTAGGGTTAGGGTAGGATTAGGGTATTAGGGTTAGTGTTAGGGCTAGGTTAAGGTTAGGGTTAGGGTATTAGGGTTAGTTACAGTTAGGTTTCATATTAGTATTAGGGTTCGTATTAGGGTTAGGGTTCATATTAGAGTTAGGGTTAGGGTTTGTGTTAGGGGTAGGGTTCATATTAGGGTTAGGGTTAAAGTTAGGTTAGGGTTAGGGTATTAGGGTTAGGGTAATAGGGATAGTGTGAGGGTTAGGGTATGAGGGTTAGGGTTAGTTAGGGTTAGGGTTTGTATTAAGGTTAGGGTTAAGGTTTTAGGGTTAGGGTATGAGGGTTAGAATTAGGATTTATGGTATTAGGGTTATGGTTCGTGTTAGGGTTAGGGTTCGTGTTAGGGTTTGTGTAAGGGTTAGGGTTAGGTTAGGGTTAGTGTTACGATTAGGGTTGGGTTATAGTTGGGGTTATGGTAATAAGGTTAGGGTTAGGGTTAGGTTAGAGTTCGTATTAGGGTTAGGGTTTGGATTAGGGTATTAGGGTTAGGGTTAGTGTTAGCGTTAGGTTAGCGTTAGGGTTCATATTAGGGTTAGGGTTCGTATTAGGGTTAGGGTTCGTTTTAGGGTTAGGGATAGAATAGCTTTAGGATTATGTTTCACGTTGTTAGGGTTAGTTAGGGTATTAGGGTATTAGGGTAAGGGTTCGTATTAAGGTTACGGTTAGGGTTCGTATTAGGGTTAGGGTTTGTATTAGGGTTAGGGTTTTAGGGTTAGGGTTATTAGATTAGGGTTAGTGTTAGGGTTAGGGTATGGATAGGGTTAGGGTTCGTATTAGGGGTAGGATTAGGGTATTAGGGTTAGGGTTAGTGTTAGGGTTAGGTTATGAATAGGGTTAGGGTTCGTATTAGGGTTAGGGTTAGGATTAGGGTATTAGGGTTAGGGTTAGGTTAGGGTTAGGTTAGGGTTAGGGTTAGGATATTAGAGTTAGGGTTTTAGAGTTAGGGTTTGGGTATTAGCGTTAGGGTTAGTTAGGGTTAGGGTTTGGGTTCGTATAAGGGTTAGAGTTAGGGTTCGTATAAGGGTTACTGTTCGTATTAGGGTTAGGGTAGCGTTAGGGTTAGGGTTCGCATTAGGGTAAGGGTTAGTTAGGGTTAGGATATTAGGGTATTAGGGTTAGGGTTCATATTAGGGTTAGGGTTCATATTAGGGTAAGGGTTTGTATTAGGGTTAGGGTTAGGGTTCGTATTAGGGTTATGGTCAGTGTTTTAGGGTTTTAGTGTTAGGTTTAGTGTTATTAGGATTAGGGTTAGGGTTACTTAGGGTTAGGGCTAGGGTATTAGGGTGTTAGGGTTAGGGTTCGCGTTAGGGTTAGGGTTTTAGGGTATTAGGGTCAGGGTTAGGGTTCATATTAGGGTTAGGGTTCGTATTAGGGTGAGGGTTAGGGTTTGTATTAGAGTTAGGGTTAGGGTTTTAGGGTTTTAAGGTCAGGGTTATTAGGATTAGGATTAGGGTTATTTAAGGTTAGGGGTTAAGGTTAGGGCTCATATTAGGGTTAGGGTTACGATTAGGGTTGGGTTATAGTTGGGGTTATGGTAATAAGGTTAGGGTTAGGGTTAGGTTAGAGTTCGTATTAGGGTTAGGGTTTGGATTAGGGTATTAGGGTTAGGGTTAGTGTTAGCGTTAGGTTAGCGTTAGGGTTCATATTAGGGTTAGGGTTCGTATTAGGGTTAGGGTTCGTTTTAGGGTTAGGGATAGAATAGCTTTAGGATTATGTTTCACGTTGTTAGGGTTAGTTAGGGTATTAGGGTATTAGGGTAAGGGTTCGTATTAAGGTTACGGTTAGGGTTCGTATTAGGGTTAGGGTTTGTATTAGGGTTAGGGTTTTAGGGTTAGGGTTATTAGATTAGGGTTAGTGTTAGGGTTAGGGTATGGATAGGGTTAGGGTTCGTATTAGGGGTAGGATTAGGGTATTAGGGTTAGGGTTAGTGTTAGGGTTAGGTTATGAATAGGGTTAGGGTTCGTATTAGGGTTAGGGTTAGGATTAGGGTATTAGGGTTAGGGTTAGGTTAGGGTTAGGTTAGGGTTAGGGTTAGGATATTAGAGTTAGGGTTTTAGAGTTAGGGTTTGGGTATTAGCGTTAGGGTTAGTTAGGGTTAGGGTTTGGGTTCGTATAAGGGTTAGAGTTAGGGTTCGTATAAGGGTTACTGTTCGTATTAGGGTTAGGGTAGCGTTAGGGTTAGGGTTCGCATTAGGGTAAGGGTTAGTTAGGGTTAGGATATTAGGGTATTAGGGTTAGGGTTCATATTAGGGTTAGGGTTCATATTAGGGTAAGGGTTTGTATTAGGGTTAGGGTTAGGGTTCGTATTAGGGTTATGGTCAGTGTTTTAGGGTTTTAGTGTTAGGTTTAGTGTTATTAGGATTAGGGTTAGGGTTACTTAGGGTTAGGGCTAGGGTATTAGGGTGTTAGGGTTAGGGTTCGCGTTAGGGTTAGGGTTTTAGGGTATTAGGGTCAGGGTTAGGGTTCATATTAGGGTTAGGGTTCGTATTAGGGTGAGGGTTAGGGTTTGTATTAGAGTTAGGGTTAGGGTTTTAGGGTTTTAAGGTCAGGGTTATTAGGATTAGGATTAGGGTTATTTAAGGTTAGGGGTTAAGGTTAGGGCTCATATTAGGGTTAGGGTTCGTTTTTGGAATAGGGTTAGAGTAGTGTTAGGGTTAGGGTTCGTGTTAGGGTTAGGGTTAGAGTTATGCTTTGTGTTAGAGTTAGGGTTAGGTTAGGTTAGGGTTAGGATTAGGGTTACGGTTAGGGTTTGGTTAGGGTTAGGGTTATGATAAAAAAGTTAGGGTTAGGGTAGGATTAGGGTACGTATTAGTGTTAGGGTTAGGGTAGGATTAGGGTATATGGGTTAGGGTTAGGGTTAGTGTTAGGGTTAGGTTAGTGTTAGGGTTAGGGTATTAGGGTTAGTTACAGTTAGGTTTCATATTAGGGTTAGGGTTCGTATTAGGTTTAGGTTTCGTGTTAGAGTTAGGGTTAGGGTTTGTATTATGGTTATGGTTAGGGTTTTAGAGTTAGGGTTAGCATTAGGGTTATTAGGATTAGGGTTAGTTCGGTTTAGGTTAAGGGTATTAGGGTGTTAGGGTTAGGGGGTTAGTGTTCGTATTAGGGTTAGGATAGTGTTAGGGTTCGCATTAGGTTTAGGGTTTGTGTTAGGGTTAGGGTTCGTATTAGAAGTATTAGGGTTATAGTTAGGGTTAGGGTAGCGTTAGAGTTAGGGTTAGGGTTAGGTATGGGTTAGGGTTAGGATTAGGGTTAGGGTTGGGTTAGGGTTAGGGTATTTGGGTTAGGGTATGGGTTAGTGTTAGGGTAAGGGTTAGGGTTAGGTTAGGGTTAGGGTTCGTATTAGGTTTAGGTTTAGGTATAGGGTATTAGGGTTAGGGTTAAGGTTAGGGTTAGTTAGGGTTAGGGTTTGTATTAGGGTTAGGGTTCGTATTAGGGTTAGGGTTAGAGTAGTTTTAGGGTTAGGGTTAGGGTTCATGTTAAGGTTAGGGTTAGGGTATTAGGGTTAAGGTTAGGTTTGTTTCAGGGTTAGGGTTCATTTTAGGGTTAGGGTTTGTATTAGGTTTAGGATTCGAATTAGAGTTAGGGTTCGTATTCGGTTTAGTGTTAGGATTCGTATTAGAGTAATTAGGGTTAGGGTTAGGTTAGGGTTAGAGTTCATGTAAGGGTTAGGGTTCGTGTTAGGGTTAGGGTTCGTATTAGGGTTAGGGTTCATATTAGGGTTAGGGTTCGTATTAGGGTTAGGGTTAGGATAGTGTTAGGGTTAGGGTTTGTATTAGGGTTAGGGTTCGTGTTAGTATTAGGGTTAGGGTATTAGGGTATTAGGGGTAGGGTTCGTATTAGGTTTGGGGTTAGGGTTCGTATTAGGGTTAGGGTTTTAGGGTTAGGGTTAGGGAATTAGGGTTAGGGTTCATATTAGGGTTAGGGTAAGGGTATTAGGGTGTTAGGGTTAGGTTTAGGGGTTTAGGTTAGGGTTACGGTTCGTATTAGGGTTAGAGTTAGGGTAGTGTTAGGGTTAGGGTTCACGTTAGGGTTAGGGTTTGTGTTAGGGTTCGTATTAGAGGTATTAGGGTTATAGTTAGGGTTAAGGTAGTATTAGAGTTAGGGTTAGGGTTAGGTTTAGTATTAGGGTTAAGGTTGGGTTAGGGTTAGTATATTAGGGTATTAGGGTTAGGGTTCGTATTAGGGTCTGTATTAGGGTTTGAGTTAGGGTTTGTATTAGGGTTAGGTTTCGTATTAGGGTAAGGGTTATGGTTCGTATTAGGTTAGGGTCATTGTTTTAGGGTTTTAGTGTCAGGGTTAGGGTTATTAGGATTAGGGTTATGGTTAGAGTAGTGTTAGGGTTTGGGTTCATGTTAGGGTTAGTGTTAGATTTAGGGTTTGTGTTAGAGTTACGGTTAGGTTAGGGTTAGGGTTAGGATTAGGGTTTCGGTTAGGGTTTGGTTAGGGTTAGGGTTATGGTATTAAGGTTAGGGTTAGGGTTAGGTTAGGATTAGTGGTCGTATTAGGGTTAGGGTTCGTATTAGAGTTAGGGTTAGGTTCTGTGTTAGGGGTATGGTTCATATTAGGGTTAGGGTTAGAGTTAGGTTAGGGTTAGCATATTAGGGTTAGGGTAATAGGGTTAGTGTTAGGGTTAGGCTATGAGGGTTAGGGTTAGTTAGGGTTCGTATTAAGGTTAGGGTTAGCGTTTTAGGGTTAGGGTTAGGGAATTAGGGTTAGAATTAGAATTTATGGCATTAGGGTTAGGGTTCGTGTTAGGGTTAGGGCTCGGGTTAGGGTTAAGGTTTGTGTAAGGGTTTGGGTTAGTGTGAGAGTTAGGGTTCGTATTAGGGTTAGGATTAGAGTTAGGGTTTGTATTAGGGTTAGGGTTTGTATTAAGTTTTGGGTTCGTATTAGGGTTAGGGTTATTAGGGTTAGGGTTTATAGGGTTAGGGTAAGGATTAAGGTAAGGGCTAGGGTAAGGGTTTAAAGATTAGAGTTGTGTTAGGGTTAGGGTTCGGATTAGTGTTATGGTTAGGGTTAGGTTTCGTATTAGGGTTAGGGTTAGTATTAGAGTTATTACGGTTAGGGTTAGGGTTATGGTAGCGTTAGATTTAGGGTACGGTTCGTATTAGGGTTAGGGTTCTTGTATTGGTTAGGGTTAGGGTTTAGGGATAGGGTTCGTATTAGGGTTAGGGTTAGGGATAGGGTTTGTGATAGGGTTAGGGTTTTGTTAGGGTTAGGGTTAGTATTATGATATTAGGGTTGGGTTATGGTTGGGTTATGGTTAGGGTTAGGGTATTAGGGTTAGGTTAGGGTACGTATTAGGGTCAGGGTTAGGGTTAGGGATAGTGTTAGGGTTCGTATTATAGTTAGGGTACGTATTAGGGTTAGGGTTAGTGTTAGGGTTAGTTAGAGTTATAGTATTAGGGTTAAGGTTTGTTAGAGTTAAGGTTAGGGTTAGGGTTAATGTCAGGGTCAGGGTTCGTATTAGGGTTAGGTTTTGTGCTAGGGTTAGGGTTCGTATTAGTGTTATGGTTAGGGTTAGGTTTCATATTAGGGTTAGGGTTAGTATTAGAGTTATTAGGGTTAGGGTTAGGGTTATGGTAGCGTTAGATTTAGGGTACGTTTCGTATTAGGGTTATGGTTCGTGTATTGGTTAGGGTTTAGGGATAGGGTTCGTATTAGGGTTAGGGTTAGGGATAGGGTTTGTGTTAGTGTTAGGGTTTTGTTAGGGTTAGTATTATGGTATTAGGGTTGGGTTAGGGTTGGGTTATGGTTAGGGTTAGGGTATTAGGTTAGGGTTCGTATTAGGGTTAGGGTATTAGGGTTAGGGATAGTGTTAGGGTTCGTATTAGGGTTAGGGTTCGTATTAGGGTTAGTGTTAGGGTTAGGTCTAGGGTTAGGGTATTAGGGTTAGGGTATTAGGGTTAGGGTTAGTTAGGGTAATAGTATTAGGGTTAGGGGTTGTTTGAGTTAGGGTTAGGTTATTAGGGTATTAAGGTTTGGGTTAGGGTTAGGGTTCGTATTAGGTTTAGGGTTTTAGTGTTTTAGGGTTATAGGGTTAGGGTTCAGGTTAAGGTTAGTTAGGGTTAGTGTTAGGGTATTAAGGTATAAGGGTTAGGGTTCGTATTAGGGTTCGTATTAGGGATAGGGTTAGTGTTAGGGATCGTATTAGGGTTAGGGTTCGTATTAGGGTTAGGGTTATTAGGGTTAAGGTTAGGGTTCTTGTTAGGGTTAGGGTTGGGGTTAGGGTTAGGGTTTGTGTTAGGGTTAGGGTTGGGGTTAGGGTTAGGGTAAGGCTTAGGGTTAGGGTTTTAGGGTTAAGGTTCATATTAGGATTAGGGTTAGGGTTAGTATTAGGGTTAGAGTTTTAGGGTTATGGTTAGGGTATTAGGGTTAGGGTTCATATTAGGGATAGGGTTAGGGTTCTTATTAGGATTAGGGTTAAGGTTCGTATTAGGGTTAGGGTGCGGGTTCGTATTAGGGTTAGGGTTAGTGTGTGTAGGGTTAGGGTTCATATTAGGGTACATATTAGGGTTAGGGTTCGGGTTTGGGTTAGGGTTCGTATTAGGGTTCATATTAGAGTTAGGGTTAGGTTCGGGGTTGGGGTTAGGGTTTTAGGCTAAGGGTTAGAATTAGGGTTTTGGGTTAGGGTTATTTTCATGTTAGGGATAGAGTTCGTGATATTGTTAGGGTTCATATTTGTGGTAATGGTTAGGGTAATAGGATTAGGGTTCGGGTTAGTGTTAGGGTTAGGGTATTGTGGTTAGGGTAAAAGGGTTAGTGTTAGGTTTAGGGTATTAGGGTTAGGGTTGGGGTTAGTTAGGGTTAGGGTTCATATTAGGGTGAGGGTTTTAGGGTTATGGTATTAGGGTTAGGGTATTAGGGTTAGGGTTAATATATTAGGGTTAGGGATAGGGTTAGTTAGGGTTAGGGTATTAAGATATTAGGGTTAGGTTTAGGGTTAGGGTTTGTATTAGGGTTAGGGTCAGTATTAGGGTTAGGGTTCGTAGTAGTGTTAGGGTTAGGGTTTTAGAATTATAGGGTTATAGGGTTAGGGTTCATTAGGGTTAGTGTATTAGGGTATAAGGGTTAGGGTTCGTATTAGGGTTCCTATTAGGGATAGGGTTAGGGTTCGAATTAGGGTTAGGGTTAGAGTTCGGGTTTGTATTAGGGTTAGGGTTCATATTAGGGTTAGTGTTATTAGGGTTAGGATTAGGGTTCATGTTAGGGTTAGGGTAAGGATTAGGGTAAGAGGGTTAGGGTTAGGCTATTATGGTAAGGGTTCCTATTAAGGTTAGGGTTCGTATTAGGGTTAGGGTTATTAGGGTCAGGGTTAAGGGTTAGTGTCAGAGTTATGGTTAGGGTTCGTATTAGGGTTAGGGTTAGAGTATTAGGGTTAGGGTTAGGGTATTAGTGTTAGGGTTAGGGTTTGTGTTAGGGAAAGGGTTAGGGTATTAGGGTTAGGGTTAGTGCATTTGGATTAGGGTTATGATTCATATTAGGGTTAGGTTTACGGTAGGGTTAGGGTCAGGGTTTGTATTAGGGTTAGGGTTCGTATTAATGTTAGGGTTTGTTTTAGGATTAGGGTTAGGGATCGTATTAGAGTTAAATTAGGGTTAGGGTTCGTATTTGTGTTCGTATTAGGGTTAGGGTTAGTGTTAAGGTTTGGATTCGTATTAGGGTTAGGGTTCGTATTAGGGTTAGGGTTTATAGGGTTAGGGTAAGGATTAAGGTAAGGGTTAGGGTAAGGGTTTAAGGGTTAGGGTTAGTGTTCATATTAGGTTCAGGGTTAGAGTTTTAGGGTTCGGGTTAGGGTATTAGGGTTAGGGTTAGTATTAAGGGTTAAGGTTTTAGAGTTAGGGTTAGGATTAGGATTAGGGTATTAGGGTTAGGGTTAGGGTAGAGTTAGCGTTATGGTTCATGTTAGGGTTAGGTTATGTTTTATGGTTAGAGCATTAGGGTTAGGGTTGGGTCAGGGTTAGGGTTAGTGTCAGGGTCAGGTTTTGTATTAGGGTTAGGGTTTGTATTAAGGTTAGGGTTACGGTTCATATTAGGGTTCAGGTTAGGGTTAGGTTTCATATTAGGGTTAGGGTTAGGGTTCGTATTATAGTTATTAGGGTTAGGGTTAGGGTTATGGTTGCATTAGATTTAGGGTAGGGTTCGTATTAGGGTGAGGGTTAGGGTTCATGTATTGGTTAGGGTTAGGGTTTAGGGATTGGGTTCGTATTAGGGTTAGGGTTAGAGATAGGGTTTGTGTTAGGGTTAGGATTAGGGTTAGGTTAGCTTTAGGATTAGGATATTAGGGTTGGGTTAGGGTTGGGTTATAGTTAGGGTATTAGAGTTAGGGTTAGGTTAGGGTTCGTATTAGGGTTAAAGTATTAGGGTTAGGGTAAGTGTTAGGGTTCATATTAGGGCTAGGGTTCATATTAGGGTACTAGGGTTAGGGTTAGGGTAGTATTAGGGTTAGGGTTGGTGTTAGGGTTAGGATATTAAGGTTAGGGTTTGTATTAGGGTTAGGGTTAGTGTTAGGGCTAGGGATAGGGTTAGGGTATTAGGGTATTAGGGTTAGGGTTAGGTTGTTATGGTTAGGTTTAGTTAGGGTTATGGTATTAGGGTTAGGGTTCGTATTAGGGTTAGGAGTAGTGTTAGGGTTAGGGCTAGGGTTAGGGTATTAGGGTATTAGGGTCAGGGTTTGTATTAGGGTCAGGGTTAGTATTAGGGTTAGGGTTAGGGTACGTATTAGGGTTAGGGTTTTAAGGTTATAGGGTTACAGTTAGGGTTATAAGGGTTAGGGTTCGTATTTTGGTTCCTATTAGGTTTGGGGTTAGTGTTAGGGTTTGTATTAGGGTTAGGGTTCGTATTAGGGTTAGGGTTAATTAGGGTTAGGATTAGGGTTCGTGTTGGGGTTAGGGTTGGGGTAAGGATTAGGGTAAGAGGGTTAGGGTTAGGGTATTAGGGTTAGGGTTTGTATTAAGGATAGGGTTCGTATTAGGGTTAGGGTTATTAGGGTTAGGGTTAAGGGTTAGGGTCAGAGTTAGGGTTAGGGTTCGTATTGGGGTTAGGGTTAGCGTATTAGGGTTAGGGTTTTAGGGTTAGGGTTATGGTATTAGGGTTAGGGTTCATATTAGGGATAGGGTTAGGGTATTAGGGTTAGGGTTAGTTAGGGTATAGTATTAGGGTTAGGGTTTGTTTGAGTTAGGGTTAGGTTATTAGGGTATTAAGGTTTGGGTTAGGGTTAGGGTTCATATTAGGTTTAGGGTTTTAGTGTTTTAGGGTTATAGGGTTAGGGTTAGGGTTCAGGTTAGGGTTAGTTAGGGTTAGTGTTAGGGTATTAAGGTATAAGGGTTAGGGTTCGTATTAGGGATAGGGTTAGTGTTAGGGTTTGTATTAGGATTAGGGTTCGTATTAGGGTTAGGGTTATTAGGGTTAAGGTTCGTGTTAGGATTAGGGTTAGGGTTAGTATTAGGGTTAGGGTTTTAGGGTTAGGGTTAGGGTATTAGGGTTAGGGTTCATATTAGGGATAAGGTTAGGGTTCTTATTAGGATTAGGGTTAAGGTTTGTATTAGGGTTAGGGTTCATGTTAGGGATAGGGTTCGTGATATTGTTAGGGTTCATATTTGTGGTAAGGGTTAGGGTATTAGGATTAGGGTTTGGGTTAGTGTTAGGGTTAGGGTATTGTGGTTAGGGTAAAAGGGTTAGTGTTAGGTTTAGGGTATTAGGGTTAGGGTTGGGGTTTGTTAGGGTTAGGGTTCATATTAGGGTTAGGGTTTTAGGGTTATGGTATTAGGGTTAGGGTATTAGGGTTAGGGTTAAGGTATTAGGGTTAGGGATAGGGTTAGTTAGGGTTAGGGTATTAAGATATTAGGGTTAGGTTTAGGGTTAGGGTTTGTATTAGGGTTAGGGTCAGTATTAGGGTTAGGGTTCGAATTAGTGTTAGGGTTAGGGTTTTAGAGTTATAGGGTTATAGGTTTAGCGTTAGGGTTAGGGTTCATTAGGGTTAGTGTATCAGGGTATAAGGGTTAGGGTTCGTATTAGGGTTCCTATTAGGGTTAGGGTTCGTATTAGGGTTAGGGTTAGAGTTCGGGTTTGTATTAGGGCTAGGGTTCATATTAGGGTTAGTGTTATTAGGGTTAGGATTAGGGTTCGTGTTAGGGTTAGGGTAAGGATTAGGGTAAGAGGGTTAGGGTTAGGCTATTATGGTTAGGGTTCCTATTAAGGTTAGGGTTCGTATTAGGGTTAGGGTTATTAGGGTCAGGGTTAAGGGTTAGTGTCAGAGTTATGGTTAGGGTTCGTATTAGGGTTAGGGTTAGAGTATTAGGGTTAGGGTTAGGGTATTAGTGTTAGGGTTTGTGTTAGGGTTAGGGTTAGGGTATTAGGGTTAGGGTTAGTGCATTAGGATTAGGGTTATGATTCGTATTAGGGTTAGGTTTACGGTAGGGTTAGGGTCAGGGTTTGTATTAGGGTTAGGGTTCGTATTAGTGTTTGGGTTTGTTTTAGGATTAGGGTTAGGGATCGTATTAGAGTTAAATTAGGGTTAGGGTTCGTATTTGTGTTCGTATTAGGGATAGGGTTAGGGTTAGTGTTAAGGTTTGGATTCGTATTAGGGTTAGGGTTCGTATTAGGGTTAGGGTTTATAGGGTTAGGGTAAGGATTAAGGTAAGGGTTAGGGTAAGGGTTTAAGGGTTAGGGTTAGTGTTCATATTAGGTTTAGGGTTAGAGTTTTAGGGTTCGGGTTAGGGTATTAGGGTTAGGGTTAGTATTAAGGGTTTAGGTTTTAGAGTTAGGGTTAGGATTATGATTAGGGTATTAGGGTTAGGGTAGAGTTAGCGTTATGGTTCATGTTAGGGTTAGGGTTAGGTTATGTTTTATGGTTAGAGTATTAGGGTTAGGGTTGGATCAGGGTTAGGGTTAGTGTCAGGGTCAGGTTTTGTATTAGGGTTAGGGTTTGTATTAAGGTTAGGGTTAGGGTTCATATTAGGGTTCAGGTTAGGGTTAGGTTTCATATTAGAGTTAGGGTTATGGTTCGTATTATAGTTATTAGGGTTAGGGTAAGGGTAATGGTTGCGTTAGATTTAGGGTAGGGTTCGTATTAGGGTTAGGGTTAGGGTTAGGGTTAGGGTAAGGGTTATGGTTGCATTAGATTTAGGGTAGGGTTCGTATTAGGGTGAGGGTTAGGGTTCATGTATTGGTTAGGGTTAGGGTTTAGGGATTGGGTTCGTATTAGGGTTAGGGTTAGAGATAGGGTTTGTGCTAGGGTTAGGATTAGGGTTAGGTTAGTTTTAGGATTAGGATATTAGGGTTGGGTTAGGGTTGGGTTATAGTTAGGGTATTAGAGTTAGGGTTAGGTTAGGGTTCGTATTAGGGTTAGAGTATTAGGGTTAGGGTAAGTGTTAGGGTTCATATTAGGGCTAGGGTTCATATTAGGGTACTAGGGATAGGGTTAGGGTAGTGTTAGGGTTAGGGTTGGTGTTAGGGTTAGGATATTAAGGTTAGGGTTTGTATTAGGGTTAGGGTTAGTGTTAGGGCTAGGGATAGGGTTAGGGTATTAGTGTATTAGGGTTAGGTTGTTATGGTTAGGGTTAGTTAGGGTTATGGTATTAGGGTTAGGGTTCGTATTAGGGTTAGGAGTAGTGTTAGGGTTAGGGCTAGGGTTAGGGTATTAGGGTATTAGGGTCAGGGTTTGTATTAGGGTTAGGGTTAGTATTAGGGTTAGGGTTAGGGTACGTATTAGGGTTAGGGTTTTAGGGTTATAGGGTTACAGTTAGGGTTATAAGGGTTAGGGTTCGTATTTTGGTTCCTATTAGGTTTGGTGTTAGTGTTAGGGTTTGTATTAGGGTTAGGGTTCGTATTAGGGTTAGGGTTATTAGGGTTAGGGTTAAGGGTTAGGGTCAGAGTTAGGGTTAGGGTTCGTATTGGGGTTAGGGTTAGCGTTTTAGGGTTAGGGTTCGAATTGGGGTTAGGGTTAGCGTATTAGGGTTAGGGTTTTAGGGTTAGGGTTATGGTATTAGGGTTAGGGTTCATATTAGGGATAGGGTTAGGGTATTAGGGTTAGGGTTAGTTAGGGCTATAGTATTAGGGTTAGGGTTTGTTTGAGTTAGGGTTAGGTTATTAGGGTATTAAGGTTTGGGTTAGGGCTAGGGTTCGTATTAGGTTTAGGGTTTTAGTGTTTTAAGGTTATAGGGTTAGGGTTCAGGTTGGGGTTAGTTAGGGTTAGTGTTAGGGTTAGGGTACGTATTAGGGTTAGGGTTTTAGGGTTATAGGGTTACAGTTAGGGTTATAAGGGTTAGGGTTCGTATTTTGGTTCCTATTAGGTTTGGTGTTAGTGTTAGGGTTTGTATTAGGGTTAGGGTTCGTATTAGGGTTAGGGTTATTAGGGTTAGGGTTAAGGGTTAGGGTCAGAGTTAGGGTTAGGGTTCGTATTGGGGTTAGGGTTAGCGTATTAGGGTTAGGGTTCGAATTGGGGTTAGGGTTAGCGTATTAGGGTTAGGGTTTTAGGGTTAGGGTTATGGTATTAGGGTTAGGGTTCATATTAGGGATAGGGTTAGGGTATTAGGGTTAGGGTTAGTTAGGGCTATAGTATTAGGGTTAGGGTTTGTTTGAGTTAGGGTTAGGTTATTAGGGTATTAAGGTTTGGGTTAGGGCTAGGGTTCGTATTAGGTTTAGGGTTTTAGTGTTTTAAGGTTATAGGGTTAGGGTTAGGGTTCAGGTTAGGGTTAGTTAGGGTTAGTGTTAGGGTATTAAGGTATAAGGGTTTGGGTTCGTATTAGGGTTCGTATTAGGGATAGGGTTAGTGTTAGGGTTTGTATTAGGGTTAGGGTTCGTATTAGGGTTAGGGTTATTAGGGTTAAGGTTCGTGTTAGGATTAGGGTTAGGGTTAGTATTAGGGTTAGGGTTTTAGGGTTAGGGTTAGGGTATTAGGGTTAGGGTTCATATTAGGGATAGGGTTAGGGTTCTTATTAGGATTAGGGTTAAGGTTTGTATTAGGGTTAGGGTTCATGTTAGGGATAGGGTTCGTGATATTGTTAGGGTTCATATTTGTGGTAAGGGTTAGGGTATTAGGATTAGGGTTTGGGTTAGTGTTAGGGTTAGGGTATTGTGGTTAGGGTAAAAGGGTTAGTGTTAGGTTTAGGGTATTAGGGTTGGGGTTAATTAGGGTTTGGATTCGTATTAGGGTTAGGGTTCGTATTAGGGTTAGGGTTTATAGGGTTAGGGTAAGGATTAAGGTAAGGGTTAGGGTAAGGGTTTAAGGGTTAGGGTTAGTGTTCATATTAGGTTTAGGGTTAGAGTTTTAGGGTTCGGGTTAGGGTATTAGGGTTAGGGTTAGTATTAAGGGTTTAGGTTTTAGAGTTAGGGTTAGGATTATGATTAGGGTATTAGGGTTAGGGTAGAGTTAGCGTTATGGTTCATGTTAGGGTTAGGGTTAGGTTATGTTTTATGGTTAGAGTATTAGGGTTAGGGTTGGATCAGGGTTAGGGTTAGTGTCAGGGTCAGGTTTTGTATTAGGGTTAGGGTTTGTATTAAGGTTAGGGTTAGGGTTCATATTAGGGTTCAGGTTAGGGTTAGGTTTCATATTAGAGTTAGGGTTATGGTTCGTATTATAGTTATTAGGGTTAGGGTAAGGGTTATGGTTGCGTTAGATTTAGGGTAGGGTTCGTATTAGGGTTAGGGTTAGGGTTAGGGTTAGGGTAAGGGTTATGGTTGCGTTAGATTTAGGGTAGGGTTCGTATTAGGGTGAGGGTTAGGGTTCATGTATTGGTTAGGGTTAGGGTTTAGGGATTGGGTTCGTATTAGGGTTAGGGTTAGAGATAGGGTTTGTGCTAGGGTTAGGATTAGGGTTAGGTTAGTTTTAGGATTAGGATATTAGGGTTGGGTTAGGGTTGGGTTATAGTTAGGGTATTAGAGTTAGGGTTAGGTTAGGGTTCGTATTAGGGTTAGAGTATTAGGGTTAGGGTAAGTGTTAGGGTTCATATTAGGGCTAGGGTTCATATTAGGGTACTAGGGATAGGGTTAGGGTAGTGTTAGGGTTAGGGTTGGTGTTAGGGTTAGGATATTAAGGTTAGGGTTTGTATTAGGGTTAGGGTTAGTGTTAGGGCTAGGGATAGGGTTAGGGTATTAGTGTATTAGGGTTAGGTTGTTATGGTTAGGGTTAGTTAGGGTTATGGTATTAGGGTTAGGGTTCGTATTAGGGTTAGGAGTAGTGTTAGGGTTAGGGCTAGGGTTAGGGTATTAGGGTATTAGGGTCAGGGTTTGTATTAGGGTTAGGGTTAGTATTAGGGTTAGGGTTAGGGTACGTATTAGGGTTAGGGTTTTAGGGTTATAGGATTACAGTTAGGGTTATAAGGGTTAGGGTTCGTATTTTGGTTCCTATTAGGTTTGGTGTTAGTGTTAGGGTTTGTATTAGGGTTAGGGTTCGTATTAGGGTTAGGGTTATTAGGGTTAGGGTTAAGGGTTAGGGTCAGAGTTAGGGTTAGGGTTCGTATTGGGGTTAGGGTTAGCGTATTAGGGTTAGGGTTCGAATTGGGGTTAGGGTTAGCGTATTAGGGTTAGGGTTTTAGGGTTAGGGTTATGGTATTAGGGTTAGGGTTCATATTAGGGATAGGGTTAGGGTATTAGGGTTAGGGTTAGTTAGGGCTATAGTATTAGGGTTAGGGTTTGTTTGAGTTAGGGTTAGGTTATTAGGGTATTAAGGTTTGGGTTAGGGCTAGGGTTCGTATTAGGTTTAGGGTTTTAGTGTTTTAAGGTTATAGGGTTAGGGTTCAGGTTAGGGTTAGTTAGGGTTAGTGTTAGGGTATTAAGGTATAAGGGTTTGGGTTCGTATTAGGGTTCGTATTAGGGATAGGGTTAGTGTTAGGGTTTGTATTAGGGTTAGGGTTCGTATTAGGGTTAGGGTTATTAGGGTTAAGGTTCGTGTTAGGATTAGGGTTAGGGTTAGTATTAGGGTTAGGGTTTTAGGGTTAGGGTTAGGGTATTAGGGTTAGGGTTCATATTAGGGATAGGGTTAGGGTTCTTATTAGGATTAGGGTTAAGGTTTGTATTAGGGTTAGGGTTCATGTTAGGGATAGGGTTCGTGATATTGTTAGGGTTCATATTTGTGGTAAGGGTTAGGGTATTAGGATTAGGGTTTGGGTTAGTGTTAGGGTTAGGGTATTGTGGTTAGGGTAAAAGGGTTAGTGTTAGGTTTAGGGTATTAGGGTTGGGGTTAATTAGGGTTAGGGTTCATATTAGGGTTAGGGTTTTAGGGTTATGGTATTAGGGTTAGGGTATTAGGGTTAGGGTTAAGGTATTAGAGTTAGGAATAGGGTTAGTTAGGGTTAGGGTATTAAGATATTAGGGTTAGGTTTAGGGTTAGGGTTTGTATTAGGGTTAGGGTCAGTATTAGGGTTAAGGTTCATAGAAGTGTTAGGGTTTTAGAGTTATAGGGTTATAGGGTTAGCGTTAGGGTTAGGGTTCATTAGGGTTAGTGTATTAGGGTATAAGGGTTAGGGTTCGTATTAGGGTTCCTATTAGGTATAGGGTTAGGGTTCGTATTAGGGTTAGGGTTAGAGTTCGGGTTTGTATTAGGGTTAGGGTTCATATTAGGGTTAGTGTTATTAGGGTTAGGATTAGGGTTCGTGTTAGGGTTAGGGTAAGGATTAGGGTAAGAGGGTTAGGGTTAGGCTATTATGGTAAGGGTTCCTATTAAGGTTAGGGTTCGTATTAGGGTTAGGGTTATTAGGGTCAGGGTTAAGGGTTAGTGTCAGAGTTATGGTTAGGGTTCGTATTAGGGTTAGGGTTAGAGTATTAGGGTTAGGGTTAGGGTATTAGTGTTAGGGTTAGGGTTTGTGTTAGGGTTAGGGTATTAGGGTTAGGGTTAGTGCATTAGGATTAGGGTTATGATTCGTATTAGGGTTAGGTTTACGGTAGGGTTAGGGTCAGGGTTTGTATTAGGGTTAGGGTTCGTATTAGTATTAGGGTTTGTTTTAGGATTAGGGTTAGGGATCGTATTAGAGTTAAATTAGGGTTAGGGTTCGTATTTGTGTTCGTATTAGGGTTAGGGTTAGGGTTAAGGTTTGGATTCGTATTAGGGTTAGGGTTCGTATTAGGGTTAGGGTTTATAGGGTTAGGGTAAGGATTAAGGTAAGGGTTAGGGTAAGGGTTTAAGGGTTAGGGTTAGTGTTCATATTAGGTTTAGGGTTAGAGTTTTAGGGTTCGGGTTAGGGTATTAGGGTTAGGGTTAGTATTAAGGGTTAAGGTTTTAGAGTTAGGGTTAGGATTAGGATTAGGGTATTAGGGTTAGGGTTAGGGTAGAGTTAGCGTTATGGTTCATGTTAGTGTTAGGGTTAGGTTATGTTTTATGGTTGGAGCATTAGGGTTAGGGTTGGGTCAGGGTTAGGGTTAGTGTCAGGGTCAGGTTTTGTATTAGGGTTAGGGTTTGTATTAAGGTTAGGGTTAGGGTTCATATTAGGGTTCAGGTTAGGGTTAGGTTTCATATTAGGGTTAGGGTTCGTATTATAGTTATTAGGGTTAGGGTTAGGGTTATGGTTGCGTTAGATTTAGGGTAGGGTTCGTATTAGGGTGAGGGTTAGGGTTTATGTATTGGTTAGGGTTAGGGTTTAGGGATTGGGTTCGTATTAGGGTTAGGGTTAGAGATAGGGTTTGTGTTAGGGTTAGGATTAGGGTTAGGTTAGTTTTAGGATTAGGATATTAGGGTTGGGTTAAGGTTGGGTTATAGTTAGGGTATTAGCGTTAGGGTTAGGTTAGGGTTCGTATTAGGGTTAGAGTATTAGGGTTAGGGTTCATATTAGGGTACTAGGGTTAGGGTTAGGGTAGTGTTAGGGTTAGGGTTGGTGTTAGGGTTAGGATATTAAGGTTAGGGTTTGTATTAGGGTTAGGGTTAGTGTTAGGGCTAGGGATAGGGTTAGGGTATTAGGGTATTAGGGTTAGGGTTAGGTTGTTATGGTTAGGGTTAGTTAGGGTTATGGTATTAGGGTTAGGGTTCGTATTAGGGTTAGGAGTAGTGTTAGGGTTAGGGCTAGGGTTAGGGTATTAGGGTATTAGGGTCAGGGTTTGTATTAGGGTTAGGGTTAGTATTAGGGTTAGGGTTAGGGTACGTATTAGGGTTAGGGTTTTAGGGTTATAGGGTTACAGTTAGGGTTATAAGGGTTAGGGTTCATATTTTGGTTCCTATTAGGTTTGGGGTTAGTGTTAGGGTTTGTATTAGGGTTAGGGTTCGTATTAGGGTTAGGGTTAATTAGGGTTAGGATTAGGGTTCGTGTTGGGGTTAGGGTTGGGGTAAGGATTAGGGTAAGAGGGTCAGGGTATTAGGGTTAGGGTTTGTATTAAGGATAGGGTTCGTATTAGGGTTAGGGTTATTAGGGTTAGGGTTGAGGGTTAGGGTCAGAGTTAGGGTTAGGGTTCGTATTGGGGTTAGGGTTAGCGTATTAGGGTTAGGGTTTTAGGGTTAGGGTTATGGTATTAGGGTTAGGGTTCATATTAGCGATACGGTTAGGGTATTAGGGTTAGGGTTAGTTAGGGCTATAGTATTAGGGTTAGGGTTTGTTTGAGTTAGGGTTAGGTTATTAGGGTATTAAGGTATGGGTTAGGGTAAGGGTTCGTATTAGGTTTAGGGTTTTAGTGTTTTAGGGTTATAGGGTTAGGGTTAGGGTTCAGGTTAGGGTTAGTTAGGGTTAGTGTTAGGGTATTAAGGTATAAGGGTTAAGGTTCGTATTAGGGTTCGTATTAGGGATAGGGTTAGTGTTAGGGTTTGTATTAGGGTTAGGGTTCGTATTAGGGTTAGGGTTATTAGGGTTAAGGTTCGTGTTAAGATTAGGGTTAGGGTTAGTATTAGGGTTAGGGTTTTAGGGTTAGGGTTAGGGTATTAGGGTTAGGGTTCATATTAGGGATAAGGTTAGGGTTCTTATTAGGATTAGGGTTAAGGTTTGTATTAGGGTTAGGGTTCATGTTAGGGATAGGGTTCGTGATATTGTTAGGGTTCATATTTGTGGTAAGGGTAAGGGTATTAGGATTAGGGTTTGGGTTAGTGTTAGGGTTAGGGTATTGTGGTTAGGGTAAAAGGGTTAGTGTTAGGTTTAGGGTATTAGGGTTAGGGTTGGGGTTAGTTAGGGTTAGGGTTCATATTAGGGTTTTAGGGTTATGGTATTAGGGTTAGGGTATTAGGGTTAGGGTTAAGGTATTAGGGTTAGGGATAGGGTTAGTTAGGGTTAGGGTATTAAGATATTAGGGTTAGGTTTAGGGTTAGGGTTTGTATTAGGGTTAGGGTCAGTATTAGGGTTAGGGTTCGTAGTAGTGTTAGGGTTAGGGTTTTAGAGTTATAGGGTTATAGGGTTAGCGTTAGGGTTAGGGTTCATTAGGGTTAGTGTATTAGGGAATAAGGGTTAGGGTTCGTATTAGGGTTCCTATTAGGGTTAGGGTTCGTATTAGGGTTAGGGTTAGAGTTCGGGTTTGTATTAGGGTTAGGGTTCATATTAGGGTTAGTGTTGTTAGGGTTAGGATTAGGGTTCGTGTTAGGGTTAGGGTAAGGATTAGGGTAAGAGGGTTAGGGTTAGGCTATTATGGTTAGGGTTCCTATTAAGGTTAGGGTTCGTATTAGGGTTAGGGTTATTAGGGTCAGGGTTAAGGGTTAGTGTCAGAGTTATGGTTAGGGTTCGTATTAGGGTTAGGGTTATAGTATTAGGGTTAGGGTATTAGTGTTAGGGTTAGGGTTTGTGTTAGGGTTAGGGTTAGGGTATTAGGGTTAGGGTTAGTGCATTAGGATTAGGGTTATGATTTGTATTAGGGTTAGGTTTACGGTAGGGTTAGGGTCAGGGTTTGTATTAGGGTTAGGGTTCGTATTAGTGTTTGGGTTTGTTTTAGGATTAGGGTTAGGGATCGTATTAGAGTTAAATTAGGGTTAGGGTTCGTATTTGTGTTCGTATTAGGGTTAGGGTTAGGGTTAGTGTTAAGGTTTGGATTCGTATTAGGGTTAGGGTTCGTATTAGGGTTAGGGTTTATAGGGTTAGGGTAAGGATTAAGGTAAGGGTTAGGGTCAGGGTTTAAGGGTTAGGGTTAGTGTTCATATTAGGTTTAGGGTTAGAGTTTTAGGGTTCGGGTTAGGGTATTAGGGTTAGGGTTAGTATTAAGGGTTAAGGTTTTAGAGTTAGGGTTAGGATTAGGGTATTAGGGTTAGGGTTAGGGTAGAGTTAGCATTATGGTTCATGTTAGTGTTAGGGTTAGGTTATGTTTTATGGTTGGAGCATTAGGGTTAGGGTTGGGTCAGGGTTAGGGTTAGTGTCAGGGTCAGGTTTTGTATTAGGGTTAGGGTTTGTATTAAGGTTAGGGTTAGGGTTCATATTAGGGTTCAGGTTAGGGTTAGGTTTCATATTAGGGTTAGGGTTCATATTATAGTTATTAGGGTTAGGGTTGTGGTTGCGTTAGATTTAGGGTAGGGTTCGTATTAGGGTGAGGGTTAGGGTTCATGTATTGGTTAGGGTTAGGGTTTAGGGATTGGGTTCGTATTACGGTTAGGGTTAGAGATAGGATTTGTGTTAGGGTTAGGATTAGGGTTAGGTTAGTTTTAGGATTAGGATATTAGGGTTGGGTTAGGGTTGGGTTATAGTTAGGGTATTAGAGTTAGGGTTAGGTTAGGGTTCGTATTAGGGTTAGAGTATTAGGGTTAGGGTTCATATTAGGGTACTAGGGTTAGGGTTAGGGTAGTGTTAGGGTTAGGGTTGGTGTTAGGGTTAGGATATTAAGGTTAGGGTTTGTATTAGGGTTAGGGTTAGTGTTAGGGCTAGGGATAGGGTTAGGGTATTAGGGTATTAGGGTTATGGTTAGGTATTTATGGTTAGGGTTAGTTAGGGTTATGGTATTAGGGTTAGGGTTCATATTAGGGTTAGGAGTAGTGTTAGGGTTAGGGCTAGGGTTAGGGTATTAGGGTATTAGGGTCAGGGTTTGTATTAGGGTTAGGGTTAGTATTAGGGTTAGGGTTAGGGTACGTATTAGGGTTAGGGTTTTAGGGTTATAGGGTTACAGTTAGGGTTATAAGGGTTAGGGTTCATATTTTGGTTCCTATTAGGTTTGGGGTTAGTGTTAGGGTTTGTATTAGGGTTAGGGTTCGTATTAGGGTTAGGGTTAATTAGGGTTAGGATTAGGGTTCGTGTTGGGGTTAGGGTTGGGGTAAGGATTAGGGTAAGAGGGTCAGGGTATTAGGGTTAGGGTTTGTATTAAGGATAGGGTTCGTATTAGGGTTAGGGTTATTAGGGTTAGGGTTGAGGGTTAGGGTCAGAGTTAGGGTTAGGGTTCGTATTGGGGTTAGGGTTAGCGTATTAGGGTTAGGGTTTTAGGGTTAGGGTTATGGTATTAGGGTTAGTGTTCATATTAGGGATAGGGTTAGGGTATTAGGGTTAGGGTTAGTTAGGGCTATAGTATTAGGGTTAGGGTTTGTTTGAGTTAGGGTTAGGTTATTAGGGTATTAAGGTTTGGGTTAGGGTTAGAATTCGTATTAGGTTTAGGGTTTTAGTGTTTTAGGGTTATAGGGTTAGGGTTAGGGTTCAGGTTAGGGTTAGTTAGGGTTAGTGTTAGGGTATTAAGGTATAAGGGTTAGGGTTCGTATTAGGGTTCGTATTAGGGATAGGGTTAGTGTTAGGGTTTGTATTAGGGTTAGGGTTCGTATTAGGGTTAGGGTTATTAGGGTTAAGGTTCGTGTTAGGATTAGGGTTAGGGTTAGTATTAGGGTTAGGGTTTTAGGGTTAGGGTTAGGGTATTAGGGTTAGGGTTCATATTAGGGATAAGGTTAGGGTTCTTATTAGGATTAGGGTTAAGGTTTGTATTAGGGTTAGGGTTCATGTTAGGGATAGGGTTCGTGATATTGTTAGGGTTCATATTTGTGGTAAGGGTTAGGGTATTAGGATTAGGGTTTGGGTTAGTGTTAGGGTTAGGGTATTGTGGTTAGGGTAAAAGGGTTAGTGTTAGGTTTAGGGTATTAGGGTTAGGGTTGGGGTTAGTTAGGGTTAGGGTTCATATTAGGGTTAGGGTTTTAGGGTTATGGTATTAGGGTTAGGGTATTAGGGTTAGGGTTAAGGTATTAGGGTTAGGGATAGGGTTAGTTAGGGTTAGGGTATTAAGATATTAGGGTTAGGTTTAGGGTTAGGGTTTGTATTAGGGTTAGGGTCAGTATTAGGGTTAGGGTTCGTAGTAGTTTTAGGGTTAGGGTTTTAGAGTTATAGGGTTATAGGGTTAGCGTTAGGGTTAGGGTTCATTAGGGTTAGTGTATTAGGTTATAAGGGTAAGGGTTCATATTAGGGTTCCTATTAGGGTTAGGGTTAGGGTTCGTATTAGGGTTAGGGTTAGAGTTCGGGTTTGAATTAGGGTTAGGGTTCATATTAGGGTTAGTGTTGTTAGGGTTAGGATTAGGGTTCGTGTTAGGGTTAGGGTGAGGATTAGGGTAAGAGGGTTAGGGTTAGGCTATTGCGGTTAGTGTTCCTATTAAGGTTAGGGTTCGTATTAGGGTTAGGGTTATTAGGGTCAGGGTTAAGGGTTAGTGTCAGAGTTATGGTTAGGGTTCGTATTAGGGTTAGGGTTATAGTATTAGGGTTAGGGTTAGGGTATTAGTGTTAGGGTTAGGGTTTGTGTTAGGGTTAGGGTATTAGGGTTAGGGTTAGTGCATTAGGATTAGGGTTATGATTCGTATTAGGGTTAGGTTTACGGTAGGGTTAGGGTCAGGGTTTGTATTAGGGTTAGGGTTAGTATTAGGGTTAGGGTTAGGGTACGTATTAGGGTTAGGGTTTTACGGTTATAGGGTTCCAGTTAGGGTTATAAGGGTTAGGGTTCATATTTTGGTTCCTATTAGGTTTGGGGTTAGTGTTAGGGTTTGTATTAGGGTTAGGGTTCGTATTAGGGTTAGGGTTAATTAGGGTTAGGATTAGGGTTCGTGTTGGGGTTAGGGTTGGGGTAAGGATTAGGGTAAGAGGGTCAGGGTATTAGGGTTAGGGTTTGTATTAAGGATAGGGTTCGTATTAGGGTTAGGGTTATTAGGGTTAGGGTTGAGGGTTAGGGTCAGAGTTAGGGTTAGGGTTCGTATTGGGGTTAGGGTTAGCGTATTAGGGTTAGGGTTTTAGGGTTAGGGTTATGGTATTAGGGTTAGTGTTCATATTAGGGATAGGGTTAGGGTATTAGGGTTAGGGTTAGTTAGGGCTATAGTATTAGGGTTTGTTTGAGTTAGGGTTAGGTTATTAGGGTATTAAGGTTTGGGTTAGGGTTAGGGTTCGTATTAGGTTTAGGGTTTTAGTGTTTTAGGGTTATAGGGTTAGGGTTAGGGTTCAGGTTAGGGTTAGTTAGGGTTAGTGTTAGGGTATTAAGGTATAAGGGTTAGGGTTCGTATTAGGGTTCGTATTAGGGATAGGGTTAGTGTTAGGGTTTGTATTAGGGTTAGGGTTCGTATTAGGGTTAGGGTTATTAGGGTTAAGGTTCGTGTTAGGATTAGGGTTAGGGTTAGTATTAGGGTTAGGGTTTTAGGGTTAGGGTTAGGGTATTAGGGTTACGGTTCATAATAGGGATAAGGTTAGGGTTCTTATTAGGATTAGGGTTAAGGTTTGTATTAGGGTTAGGGTTCATGTTAGGGATAGGGTTCGTGATATTGTTAGGGTTCATATTTGTGGTAAGGGTTAGGGTATTAGGATTAGGGTTTGGGTTAGTGTTAGGGTTAGGGTATTGTGGTTAGGGTAAAAGGGTTAGTGTTAGGTTTAGGGTATTAGGGTTAGGGTTGGGGTTAGTTAGGGTTAGGGTTCATATTAGGGTTAGGGTTTTAGGGTTATGGTATTAGGGTTAGGGTTTTAGGGTTAGGGTTAGTTAGGGTTAAGGTTAGGGTGAGGTTTAGGGTATCAGGGTGTTAGGGTTCATATTAGGTATAGCGTTGGGTCAGGGTTAGTGTCAGGGTCAGAGTCAGGATTTGCATTAGGGTTAGGGTTTGTATTAGGGTTAAGGTTTGGGTTATGGTTCATATTAGGGTTAGGGTTCGTATTAGGGTTAGCGTTACGGTTAGGGTTCGTATTTGAGATAATAGGGTTATAGTTAGGGTTATGGTAGCGTTAGAGTTAGGGTTAGGGTTCATATTAGGGTTAGAGTTTCTTGTTAGAGTTAGGGTTCGTATTATGGTTAGGGTTAGGTTAGGGTTAGGGTATTAGGGTTGGGGTATTAGGGTTAGAATTAGGGTAATGGTATTAGGATTTGGGTACATGTTAGGGTTAGGGTTTGTGTTAGTGTTAGGGTTTGTGTAAGTGTTTGGGTTAGGTTAGGGTTTTAGGGTTAGGGTTTTAGGGTTAGGGTTAGGTCAGGGTTAGGGTTCGTATTATGTTTAGAGTTAGGGTTAGGATTAAGGTATTACGGTTAGGATTAGTGTTAGGGTTAGGGTTCGGTTAGGGTTTGGGTATTAGGGTTAGGGTTAGGGTAGCATTAGGGTTAGGGTTCACGTTAGGGTTATTGTTAGGGTTCGTATTAGGGTTAGGGTTCATATTAGGGTTAGGGTTTTATGGTTAGGGTTAGGGAATTAGGGAATTAGGGTTATGGTATTAGGGTTAGGGTTAGTTAGGGTTATGGTATTAGGGTTCAGATTAGGGTTAGGGTTAGGGTTTGTATTAGGGTTAGGGTTCGTATTAGGGTTAGGGTTTGTATTATGGTTATGGTTAGGGTTAGGGTTTTAGAGTTAGGGTTAGCATTAGGGTTATTAGGATTAGGGTTAGTTCGGTTTAGGTTAAGGGTATTAGGGTGTTAGGGTTAGGGGTTAGTGTTCGTATTAGGGTTAGGATAGTGTTAGGGTTCGCGTTAGGTTTAGGGTTTTTGTTAGGGTTAGGGTTCGTATTAGAAGTATTAGGGTTATAGTTAGGGTTAGGGTAGCATTAGAGTTAGGGTTAGGGTTAGGTATGGGTTAGGGTTAGGATTAGGGTTAGGGTATTTGAGTTAGGGTATGGGTTAGTGTTAGGGTAAGGGTTAGGTTAGGGTTAGGGTTCGTATTAGGGTTAGGTTTAGGTATAGGGTATTAGGGTTAGGGTTAAGGTTAGGGTTAGTTAGGGTTAGGTTTTGTATTAGGGTTAGGGTTCGTATTAGGGTTAGGGTTAGAGTAGTTTTAGGGTTAGGGTTTGTGTTAAGTTTTGGGTTAGGGTATTAGGGTTAAGGTTAGGTTTGTTTCAGGGTTAGGGTCATGGTTCATTTTAGGGTTAGGGTTTGTATTAGGTTTAGGGTTCGAATTAGAGTTAGGGTTCGTATTCGGTTTAGTGTAAGGGTTCGTATTAGAGTAATTAGGGTTAGGGTTAGGTTAGGGTAAGAGTTCATGTTAGGGTTAGGGTTAGGGTTTGTGTTAGGGTTAGGGTTCATATTAGGGTTAGGGTTCATATTTGGGTCATGGGTTCGTATTAGGGTTAGGGTTAGGAAAGTGTTAGGGTTAGGGTTTGTATTAGGGTTAGGGTTCGTGTTAGTATTAGGGTTAGGGTATTAGGGTATTAGGGGTAGGGTTCGTATTAGGTTTGGGGTTAGGGTTCGTATAAGGGTAAGGGTTTTAGGGTTAGGGTTAGGGAATTAGGGTTAGGGTTCATATTAGGGTTAGGGTAAGGGTATTAGGGTGTTAGGGTTAGGTTTAGGGGTTTAGGTTAGGGTTACAGTTCGTATTAGGGTTAGAGTTAGGGTAGTGTTAGGGTTCAGGTTAGGGTTTGTGTTAGGGTTCGTATCAGAGGTATTAGGGTTATAGTTAGGGTTAAGGTAGTGTTAGAGTTAGGGTTAGGGTTAGGGTTAGTATTAGGGTTAAGGTTGGGTTAGGGTTAGTATATTAGGGTATTAGGGTTAGGGTTCGTATTAGGGTTCGTATTAGGGTTTGAGTTAGGGTTTGTATTAGGGTTAGGGTTCATATTAGGGTAAGAGTTAGGGTTCATATTAGGTTAGGGTCATTGTTTTAGGGTTTTAGTGTCAGGGTTAGGGTTATTAGGATTAGGGTTATGGTTAGAGTAGTGTTAGGGTTAGGGTTCATGTTAGGGTTAGTGTTAGATTTAGGGTTTGTGTTAGAGTTACGGTTAGGTTAGGGTTAGGGTTAGGATTAGGGTTTCGGTTATTGTTTGGTTAGGGTTAGGGTTATGGTATTAAGGTTAGGGTTAGGTTAGGATTAGGGGTCGTATTAGGGTTAGGGTTCGTATTAGAGTTAGGGTTTGGTTCTCTGTTAGGGGTATGGTTCATATTAGGGTTAGGGTTAGAGTTAGGTTAGGGTTAGCATATTAGGGTTAGGGTAATAGGGTTAGTGTTAGGGTTAGGCTATGAGGGTTAGGGTTAGTTAGGGTTAGGGTTCTTATTAAGGTTAGGGTTAGCGTTTTAGGGTTAGGGTTAGGGAATTAGGGTTAGAATTAGAATTTATGGCATTAGGGTTAGGGTTCGTGTTAGGGTTAGGGCTCGTGTTAGGGTTAAGGTTTGTGTAAGGGTTTGGGTTAGTGTGAGAGTTAGGGTTCGTATTAGGGTTAGGATTAGAGTTAGGCTTTGTATTAGGGTTAGGGTTTGTATTAATTTTTGGGTTCGTATTAGGGTTAGGGTTATTAGGGTTAGGGTTTATAGGGTTAGGGTAAGGATTAAGGTAAGGGCTAGGGTAAGGGTTTAAAGATTAGGGTTGTGTTAGGGTTAGGGTTCGTATTAGTGTTATGGTTAGGGTTAGGTTTCGTATTAGGGTTAGGGTTAGTATTAGAGTTATTACGGTTAGGGTTAGGGTTATGGTAGCGTTAGATTTAGGGTACGGTTCGTATTAGGGTTAGGGTTAGGGTTCTTGTATTGGTTAGGGTTAGGGTTTAGGGATAGGGTTCGTATTAGGGTTAGGGTTAGGGTTTGTGATAGGGTTAGGGTTTTGTTAGGGTTAGGGTTAGTATTATGGTATTAGGGTTGGGTTATGGTTTGGTTATGGTTAGGGTTAGGGTATTAGGGTTAGGTTAGGGTACGTATTAGGGTTAGGGTTAGGGATAGTGTTAGGGTTCGTATTATAGTTAGGGTACGTATTAGGGTTAGGGTTAGTGTTAGGGTTAGTTAGGGTTATAGTATTAGGGTTAGGGTTTGTTAGAGTTAAGGTTAGGGTTAGGGTTAATGTCAGGGTCAGGGTTCGTATTAGGGTTAGGTTTTGTGCTAGGGTTAGGGTTCGTATTAGTGTTATGGTTAGGGTTAGGTTTCATATTAGGGTTAGGGTTAGTATTAGAGTTATTAGGGTTAGGGTATTAGGGTTAGGGTTAATGTATTAGGGTTAGGGATAGGGTTAGTTAGGGTTAGGGTATTAAGATATTAGGGTTAGGTTTAGGGTTAGGGTTTGTATTAGGGTTAGGGTCAGTATTAGGGTTAGGGTTCGTAGTAGTGTTAGGGTTAGGGTTTTAGAGTTATAGGGTTATAGGGTTAGCGTTAGGGTTAGGGTTCATTAGGGTTAGTGTATTAGGGTATAAGGGTTAGGGTTAGGGTTCGTATTAGGGTTCCTATTAGGGTTAGGGCTAAGGTTCGTATTAGGGTTAGGGTTAGAGTTCGGGTTTGTATTAGGGTTAGAGTTCATATTAGGGTTAGTGTTATTAGGGTTAGGATTAGGGTTCGTGTTAGGGTTAGGGTAAAGATTAGGGTAAGAGGGTTAGGCTATTATGGTTAGGGTTCCTATTAAGGTTAGGGTTCGTATTAGGGTTAGGGTTATTAGGGTCAGGGTTAAGGGTTAGTGTCAGAGTTATGGTTAGGGTTCGTATTAGGGTTAGGGTTAGAGTATTAGGGTTAGGGTTAGGGTATTAGTGTTAGGGTTTGTGTTAGGGTTAGGGTATTAGGGTTAGGGTTAGGGTTAAGGTATTAGGGTTAGGGATAGGGTTAGTTAGGGTTAGGGTATTAAGATATTAGGGTTAGGTTTAGGGTTAGGGTTTGTATTAGGGTTAGGGTCAGTATTAGGGTTAGGGTTCGTAGTAGTGTTAGGGTTAGGGTTTTAGAGTTATAGGGTTATAGGGTTAGCATTAGGGTTAGGGTTCATTAGGGTTAGTGTATTAGGGTATAAGGGTAAGGGTTCGTATTAGGGTTCCTATTAGGGTTAGGGTTCGTATTAGGGTTAGGGTTAGAGTTCGGGTTTGTATTAGGGTTAGGGTTCATATTAGGGTTAGTGTTGTTAGGGTTAGGATTAGGGTTCGCGTTAGGGTTAGGGTAAGGATTAGGGTAAGAGGGTTAGGGTTAGGCTATTATGGTTAGGGTTCCTATTAAGGTTAGGGTTCGAATTAGGGTTAGGGTTATTAGGGTCAGGGTTAAGGGTTAGTGTCAGAGTTATGGTTAGGGTTCGTATTAGGGTTAGGGTTATAGTATTAGGGTTAGGGTTAGGGTATTAGTGTTAGGGTTAGGGTTTGTGTTAGGGTTAGGGTTAGGGTATTAGGGTTAGGGTTAGTGCATTAGGATTAGGGTTATGATTCGTATTAGGGTTAGGTTTACGGTAGGGTTAGGGTCAGGGTTTGTATTAGGGTTAGGGTTCGTATTAGTGTTTGGGTTTGTTTTAGGATTAGGGTTAGGGATCGTATTAGAGTTAAATTAGGGTTAGGGTTCGTATTTGTGTTCGTATTAGGGTTAGGGTTAGGGTTAGTGTTAAGGTTTGGATTCGTATTAGGGTTAGGGTTCGTATTAGGGTTAGGGTTTATAGGGTTAGGGTAAGGATTAAGGTAAGGGTTAGGGTAAGGGTTTAAGGGTTAGGGTTAGTGTTCATATTAGGTTTAGGGTTAGAGTTTTAGGGTTCGGGTTAGGGTATTAGGGTTAGTGTTAGTATTAAGGGTTAAGGTTTTAGAGTTAGGGTTAGGATTATGATTAGGGTATTAGGGTTAGGGTTAGGGTAGAGTTAGCGTTATGGTTCATGTTAGGGTTAGGTTATGTTTTATGGTTAGAGTATTAGGGTTAGGGTTGGGTCAGGGTTAGGGTTAGTGTCATGGTCAGGTTTTGTATTCGGGTTAGGGTTTGTATTAAGGTTAGGGTTAGGGTTCATATTAGGGTTCAGGTTAGGGTTAGGTTTCATATTAGGGTTAGGGTTCGTATTATAGTTATTAGGGTTAGGGTAAGGGTTATGGTTGCGTTAGATTTAGGGTAGGGTTCGTATTAGGGTGAGGGTTAGGATTCATGGATTGGTTAGGGTTAGGGTTTAGGGATTTGGTTCGTGTTAGGGATAGGGTTAGAGATAGGGTTTGTGTTAGGGTTAGGATTAGGGTTAGGTTAGTTTTAGGATTAGGATATTAGGGTTGGGTTAGGGTTGGGTTATAGTTAGGGTATTAGAGTTAGGGTTAGGGTTATTAGGGTTAAGGTTCGTGTTAGGATTAGGGTTAGGGTTAGTATTAGGGTTAGGGTTTTAGGGTTTGGGTTAGGGTATTAGGGTTAGGGTTCATATTAGGGATAGGGTTTGGGTTCTTATTAGGATTAGGGTTAAGGTTTGTATTAGGGTTAGGGTGCGGGTACGTATTAGGGTTAGGGTTAGTGTTTGTAGGGTTAGGGTTCATATTAGGGTTCATATTAGGGTTAGGGTTAAGGGTTAGGGTTCGGGTTTGGGTTAGGGTTCGTATTAGGGTTAGGGTTCATATTAGGGGTAGGGTTATTAGGGTTAGGGTTAGGTTCGGGGTTGGGGTTAGGGTTTAAGGCTAAGGGTTAGAATTAGGGTTTTGGGTTAGGTTTAGGGTTCATGTTAGGGATAGGGTTCGTGATATTGTTAGGGTTCATATTTGAGGTAAGGGTTAGGGTATTAGGATTAGGGTTTGGGTTAGTGTTAGGATTAGGGTATTGTGGTTAGGGTAAAAGGGTTAGTGTTAGGTTTAGGGTATTAGGGTTAGGGTTGGGGTTAGTTAGGGTTCATATTAGGGTTAGGGTTTTAGGGTTAGGGTATTAGGGTTAGGGTTATGGTATTAGGGTTAGGGATAGGGTTAGTTAGGGTTAGGGTTAGGGTATTAAGATATTAGGGTTAGGTTTAGGGTTAGGGTTTGTATTAGGGTTAGGGTCAGTATTAGGGAAAGGGTTCGTAGTAGTGTTAGGGTTAGGGTTTTAGAGTTTTAGGATTATAGGGTTAGAGTTAGGGTTAGGGTTCATTAGGGTTAGGGTATTAGGGCATAAGGGTTAGGGTTTGTATTATGGTTCCTATTAGGGTTAGGGTTCGTATTAGGGTTAGGGTTAGAGTTAGGGTTTGTATTAGGGTTAGGGTTTGTATTAGGGTAAGTGTTATTAGGGTTAGGATTAGGGTTCGTGTTAGGGTAAGGGTAAGGATTAGGGTAAGAGGGTTAGGGTTCCTATTAAGGTTAGGGTTCGTATTAGGGTTAGGGTTATTAGGGTTAGGGTTAAGGGTTAGTGTCAGAGTTATGGTTAGAGCTCGTATTAGGGTTAGGGTTAGAGTATTAGGGTTAGGGTTAGGGTATTAGTGTTAGGGTTAGGGTTTGTATTAGGGTTAGGGTTAGTGCATTAGGATTAGGGATATGATTCGTATTAGGGTTAGGTGTACGGTAGGGTTAGGGTCAGGGTTTGTATTAGGGTTAGGGTTCGTATTAGTGTTAGGGTTTGTGTTAGGATTAGGGTTAGGGATCGTATTAGAGTTAAATTAGGGTTAGGGTTCGTATTTGGGTTCGTATTAGGGTTAGGGTTCGTATTAGGGTTAGGGTTTATAGGGTTAGGGTAAGGATTAAGGTAAGGGTTAGGGTAAGGGTTTAAGGGTTAGGGTTAGTGTTCATATTAGGGTTAGGGTTAGAGTTTTAGGGTTCGGGTTAGGGTATTAGGGATAGGGTTAGTATTAAGGGTTAGGGTTTTAGGGTTAGGGTTAGGATTAGGATTAGGGTATAAGGGTTAGGGTTAGGGTAGAGTTAGCGTTATGTTTCATGTTAGGGTTAGGGTTAGGTTATGTTTTATGGTTAGGGTATTAGGGTTAGGGTTGGGTCAGGGTTAGGGTTAGTGTCAGGGTCAGGTTTGTATTAGGGTTAGGGTTTGTATTAGGGTTAGGGTTCATATTATTATAAGGGTTCGTATTAGGGTTAGGGTTCGTGTTAGGGTTAGGGTTAGTGTTTTAGGGTTTTAGTGTTTGGGTTAGGGTTATTAGGATTAGGGTTAGAGTTTCTTAGGGTTAGGGCTAGGGTATTAGGGTGTTAGGGTTAGGGTTTGCGTTAGGGTTAGTTAGGGTTAGGGTATTAGGGTTAGGGTTCATATTAGGGTAAGGGTTCATATTATGGTGAGGGTTCGTATTAGAGTTAGGGTTAGGGTTTTAGTGTTTCAAGGTTAGGGTTATTAGGATTAGGGTTACTTAGGGTTAGGGTTCGTATTTGAGATATTAGGGTTATAGTAAGGGTTAAGGTAGCGTTAGAGTTAGGGTTCATATTAGGGTTAGAGTTTCTTGTTAGGGTTAGGGTTCGTATTATGGTTAGGTTAGGGTTAGGGTATTAGGGTTGGGGTATTAGGGTTAGAATTAGGGTAATGGTATTAGAGCTAGGGTTCGTGTTAGGGTTAGGGTTTGTGTTAGGGTTAGTGTTTGGGTATTAGGTTTGGGGTTAGGGTTAGGTTAGGGTTAGGGTTAGGATATTAGGGTTATGGTATTAGAGTTAGGGTTGGGGTATTAGGGTTAGGGTTAGGGTTAGTGTTCGTATTAGGGTTATGGTTAGGGTTTTAGGGTTTTAGGGTTAGGGTTAGTTAGGGTTAAGGTTAGGGTGAGGTTTAGGGTATCAGGGTGTTAGGGTTCATATTAGGTATAGCGTTGGGTCAGGGTTAGGGTCAGGGTCAGAGTCAGGATTTGCATTAGGGTTAGGGTTTGTATTAGGGTTAAGGTTTGGGTTATGGTTCATATTAGGGTTAGGGTTCGTATTAGGGTTAGCGTTAGGGTTAGGGTTCGTATTTGAGATAATAGGGTTATAGTTAGGGTTATGGTAGCGTTAGAGTTAGGGTTCATATTAGGGTTAGAGTTTCTTGTTAGGGTTAGGGTTCGTATTATGGTTAGGGTTAGGTTAGGGTTAGGGTATTAGGGTTGGGGTATTAGGGTTAGAATTAGGGTAATGGTATTAGGGTTTGGGTTCATGTTAGGGTTTGTGTTAGTGTTAGGGTTTGTGTAAGTGTTTGGGTTAGGTTAGGGTTTTAGGGTTAGGGTTTTAGGGTTAGGGTTAGGTCAGGGTTAGGGTTCGTATTATGTTTAGAGTTAGGGTTAGGATTAAGGTATTACGGTTAGGATTAGTGTTAGGGTTAGGGTTCGGTTAGGGTTTGGGTATTAGGGTTAGGGTTAGGGTAGCATTAGGGTTAGGGTTCACGTTAGGGTTAGTGTTAGGGTTCGTATTAGGGTTAGGGTTCATATTAGGGTTAGGGTTTTAGGGTTAGGGTTAGGGAATTAGGGAATTAGGGTTATGGTATTAGGGTTAGGGTTAGTTAGGGTTATGGTATTAGGGTTCAGATTAGGGTTAGGGTTAGGATTTTTATTAGGGTTAGGGTTCGTATTAGGGTTAGGGTTTGTATTATGGTTATGGTTAGGGTTAGGGTTTTAGAGTTAGGGTTAGCATTAGTGTTATTAGGATTAGGGTTAGTTCGGTTTAGGTTAAGGGTATTAGGGTGTTAGGGTTAGGGGTTAGTGTTCGTATTAGGGTTAGGATAGTGTTAGGGTTCGCGTTAGGTTTAGGGTTTGTGTTAGGGTTAGGGTTCGTATTAGAAGTATTAGGGTTATAGTTAGGGTTAGGGTAGCGTTAGAGTTAGGGTTAGGGTTAGGTATGGGTTAGGGTTAGGATTAGGGTTAGGGTTAGGGTATTTGGGTTAGGGTATGGGTTAGTGTTAGGGTAAGCGTTAGGGTTAGGTTAGGGTTAGGGTTCGTATTAGGGTTAGGTTTAGGTATAGGGTATTAGGGTTAGGGTTAAGGTTAGGGTTAGTTAGGGTTCGTATTAGGGTTAGGGTTAGAGTAATTTTAGGGTTAGGGTTTGTGTTAAGGTTTGGGTTAGGGTATTAGGGTTAAGGTTAGGTTTGTTTCAGGGTTAGGGTCAGGGTTCATTTTAGGGTTAGGGTTTGTATTAGGTTTAGGGTTCGAATTAGAGTTAGGGTTCGTATTCGGTTTAGTGTTAGGGTTCGTATTAGAGTAATTAGGGTTAGGGTTAGGTTAGGGTAAGAGTTCATGTTAGGGTTAGGGTTAGGGTTCGTGTTAGGGTTAGGGTTCGTATTAGGGTTAGGGTTCATATTAGGGTTAGGGTTCGTATTAGGGTTAGGGTTAGGATAGTGTTAGGGTTAGGGTTTGTATTAGGGTTAGGGTTCGTGTTAGTATTAGGGTTAGGGTATTAGGGTATTAGGGGTAGGGTTCGTATTAGGTTTGGGGTTAGGGTTCGTATTAGGGTAAGGGTTTTAGGGTTAGGGTTAGGGAATTAGGGTTAGGGTTCATATTAGGGTTAGGGTAAGGGTATTAGGGTGTTAGGGTTAGGTTTATGGGTTTAGGTTAGGGTTACAGTTCGTATTAGGGTTAGAGTTAGGGTAGTGTTAGGGTTCAGGTTAGGGTTTGTGTTAGGGTTCGTATCAGAGGTATTAGGGTTATAGTTAGGGTTAAGGTAGTGTTAGAGTTAGGGTTAGGGTTAGTATTAGGGTTAAGGTTGGGTTAAGGTTAGTATATTAGGGTATTAGGGTTAGGGTTCGTATTAGGGTTTGTATTAGGGTTTGAGTTAGGGTTTGTATTAGGGTTAGGGTTCGTATTAGGGTTAGGGTTCGTGTTAGGGTTAGGGTTAGTGTTTTAGGGTTTTAGTGTTTGGGTTAGGGTTATTAGGATTAGGGTTAGAGTTTCTTAGGGTTAGGGCTAGGGTATTAGGGTGTTAGGGTTAGGGTTAGGGTTTGCGTTAGGGTTAGTTAGGGTTAGGGTATTAGGGTTAGGGTTCATATTAGGGTAAGGGTTCATATTATGGTGAGGGTTCGTATTAGAGTTAGGGTTAGGGTTTTAGTGTTTCAAGGTTAGGGTTATTAGGATTAGGGTTACTTAGGGTTAGGGTTCGTATTTGAGATATTAGGGTTATAGTAAGGGTTATGGTAGCGTTAGAGTTAGGGTTCATATTAGGGTTAGAGTTTCTTGTTAGGGTTAGGGATCGTATTATGGTTAGGTTAGGGTTAGGGTATTAGGGTTGGGGTATTAGGGTTAGAATTAGGGTAATGGTATTAGAGCTAGGGTTCGTGTTAGGGTTTTGGTTTGTGTTAGGGTTAGTGTTTGGGTATTAGGTTTGGGGTTAGGGTTAGGTTAGGGTTAGGGTTAGAATATTAGGGTTATGGTATTAGAGTTAGGGTTGGGGTATTAGGGTTAGGGTTAGGGTTAGTGTTCGTATTAGGGTTATGGTTAGGGTTTTAGGGTTTTAGGGTTAGGGTTAGTTAGGGTTAAGGTTAGGGTGAGGTTTAGGGTATCAGGGTGTTAGGGTTCATATTAGGTATAGCGTTGGGTCAGGGTTAGGGTCAGGGTCAGAGTCAGGATTTGCATTAGGGTTAGGGTTTGTATTAGGGTTAAGGTTTGGGTTATGGTTCATATTAGGGTTAGGGTTCGTATTAGGGTTAGCGTTAGGGTTAGGGTTCGTATTTGAGATAATAGGGTTATAGTTAGGGTTATGGTAGCGTTAGAGTTAGGGTTAGGGTTCATATTAGGGTTAGAGTTTCTTGTTAGGGTTAGGGTTCGTATTATGGTTAGGGTTAGGTTAGGGTTAGGGTATTAGGGTTGGGGTATTAGGGTTAGAATTAGGGTAATGGTATTAGGGTTTGGGTTCATGTTAGGGTTTGTGTTAGTGTTAGGGTTTGTGTAAGTGTTTGGGTTAGGTTAGGGTTTTAGGGTTAGGGTTTTAGGGTTAGGGTTAGGTCAGGGTTAGGGTTCGTAAATGTTTAGAGTTAGGGTTAGGATTAAGGTATTACGGTTAGGATTAGTGTTAGGGTTAGGGTTCGGTTAGGGTTTGGGTATTAGGGTTAGGGTTAGGGTAGCATTAGGGTTAGGGTTCACGTTAGGGTTAGTGTTAGGGTTCGTATTAGGGTTAGGGTTCATATTAGGGTTAGGGTTTTAGGGTTAGGGTTAGGGAATTAGGGAATTAGGGTTATGGTATTAGGGTTCAGATTAGGGTTAGGGTTAGGATTTGTATTAGGGTTAGGGTTCGTATTAGGGTTAGGGTTTGTATTATGGTTATGGTTAGGGTTAGGGTTTTAGAGTTAGGGTTAGCATTAGGGTTGTTAGGATTAGGGTTAGTTCGGTTTAGGTTAAGGGTATTAGGGTGTTAGGGTTAGGGGTTAGTGTTCGTATTAGTGTTAGGATAGTGTTAGGGTTCGCGTTAGGTTTAGGGTTTGTGTTAGGGTTAGGGTTCGTATTAGAAGTATTAGGGTTATAGTTAGGGTTAGGATAGCGTTAGAGTTAGGGTTAGGGTTAGGTATGGGTTAGGGTTAGGATTAGGGTTAGGGTTAGGGTATTTGGGTTAGGGTATGGGTTAGTGTTAGGGTAAGAGTTAGGGTTAGGTTAGGGTTAGGGTTCGTATTAGGGTTAGGTTTAGGTATAGGGTATTAGGGTTAGGGTTAAGGTTAGGGTTAGTTAGGGTTAGGGTTTGTATTAGGGTTAGGGTTCGTATTAGGGTTAGGGTTAGAGTAGTTTTAGGGTTAGGGTTTGTGTTAAGGTTTGGGTTAGGGTATTAGGGTTAAGGTTAGGTTTGTTTCAGGGTTAGGGTCAGGGTTCATTTTAGGGTTAGGGTTTGTATTAGGTTTAGGGTTCGAATTAGAGTTAGGGTTCGTATTCGGTTTAGTGTTAGGGTTCGTATTAGAGTAATTAGGGTTAGGGTTAGGTTCGGGTAAGAGTTCATGTTAGGGTTAGGGTTAGGGTTCGTGTTAGGGTTCGTATTAGGGTTAGGGTTCATATTAGGGTTAGGGTTCGTATTAGGGTTAGGGTTAGGATAGTGTTAGGGTTAGGGTTTGTATTAGGGTTAGGGTTCGTGTTAGTATTAGGGTTAGGGTATTAGGGTATTAGGGGTAGGGTTCGTATTAGGTTTGGGGTTAGGGTTCGTATAAGGGTAAGGGTTTTAGGGTTAGGGTTAGGGAATTAGGGTTAGGGTTCATATTAGGGTTAGGGTAAGGGTATTAGGGTGTTAGGGTTAGGTTTAGGGGTTTAGGTTAGGGTTACAGTTCGTATTAGGGTTAGAGTTAGGGTAGTGTTAGGGTTAGGGTTCAGGTTAGGGTTTGTGTTAGGGTTCGTATCAGAGGTATTAGGGTTATAGTTAGGGTTAAGGTAGTGTTAGAGTTAGGGTTAGGGTTAGTATTAGGGTTAAGGTTGGGTTAGGGTTAGTATATTAGGGTATTAGGGTTAGGGTTCGTATTAGGGTTTGTATTAGGGTTTGAGTTAGGGTTTGTATTAGGGTTCGTATTAGGGTAAGGGTTAGGGTTCATATTAGGTTAGGGTCATTGTTTTAGGGTTTTAGTGTCAGGGTTAGGGTTATTAGGATTAGCGTTATGGTTAGAGTAGTGTTAGGGTTAGGGTTCATGTTAGGGTTAGTGTTAGATTTAGGGTTTGTGTTAGAGTGACGGTTAGGTTAGGGTTAGGGTTAGGATTAGGGTTTCGGTTAGGGTTTGGTTAGGGTTAGGGTTATGGTATTAAGGTTAGGGTTAGGTTAGGATTAGGGGTCGTATTAGGGTTAGGGTTCGTATTAGAGTTAGGGTTAGGTTCTCTGTTAGGGGTATGGTTCATATTAGGGTTAGGGTTAGAGTTAGGTTAGGGTTAGCATATTAGGGTTAGGGTAATAGGGTTAGTGTTAGGGTTAGGCTATGAGGGTTAGGGTTAGTTAGGGTTAGGGTTCATATTAAGGTTAGGGTTAGCGTTTTAGGGTTAGGGTTAGGGAATTAGGGTTAGAATTAGAATTTATGTCATTAGGGTTAGGGTTCGTGTTAGGGTTAGGGCTCGTGTTAGGGTTAAGGTTTGTGTAAGGGTTTGGGTTAGTGTGAGAGTTAGGGTTCGTATTAGGGTTAGGATTAGAGTTAGGGTTTGTATTAGGGTTAGGGTTTGTATTAAGTTTTGGGTTCGTATTAGGGTTAGGGTTATTAGGGTTAGGGTTTATAGGGTTAAGGTAAGGATTAAGGTAAGGGCTAGGGTAAGGGTTTAAAGATTAGGGTTGTGTTAGGGTTAGGGTTCATATTAGTGTTATGGTTAGGGTTAGGTTTCGTATTAGGGTTAGTATTAGAGTTATTACGGTTAGGGTTAGGGTTATGGTAGCGTTAGATTTAGGGTACGGTTCGTATTAGGGTTAGGGTTAGGGTTCTTGTATTGGTTAGGGTTAGGGTTTAGGGATAGGGTTCGTATTAGGGTTAGGGTTAGGGTTTGTGATAGGGTTAGGGTTTTGTTAGGGTTAGGGTTAGTATTATGGTATTAGGGTTGGGTTATGGTTGGGTTATGGTTAGGGTTAGGGTATTAGGGTTAGGTTAGGGTACGTATTAGGGTTAGGGTTAGGGATAGTGTTAGGGTTCGTATTATAGTTAGGGTACGTATTAGGGTTAGGGTTAGTGTTAGGGTTAGTTAGGGTTATAGTATTAGGGTTAGGGTTTGTTAGAGTTAAGGTTAGGGTTAGGGTTAATGTCAGGGTTAGGGTTCGTATTAGGGTTAGGTTTTGTGCTAGGGTTAGGGTTCGTATTAGTGTTATGGTTAGGGTTAGGTTTCATATTAGGGTTAGGGTTAGTATTAGAGTTATTAGGGTTAGGGTTAGGGTTATGGTAGCGTTAGATTTAGGGTACGTTTCGTATTAGGGTTATGGTTCGTGTATTGGTTAGGGTTTAGGGATAGGGTTCGTATTAGGGTTAGGGTTAGGGATAGGGTTTGTGTTAGTGTTAGGGTTTTGTTAGGGTTAGTATTATGGTATTAGGGTTGGGTTAGGGTTGGGTTATGGTTAGGGTTAGGGTATTAGGGTTAGGTTAGGGTTCGTATTATGGTTAGGGTATTAGGGTTAGGGATAGTGTTAGGGTTCGTATTAGGGTTAGGGTCCGTATTAGGGTTAGTGTTAGGGTTAGGTCTAGGGTTAGGGTATTAGGGTTAGGGTATTAGGGTTAGGGTTAGTTAGGGTAATAGTATTAGGGTTAGGGGTTGTTTGAGTTAGGGTTAGGTTATTAGGGTATTAAGGTTTGGGTTAGGGTTCGTATTAGGTTTAGGGTTTTAGTGTTTTAGGGTTATAGGGTTAGGGTTCAGGTTAAGGTTAGTTAGGGTTAGTGTTAGGGTATTAAGGATATAAGGGTTAGGGTTCGTATTAGGGTTCGTATTAGGGATAGGGTTAGTGTTAGGGATCGTATTAGGGTTAGGGTTCGTATTAGGGTTAGGGTTATTAGGGTTAAGGTTAGGGTTCGTGTTAGGGTTAGGGTTGGGGTTAGGGTTAGGGTTTGTGTTAGGGTTAGGGTTGGGGTTAGGGTTAGGGTAAGGCTTAGGGTTAGGGTTTTAGGGTTAAGGTTCATATTAGGATTAGGGTTAGGGTTAGTATTAGGGTTAGAGTTTTAGGGTTATGGTTAGGGTATTAGGGTTAGGGTTCATATTAGGGATAGGGTTAGGGTTCTTATTAGGATTAGGGTTAAGGTTCGTATTAGGGTTAGGGTGCGGGTTCGTATTAGGGTTAGGGTTAGTGTGTGTAGGGTTAGGGTTCATATTAGGGTACATATTAGGGTTAGGGTTAAGGGTTAGGGTTCGGGTTTGGGTTAGGGTTCGTATTAGGGTTCATATTAGGGTTAGGGTTAGGTTCGGGGTTGGGGTTAGGGTTTTAGGCTAAGGGTTAGAATTAGGGTTTTGGGTTAGGGTTATTTTCATGTTAGGGATAGAGTTCGTGATATTGTTAGGGTTCATATTTGTGGTAATGGTTAGGGTAATAGGATTAGGGTTCGGGTTAGTGTTAGGGTTAGGGTATTGTGGTTAGGGTAAAAGGGTTAGTGCTAGGTTTAGGGTATTAGGGTTAGGGTTGGGATTAGTTAGGGTTAGGGTTCATATTAGGGTTAGGGTTTTAGGGTTATGGTATTAGGGTTAGGGTATTAGGGTTAGGGTTAATGTATTAGGGTTAGGGATAGGGTTAGTTAGGGTTAGGGTATTAAGATATTAGGGTTAGGTTTAGGGTTAGGGTTTGTATTAGGGTTAGGGTCAGTATTAGGGTTAGGGTTCGTAGTAGTGTTAGGGTTAGGGTTTTAGAGTTATAGGGTTATAGGGTTAGCGTTAGGGTTAGGGTTCATTAGGGTTAGTGTATTAGGGTATAAGGGTTAGGGTTAGGGTTCGTATTAGGGTTCCTATTAGGGTTAGGGCTAAGGTTCGTATTAGGGTTAGGGTTAGAGTTCGGGTTTGTATTAGGGTTAGAGTTCATATTAGGGTTAGTGTTATTAGGGTTAGGATTAGGGTTCATGTTAGGGTTAGGGTAAAGATTAGGGTAAGAGGGTTAGGGTTAGGCTATTATGGTTAGGGTTCCTATTAAGGTTAGGGTTCGTATTAGGGTTAGGGTTATTAGGGTCAGGGTTAAGGGTTAGTGTCAGAGTTATGGTTAGGGTTCGTATTAGGGTTAGGGTTAGAGTATTAGGGTTAGGGTTAGGGTATTAGTGTTAGGGTTAGGGTTTGTGTTAGGGTTAGGGTATTAGGGTTAGGGTTAGTGCATTAGGATTAGGGTTATGATTCGTATTAGGGTTAGGTTTACGGTAGGGTTAGGGTCAGGGTTTGTATTAGGGTTAGGGTTCGTATTAGTGTTAGGGTTTATTTTAGGATTAGGGTTAGGGATCGAATTAGAGTTAAATTAGGGTTAGGGTTTGTATTTGTGTTCGTATTAGGGTTAGGGTTAGGGTTAGTATTAGGGTTAGGGTTCATATTAGGGTTAGGGTTTATAGGGTTAGGGTAAGGATTAAGGTAAGGGTTAGGGTAAGGGTTTAAGGGTTAGGGTTAGTGTTCATATTAGGTTTAGGGTTAGAGTTTTAGGGTTCGGTTTAGGGTATTAGGGTTAGTGTTAGTATTAAGGGTTAAGGTTTTAGAGTTAGGGTTAGGATTATGATTAGGGTATTAGGGTTAGGGTTAGGGTAGAGTTAGCGTTATGGTTCATGTTAGGGTTAGGGTTAGGTTATGTTTTATGGTTAGAGTATTAGGGTTAGGGTTGGGTCAGGGTTAGGGTTAGTGTCAGGGTCAGGTTTTGTATTAGGGTTAGGGTTTGTATTAAGGTTAGGGTTAGGGTTCATATTAGGGTTCAGGTTAGGGTTAGGTTTCATATTAGGGTTAGGGTTAGGGTTCGTATTATAGTTATTAGGGTTAGGGTAAGGGTTATGGTTGCGTTAGATTTAGGGTAGGGTTCGTATTAGGGTGAGGGTTAGGATTCATGGATTGGTTAGGGTTAGGGTTTAGGGATTGGGTTCGTATTAGGGATAGGGTTAGAGATAGGGTTTGTGTTAGGGTTAGGATTAGGGTTAGGTTAGTTTTAGGATTAGGATATTAGGGTTGGGTTAGGGTTGGGTTATAGTTAGGGTATTAGAGTTAGGGTTAGGGTTATTAGGGTTAAGGTTCGTGTTAGGGTTAGGGTTAGGGTTAGTATTAGGGTTAGGGTTTTAGGGTTAGGGTTAGGGTATTAGGGTTAGGGTTCATATTAGGGATAGGGTTAGGGTTCTTATTAGGATTAGGGTTAAGGTTTGTATTAGGGTTAAGGTGCGGGTACGTATTAGGGTTAGGGTTAGTGTTTGTAGGGTTAGGGTTCATATTAGGGTTCATATTAGGGTTAGGGTTAAGGGTTAGGGTTCGGGTTTGGGTTAGGGTTCGTATTAGGCTTAGGGTTCATATTAGGGTTAGGGTTATTAGGGTTAGGGTTAGGTTCGGGGTTGGGGTTAGGGTTTAAGGCTAAGGGTTAGAATTAGGGTTTTGGGTTAGGTTTAGGGTTCATGTTAGGGATAGGGTTCGTGATATTGTTAGGGTTCATATTTGTGGTAAGGGTTAGGGTATTAGGATTAGGGTTTTGGTTAGTGTTAGGATTAGGGTATTGTGGTTAGGGTAAAAGGGTTAGTGTTAGGTTTAGGGTATTAGGGTTAGGGTTGGGGTTAGTTAGGGTTAGGGTTCATATTAGGGTTAGGGTTTTAGGGTTAGGGTATTAGGGTTAGGGTTATGGTATTAGGGTTAGGGATAGGGTTAGTTAGGGTTAGGGTATTAAGATATTAGGGTTAGGTTTAGGGTTAGGGTTTGTATTAGGGTTAGGGTCAGTATTAGGGAAAGAGTTCGTAGTAGTGTTAGGGTTAATGTTTTAGAGTTTTAGGATTATAGGGTTAGAGTTAGGGTTAGGGTTCATTAGGGTTAGGGTATTAGGGCATAAGGGTTAGGGTTTGTATTATGGTTCCTATTAGGGTTAGGGTTCGTATTAGGGTTAGGGTTAGAGTTAGGGTTTGTATTAGGGTTAGGGTTTGTATTAGGGTAAGTGTTATTAGGGTTAGGATTAGGGTTCGTGTTAGGGTAAGGGTAAGGATTAGGGTAAGAGGGTTAGGGTTCCTATTAAGGTTAGGGTTCGTATTAGGGTTAGGGTTATTAGGGTTAGGGTTAAGGGTTAGTGTCAGAGTTATGGTTAGAGTTCGTATTAGGGTTAGGGTTAGAGTATTAGGGTTAGGGTTAGGGTATTAGTGTTAGTGTTAGGGTTTGTATTAGGGTTAGGGTTAGTGCATTAGGATTAGGGATATGATTCGTATTAGGGTTAGGTGTACGGTAGGGTTAGGGTCAGGGTTTGTATTAGGGTTAGGGTTCGTATTAGTGTTAGGGTTTGTGTTAGGATTAGGGTTAGGGATCGTATTAGAGTTAAATTAGGGTTAGGGTTCGTATTTGGGTTCGTATTAGGGTTAGGGTTAAGGTTTGGGTTCGTATTAGGGTTAGGGTTCCTATTAGGGTTAGGGTTTATAGGGTTAGGGTAAGGATTAAGGTAAGGGTTAGGGTAAGGGTTTAAGGGTTAGGGTTAGTGTTCATATTAGGGTTAGGGTTAGAGTTTTAGGGTTCGGGTTAGGGTATTAGGGATAGGGTTAGTATTAAGGGTTAGGGTTTTAGGGTTAGGGTTAGGATTAGGATTAGGGTATAAGGGTTAGGGTTAGGGTAGAGTTAGCGTTATGTTTCATGTTAGGGTTAGGTTATGTTTTATGGTTAGGGTATTAGGGTTAGGGTTGGGTCAGGGTTAGGGTTAGTGTCAGGGTCAGGTTTGTATTAGGGTTAGGGTTTGTATTAGGGTTAGGGTTCATATTATGGTAAGGGTACGTATTAGGGTTAGGGTTCGTGTTAGGGTTAGTGTTTTAGGGTTTTAGTGTTTGGGTTAGGGTTATTAGGATTAGGGTTAGAGTTTCTTAGGGTTAGGGCTAGGGTATTAGGGTGTTAGGGTTAGGGTTTGCGTTAGGGTTAGTTAGGGTTAGGGTATTAGGGTTAGGGTTCATATTAGGGTAAGGGTTCATATTATGGTGAGGGTTCGTATTAGAGTTAGGGTTAGGGTTTTAGTGTTTCAAGGTTAGGGTTATTAGGGTTAGGGTTCGTATTTGAGATATTAGGGTTATAGTAAGGGTTATGGTAGCGTTAGAGTTAGGGTTCATATTAGGGTTAGAGTTTCTTGTTAGGGTTAGGGATCGTATTATGGTTAGGTTAGGGTTAGGGTATTAGGGTTGGGGTATTAGGGTTAGAATTAGGGTAATGGTATTAGAGCTAGGGTTCGTGTTAGGGTTAGGGTTTGTGTTAGGGTTAGTGTTTGGGTATTAGGTTTGGGGTTAGGGTTAAGTTAGGGTTAGGGTTAGGATATTAGGGTTATGGTATTAGAGTTAGGGTTGGGGTACTAGGGTTAGGGTTAGGGTTAGTGTTCGTATTAGGGTTATGGTTAGGGTTTTAGGGTTTTAGGGTTAGGGTTAGTTAGGGTTAAGGTTAGGGTGAGGTTTAGGGTATCAGGGTGTTAGGGTTCATATTAGGTATAGCGTTGGGTCAGGGTTAGGGTCAGGGTCAGAGTCAGGATTTGCATTAGGGTTAGGGTTTGTATTAGGGTTAAGGTTTGGGTTATGGTTCATATTAGGGTTAGGGTTCGTATTAGGGTTAGCGTTAGGGTTAGGGTTTTCGTATTTGAGATAATAGGGTTATAGTTAGGGTTATGGTAGCGTTAGAGTTAGGGTTAGGGTTCATATTAGGGTTAGAGTTTCTTGTTAGGGTTAGGGTTCGTATTATGGTTAGGGTTAGGTTAGGGTTAGGGTATTAGGGTTGGGGTATTAAGGTTAGAATTAGGGTAATGGTATTAGGGTTTGGGTTCATGTTAGGGTTAGGGTTTGTGTTAGTGTTAGGGTTTGTGTAAGTGGTTGGGTTAGGTTAGGGTTTTAGGGTTAGGGTTTTAGGGTTAGGGTTAGGTCAGGGTTAGGGTTCGTATTATGTTTAGAGTTAGGGTTAGGATTAAGGTATTACGGTTAGGATTAGTGTTAGGGTTAGGGTTCGGTTAGGGTTTGGGTATTAGGGTTAGGGTTAGGGTAGCATTAGGGTTAGGGTTCACGTTAGGGTTAGTGTTAGGGTTCGTATTAGGGTTAGGGTTCATATTAGGGTTAGGGTTTTAGGGTTAGGGTTAGGGAATTAGGGAATTAGGGTTATGGTATTAGGGTTAGGGTTAGTTAGGGTTGTGGTATTAGGGTTCAGATTAGGGTTAGGATTTGTATTAGGGTTAGGGTTCGTATTAGGGTTAGGGTTTGTATTATGGTTATGGTTAGGGTTAGGGTTTTAGAGTTAGGGTTAGCATTAGGGTTATTAGGATTAGGGTTAGTTCGGTTTAGGTTAAGGGTATTAGGGTGTTAGGGTTAGGGGTTAGTGTTCGTATTAGGGTTAGGATAGTGTTAGGGTTCGCGTTAGGTTTAGGGTTTTTGTTAGGGTTAGGGTTCGTATTAGAAGTATTAGGGTTATAGTTAGGGTTAGGGTAGCGTTAGAGTTAGGGTTAGGGTTATGTATGGGTTAGGGTTAGGATTAGGGTTAGGGTTAGGGTATTTGGGTTAGGGTATGGGTTAGTGTTAGGGTAAGGGTTAGGGTTAGGTTAGGGTTAGGGTTCGTATTAGGGTTAGGTTTAGGTATAGGGTATTAGGGTTAGGGTTAAGGTTAGGGTTAGTTAGGGTTAGGGTTTGTATTAGGGTTAGGGTTCGTATTAGGGTTAGGGTTAGAGTAGTTTTAGGGTTAGGGTTTTTGTTAAGGTTTGGGTTAGGGTATTAGGGTTAAGGTTAGGTTTGTTTCAGGGTTAGGGTCAGGGTTCATTTTAGGGTTAGGGTTTGTATTAGGTTTAGGGTTCGAATTAGAGTTAGGGTTCATATTCGGTTTAGTGTTAGGGTTCGTATTAGAGTAATTAGGGTTAGGGTTAGGTTAGGGTAAGAGTTCATGTTAGGGTTAGGGTTAGGGTTCGTGTTAGGGTTAGGGTTCGTATTAGGGTTAGGGTTCATATTAGGGTTAGGGTTCGTATTAGGGTTAGGGTTAGGATAGTGTTAGGGTTAGGGTTTGTATTAGGGTTAGGGTTCGTGTTAGTATTAGGGTTAGGGTATTAGGGTATTAGGGGTAGGGTTCGTATTAGGTTTGGGGTTAGGGTTCGTATTAGGGTAAGGGTTTTAGGGTTAGGGTTAGGGAATTAGGGTTAGGGTTCATATTAGGGTTAGGGTAAGGGTATTAGGGTGTTAGGGTTAGGTTTATGGGTTTAGGTTAGGGTTACAGTTCGTATTAGGGTTAGAGTTAGGGTAGTGTTAGGGTTAGGGTTCAGGTTAGGGTTTGTGTTAGGGTTCGTATCAGAGGTATTAGGGTTATAGTTAGGGTTAAGGTAGTGTTAGAGTTAGGGTTAGGGTTAGTATTAGGGTTAAGGTTGGGTTAGGGTTAGTATATTAGGGTATTAGGGTTAGGGTTCGTATTAGGGTTCGTATTAGGGTTTGAGTTAGGGTTTGTATTAGGGTTAGGGTTCGTATTAGGGTAAGGGTTAGGGTTCATATTAGGATAGGGTCATTGTTTTAGGGTTTTAGTGTCAGGGTTAGGGTTATTAGGATTAGGGTTATGGTTAGAGTAGTGTTAGGGTTAGGGTTCATGTTAGGGTTAGTGTTAGATTTAGGGTTTGTGTTAGAGTTACGGTTAGGTTAGGGTTAGGGTTAGGATTAGGGTTTCGGTTAGGGTTTGGTTAGGGTTAGGGTTATGGTATTAAGGTTGGGGATAGGTTAGGATTAGGGGTCGTATTAGGGTTAGGGTTCGTATTAGAGTTAGGGTTAGGTTCTCTGTTAGGGGTATGGTTCATATTAGGGTTAGGGTTAGAGTTAGGTTAGGGTTAGCATATTAGGGTTAGGGTAATAGGGTTAGTGTTAGGGTTAGGCTATGAGGGTTAGGGTTAGTTAGGGTTAGGGTTCATATTAAGGTTAGGGTTAGCGTTTTAGGGTTAGGGTTAGGGAATTAGGGTTAGAATTAGAATTTATGGCATTAGGGTTAGGGTTCGTGTTAGGGTTAGGGCTCGTGTTAGGGTTAAGGTTTGTGTAAGGGTTTGGGTTAGTGTGAGAGTTAGGGTTCGTATTAGGGTTAGGATTAGAGTTTTGGTTTGTATTAGGGTTAGGGTTTGTATTAAGTTTTGGGTTCGTATTAGGGTTAGGGTTATTAGGGTTAGGGTTTATAGGGTTAGAGTAAGGATTAAGGTAAGGGCTAGGGTAAGGGTTTAAAGATTAGGGTTGTGTTAGGGTTAGGGTTCATATTAGTGTTATGGTTAGGGTTAGGTTTCGTATTAGGGTTAGGGTTAGTATTAGAGTTATTACGGTTAGGGTTAGGGTTATGGTAGCGTTAGATTTAGGGTACGGTTCGTATTAGGGTTAGGGTTAGGGTTCTTGTATTGGTTAGGGTTAGGGTTTAGGGATAGGGTTCGTATTAGGGTTAGTGTTAGGGTTTGTGATAGGGTTAGGGTTTTGTTAGGGTTAGGGTTAGTATTATGGTATTAGGGTTGGGTTATGGTTGGGTTATGGTTAGGGTTAGGGTATTAGGGTTAGGTTAGGGTACGTATTAGGGTTAGGGTTAGGGATAGTGTTAGGGTTCGTAGTATAGTTAGGGTACGTATTAGGGTTAGGGTTAGTGTTAGGGTTAGTTAGGGTTATAGTATAAGGGTTAGGGTTTGTTAGAGTTAAGGTTAGGGTTAGGGTTAATGTCAGGGTCAGGGTTCGTATTAGGGTTAGGTTTTGTGCTAGGGTTAGGGTTCGTATTAGTGTTATGGTTAGGGTTAGGTTTCATATTAGGGTTAGGGTTAGTATTAGAGTTATTAGGGTTAGGGTTAGGGTTATGGTAGCGTTAGATTTAGGGTACGTTTCGTATTAGGGTTATGGTTCGTGTATTGGTTAGGGTTTAGGGATAGGGTTCGTATTAGGGTTAGGGTTAGGGATAGGGTTTGTGTTAGTGTTAGGGTTTTGTTAGGGTTAGTATTATGGTATTAGGGTTGGGTTAGGGTTGGGTTATGGTTAGGGTTAGGGTATTAGGGTTAGGTTAGGGTTCGTATTAGGGTTAGGGTATTAGGGTTAGGGATAGTGTTAGGGTTCGTATTAGGGTTAGGGTCCGTATTAGGGTTAGTGTTAGGGTTAGGTCTAGGGTTAGGGTATTAGGGTTAGGGTATTAGGGTTAGGGTTAGTTAGGGTAATAGTATTAGAGTTAGGGGTTGTTTGAGTTAGGGTTAGGTTATTAAGGTTTGGGTTAGGGTTCGTATTAGGTTTAGGGTTTTAGTGTTTTAGGGTTATAGGGTTAGGGTTCAGGTTAAGGTTAGTTAGGGTTAGTGTTAGGGTATTAAGGTATAAGGGTTAGGGTTCGTATTAGGGTTCGTATTAGGGATAGGGTTAGTGTTAGGGATCGTATTAGGGTTAGGGTTCGTATTAGGGTTAGGGTTATTAGGGTTAAGGTTAGGGTTCGTGTTAGGGTTAGGGTTAGGGTTTGTGTTAGGGTTAGGGTTGGGGTTAGGGTTAGGGTAAGGCTTAGGGTTAGGGTTTTAGGGTTAAGGTTCATATTAGGATTAGGGTTAGGGTTAGTATTAGGGTTAGAGTTTTAGGGTTATGGTTAGGGTATTAGGGTTAGGGTTCATATTAGGGATAGGGTTAGGGTTCTTATTAGGATTAGGTTTAAGGTTCGTATTAGGGTTAGGGTGCGGGTTCGTATTAGGGTTAGGGTTAGTGTGTGTAGGGTTAGGGTTCATATTAGGGAACATATTAGGGTTAGGGTTAAGGGTTAGGGTTTGGGTTAGGGTTCGTATTATGGTTCATATTAGGGTTAGGGTTAGGTTCGGGGTTGGGGTTAGGGTTTTAGGCTAAGGGTTAGAATTAGGGTTTTGGGTTAGGGTTATTTTCATGTTAGGGATAGAGTTCGTGATATTGTTAGGGTTCATATTTGTGGTAATGGTTAGGGTAATAGGATTAGGGTTCGGGTTAGTGTTAGGGTTAGGGTATTGTGGTTAGGGTAAAAGGGTTAGTGCTAGGTTTAGGGTATTAGGGTTAGGGTTGGGGTTAGTAAGGGTTAGGGTTCATATTAGGGTTAGGGTTTTAGGGTTAGGGTATTAGGGTTAGGGTATTAGGGTTAGGGTTAATGTATTAGGGTTAGGGATAGGGTTAGTTAGGGTTAGGGTATTAAGATATTAGGGTTAGGTTTAGGGTTAGGGTTTGTATTAGGGTTAGGGTCAGTATTAGGGTTAGGGTTCGTAGTAGTGTTAGGGTTAGGGTTTTAGAGTTATAGGGTTATAGGGTTAGAGTTAGGGTTAGGGTTCATTAGGGTTAGTGTATTAGTGTATAAGGGTTAGGGTTAGGGTTCGTATTAGGGTTCCTATTAGGGTTAGGGCTAGGGTTCGTATTAGGGTTAGGGTTAGAGTTCGGGTTTGTATTAGGGTTAGAGTTCATATTAGGGTTAGTGTTATTAGGGTTAGGATTAGGGTTCGTGTTAGGGTTAGGGTAAAGATTAGGGTAAGAGGGTTAGGGTTAGGCTATTATGGTTAGGGTTCCTATTAAGGTTAGGGTTCGTATTAGGGTTAGGGTTATTAGGGTGAGGGTTAAGGGTTAGTGTCAGAGTTATGGTTAGGGTTCGTATTAGGGTTAGGGTTAGAGTATTAGGGTTAGGGTTAGGGTATTAGTGTTAGGGTTAGGGTTTGTGTTAGGGTTAGGGTATTAGGGTTAGGGTTAGTGCATTAGGATTAGGGTTATGATTCGTATTAGGGTTAGGTTTACGGTAGGGTTAGGGTCAGGGTTTGTATTAGGGTTAGGGTTCGTATTAGTGTTAGGGTTTATTTTAGGATTAGGGTTAGGGATCGAATTAGAGTTAAATTAGGGTTAGGGTTTGTATTTGTGTTCGTATTAGGGTTAGGGTTAGTATTAGGGTTAGGGTTCGTATTAGGGTTAGGGTTTATAGGGTTAGGGTAAGGATTAAGGTAAGGGTTAGGGTAAGGGTTTAAGGGTTAGGGTTAGTGTTCATATTAGGTTTAGGGTTAGAGTTTTAGGGTTCGGGTTAGGGTGTTAGGGTTAGGGTTAGTATTAAGGGTTAAGGTTTTAGAGTTAGGGTTAGGATTAGGATTAGGGTATTATGGTTAGGGTTAGGGTAGAGTTAGCGTTATGGTTCATGTTAGGGTTAGGTTATGTTTTATGGTTAGAGTATTAGGGTTAGGGTTGGGTCAGGGTTAGGGTTAGTGTCAGGGTCAGGTTTTGTATTAGTGTTAGGGTTTGTATTAAGATTAGGGTTAGGGTTCATATTAGGGTTCAGGTTAGGGTTAGGTTTCGTATTAGGGTTAGGGTTCGTATTATAGTTATTAGGGTTAGGGTAAGGGTTATGGTTGCGTTAGATTTAGGGTAGGGTTCGTATTAGGGTGAGGGTTAGGGTTCATGTATTGGTTAGGGTTAGGGTTTAGGGATTGGGTTCGTATTAGGGTTAGGGTTAGAGATAGGGTTTGTGTTAGGGTTAGGATTAGGGTTAGGTCAGTTTTAGGATTAGGATATTAGGGTTGGGTTAGGGTTGGGTTATAGTTAGGGTATTAGAGTTAGGGTTAGGTTAGGGTTCGTATTAGGGTTAGAGTATTAGGGTTAGTGTAAGTGTTAGGGTTCATATTAGGGCTAGGGTTCATATTGGGGTACTAGGGTTAGGGTTAGGGTAGTGTTAGGGTTAGGGTTGGTGTTAGGGTTAGGATATTAAGGTTAGGGTTTGTATTAGGGTTAGGGTTAGTGTTAGGGCTAGGGATAGGGTTAGGGTATTAGTGTATTAGGGTTAGGGTTAGGTTGTTATGGTTAGGGTTAGTTAGGGTTATGGTATTAGGGTTAGGGTTCGTTTTAGGGTTAGGAGTAGTGTTAGGGTTAGGGCTAGGGTTAGGGTATTAGGGTCAGGGTTTGTATTAGGGTTAGGGTTAGTATTAGGGTTAGGGTTAGGGTACGTATTAGGGTTAGAGTTTTAGGGTTATAGGGTTACAGTTAGGGTTATAAGGGTTAGGGTTCGTATTTTGGTTCCTATTAGATTTGGGGTTAGTGTTAGGGTTTGTATTAGGGTTAGGGTTCGTATTAGGGTTAGGGTTAATTAGGGTTAGGATTAGGGTTCGTGTTGGGGTTAGGGTTGGGGTAAGGATTAGGGTAAGAGGGTTAGGGTTAGGGTATTAGGGTTAGGGTTTGTATTAAGGATAGGGTTCGTATTATGGTTAGGGTTATTAGGGTTAGGGTTAAGGGTTAGGGTCAGAGTTAGGGTTAGGGTTCGTATTGGGGTTAGGGTTAGCGTATTAGGGTTAGGGTTTTAGGGTTAGGGTTATGGTATTAGGGTTAGGGTTCATATTAGGGATAGGGTTAGGGTATTAGGGTTAGGGTTAGTTAGGGCTATAGTATTAGGGTTAGGGTTTGTTTGAGTTAGGGTTAGGTTATTAGGGTATTAAGGTTTGGGTTAGGGCTAGGGTTCGTATTAGGTTTAGGGTTTTAGTGTTTTAGGGTTATAGGGTTAGGGTTAGGGTTCAGGTTAGGGTTAGTTAGGGTTAGTGTTAGGGTATTAAGGTATAAGGGTTTGGGTTCGTATTAGGGTTCGTATTAGGGATAGGGTTAGTGTTAGGGTTTGTATTAGGGTTAGGGTTCGTATTAGGGTTAGGGTTATTAGGGTTAAGGTTCGTGTTAGGATTAGGGTTATTGTTAGTATTAGGGTTAGGGTTTTAGGGTTAGGATTAGGGTATTAGGGTTAGGGTTCATATTAGGGATAGGGTTAGGGTTCTTATTAGGATTAGGGTTAAGGTTTGTATTAGGGTTAGGGTTCATGTTAGGGATAGGGTTCGTGATATTGTTAGGGTTCATATTTGTGGTAAGGGTTAGGGTATTAGGATTAGGGTTTGGGTTAGTGTTAAGGTTAGGGTATTGTGGTTAGGGTAAAAGGGTTAGTGTTAGGTTTAGGGTATTAGGGTTAGGGTTGGGGTTAATTAGGGTTTGGGTTCATATTAGGGTTAGAGTTTTAGGGTTATGGTATTAGGGTTAGGGTATTAGGGTTAGGGTTAAGGTATTAGGGTTAGGGATAGGGTTAGTTAGGGTTAGGGTATTAAGATATTTGGGTTAGGTTTAGGGTTAGGGTTTGTATTAGGGTTAGGGTCAGTATTAGGGTTAGGGTTCGTAGTAGTGTTAGGGTTAGGGTTTTAGAGTTATAGGGTTATAGGGTTAGCTTTAGGGTTAGGGTTCAATAGAGTTAGTGTATTAGGGTATAAGGGTTAGGGTTAGGGTTCGTATTAGGGTTCCTATTAGGGATAGGGTTAGGGTTCGTATTAGGGTTAGGGTTAGAGTTCGGGTTTGTATTAGGGTTAGGGTTCATATTAGGGTTAGTGTTATTAGGGTTAGGATTAGGGTTCGTGTTAGGGTTAGGGTAAGGATTAGGGTAAGAGGGTTAGGGTTAGGCTATTATGGTAAGGGTTCCTATTAAGGTAAGGGTTCGTATTAGGGTTAGGGTTATTAGGGTCAGGGTTAAGGGTTAGTGTCAGAGTTATGGTTAGGGTTCGTATTAGGGTTAGGGTTAGAGTATTAGGGTTAGGGTTAGGGTATTAGTGTTAGGGTTAGGGTTTGTGTTAGGGTTAGGGTATTAGGGTTAGGGTTAGTGCATTAGGATTAGGGTTATGATTCGTATTAGGGTTAGGTTTACGGTAGGGTTAGGGTCAGGGTTTGTATTAGGGTTAGGGTTCGTATTAATGTTAGGGTTTGTTTTAGGATTAGGGTTAGGGATCGTATTAGAGTTAAATTAGGGTTAGGGTTCGTATTTGTGTTCGTATTAGGGTTAGGGTTAGGGTTAGTGTTAAGGTTTGGATTCGTATTAGGGTTAGGGTTCGTATTAGGGTTAGGGTTTATAGGGTTAGGGTAAGGATTAAGGTAAGGGTTAGGGTAAGGGTTTAAGGGTTAGGGTTAGTGTTCATATTAGGTTTAGGGTTAGGGTTTTAGGGTTCGGGTTAGGGTATTAGGGTTAGGGTTAGTATTAAGGGTTAAGGTTTTAGAGTTAGGGTTAGGATTAGGATTAGGGTATTAGGGTTAGGGTTAGGGTAGAGTTAGCGTTATGGTTCATGTTAGGGTTAGGTTATGTTTTATGGTTAGAGTATTAGGGTTAGGGTTGGGTCAGGGCTAGGGTTAGTGTCAGGGTCAGGTTTTGTATTAGTGTTAGGGTTTGTATTAAGATTAGGGTTAGGGTTCATATTAGGGTTCAGGTTAGGGTTAGGTTTCGTATTAGGGTTAGGGTTCGTATTATAGTTATTAGGGTTAGGGTAAGGGTTATGGTTGCGTTAGATTTAGGGTAGGGTTCGTATTAGGGTGAGGGTTAGGGTTCATGTATTGGTTAGGGTTAGGGTTTAGGGATTGGGTTCGTATTAGGGTTAGGGTTAGAGATAGGGTTTGTGTTAGGGTTAGGATTAGGGTTAGGTTAGTTTTAGGATTAGGATATTAGGGTTGGGTTAGGGTTGGGTTATAGTTAGGGTATTAGAGTTAGGGTTAGGTTAGGGTTCGTGTTAGGGTTAGAGTATTAGGGTTAGGGTAAGTGTTAGGGTTCATATTAGGGCTAGGATTCATATTAGGGTACTAGGGTTAGGGTTAGGGTAGTGTTAGGGTTAGGATTGGTGTTAGGGTTAGGATATTAAGGTTAGGGTTTGTATTAGGGTTACGGTTAGTGTTAGGGCTAGGGATAGGGTTAGGGTATTAGTGTATTAGGGTTAGGGTTAGGTTGTTATGGTTAGGGTTAGTTAGGGTTATGGTATTAGGGTTAGGGTTCGTTTTAGGGTTAGGAGTAGTGTTAGGGTTAGGGCTAGGGTTAGGGTATTAGGGTATTAGGGTCAGGGTTTGTATTAGGGTTAGGGTTAGTATTAGGGTTAGGGTACGTATTAGGGTTAGGGTTTTAGGGTTATAGGGTTACAGTTAGGGTTATAAGGGTTAGGGTTCGTATTTTGGTTCCTATTAGGTTTGGGGTTAGTGTTAGGGTTTGTATTAGGGTTAGGGTTCGTATTAGGGTTAGGGTTAATTAGGGTTAGGATTAGGGTTCGTGTTGGGGTTAGGGTTGGGGTAAGGATTAGGGTAAGAGGGTTAGGGTTAGGCTATTATGGTAAGGGTTCCTATTAAGGTTAGGGTTCGTATTAGGGTTAGGGTTATTAGGGTCAGGGTTAAGGGTTAGTGTCAGAGTTATGGTTAGGGTTCGTATTAGGGTTAGGGTTAGAGTATTAGGGTTAGGGTTAGGGTATTAGTGTTAGGGTTAGGGTTTGTGTTAGGGTTAGGGTATTAGGGTTAGGGTTAGTGCATTAGGATTAGGGTTATGATTCGTATTAGGGTTAGGTTTACGGTAGGGTTAAGGTCAGGGTTTGTATTAGTGTTAGGGTTCGTATTAATGTTAGGGTTTGTTTTAGGATTAGGGTTAGGGATCGTATTAGAGTTAAATTAGGGTTCGTATTTGTGTTCGTATTAGGGTTAGGGTTAGTGTTAAGGTTTGGATTCGTATTAGGGTTAGGGTTCGTATTAGGGTTAGGGTTTATAGGGTTAGGGTAAGGATTAAGGTAAGGGTTAGGGTAAGGGTTTAAGGGTTAGGGTTAGTGTTCATATTAGGTTTAGGGTTAGAGTTTTAGGGTTCGGGTTAGGGTATTAGGGTTAGGGTTAGTATTAAGGGTTAAGGTTTTAGAGTTAGGGTTAGGATTAGGATTAGGGTATTATAGTTAGGGTAGAGTTAGCGTTATGGTTCATGTTAGGGTTAGGGTTAGGTTATGTTTTATGGTTAGAGCATTATGGTTAGGGTTGGGTCAGGGTTAGGGTTAGTGTCAGGGTCAGGTTTTGTATTAGGGTTAGGGTTTGTATTAAGGTTAGGGTTAGGGTTCATATTAGGGTTCAGGTTAGGGTTAGGTTTCATATTAGGGTTAGGGTTCGTATTATAGTTATTAGGGTTAGGGTTAGGGTTATGGTTGCGTTAGATTTAGGGTAGGGTTCGTATTAGGGTGAGGGTTAGGGTTCATGTATTGGTTAGGGTTAGGGTTTAGGGATTGGGTTCGTATTAGGGTTAGGGTTAGAGATAGGGTTTGTGTTAGGGTTAGGATTAGGGTTAGGTTAGCTTTAGGATTAGGATATTAGGGTTGGGTTAGGGTTGGGTTATAGTTAGGGTATTAGAGTTAGGGTTAGGTTAGGGTTCGTATTAGGGTTAGAGTATTAGGGTTAGGGTAAGTGTTAGGGTTCATATTAGGGCTAGGGTTCATATTAGGGTACTAGGGTTAGGGTTAGGGTAGTGTTAGGGTTAGGGTTGGTGTTAGGGTTAGGATATTAAGGTTAGGGTTTGTATTAGGGTTAGGGTTAGTGTTAGGGCTAGGGATAGGGTTAGGGTATTAGGGTATTAGGGTTAGGGTTAGGTTGTTATGGTTAGGGTTAGTTAGGGTTATGGTATTAGGGTTAGGGTTCGTATTAGGGTTAGGAGTAGTGTTAGGGTTAGGGCTAGGGTTAGGGTATTAGGGTCAGGGTTTGTATTAGGGTTAGGGTTAGTATTAGGGTTAGGGTTAGGGTACGTATTAGGGTTAGGGTTTTAGGGTTATAGGGTTACAGTTAGGGTTATAAGGGTTAGGGTTCGTATTTTGGTTCCTATTAGGTTTGGGGTTAGTGTTAGGATTTGTATTAGGGTTAGGGTTCGTATTAGGGTTAGGGTTAATTAGGGTTAGGATTAGGGTTCGTGTTGGGGTTAGGGTTGGGGTAAGGATTAGGGTAAAAGGGTTAGGGTTAGGGTATTAGGGTTAGGGTTTGTATTAAGGATAGGGTTCGTATTAGGGTTAGGGTTATTAGGGTTAGGGTTAAGGGTTAGTGTCAGAGTTAGGGTTCGTATTGGGGTTACGGTTAGCGTATTAGGGTTAGGGTTTTAGGGTTAGGGTTATGGTATTAGGGTTAGGGTTCATATTAGGGATAGGGTTAGGGTATTAGGGTTAGGGTTAGTTAGGGCTATAGTATTAGGGTTAGGGTTTGTTTGAGTTAGGGTTAGGTTATTAGGGTATTAAGGTTTGGGTTAGGGCTAGGGTTCGTATTAGGTTTAGGGTTTTAGTGTTTTAGGGTTATAGGGTTAGGGTTAGGGTTCAGGTTAGGGTTAGTTAGGGTTAGTGTTAGGGTATTAAGGTATAAGGGTTTGGGTTCGTATTAGGGTTCGTATTAGGGATAGGGTTAGTGTTAGGGTTTGTATTAGGGTTAGGGTTCGTATTAGGGTTAGGGTTATTAGGGTTAAGGTTCGTGTTAGGATTAGGGTTAGGGTTAGTATTAGGGTTAGGGTTTTAGGGTTAGGATTAGGATATTAGGGTTAGGGTTCATATTAGGGATAGGGTTAGGGTTCTTATTAGGATTAGGGTTAAGGTTTGTATTAGGGTTAGGGTTCATGTTAGGGATAGGGTTCGTGATATTGTTAGGGTTCATATTTGTGGTAAGAGTTAGGGTATTAGGATTAGGGTTTGGGTTAGTGTTAGGGTTAGGGTATTGTGGTTAGGGTAAAAGGGTTAGTGTTAGGTTTAGGGTATTAGGGTTAGGGTTGGGGTTAATTATTGTTTGGGTTCATATTAGGGTTAGAGTTTTAGGGTTATGGTATTAGGGTTAGGGTATTAGGGTTAGGGTTAAGGTATTAGGGTTAGGGATAGGGTTAGTTAGGGTTAGGGTATTAAGATATTTGGGTTAGGTTTAGGGTTAGGGTTTGTATTAGGGTTAGGGTCAGTATTAGGGTTAGGGTTCGTAGTAGTGTTAGGGTTTTAGAGTTATAGGGTTATAGGGTTAGCGTTAGGGTTAGGGTTCATTAGGGTTAGTGTATTAGGGTATAAGGGTTAGGGTTCGTATTAGGGTTCCTATTAGGGATAGGGTTAGGGTTCGTATTAGGGTTAGGGTTAGAGTTCGGGTTTGTATTAGGGTTAGGGTTCATATTAGGGTTAGTGTTATTAGGGTTAGGATTAGGGTTCGTGTTAGGGTTAGGGTAAGGATTAGTGTAAGAGGGTTAGGGTTAGGCTATTATGGTAAGGGTTCCTATTAAGGTTAGGGTTCGTATTAGGGTAGGGTTATTAGGGTCAGGGTTAAGGGTTAGTGTCAGAGTTATGGTTAGGGTTAGGGTTAGAGTATTAGGGTTAGGGTATTAGTGTTAGGGTTAGGGTTTGTGTTAGTGTTAGGGTTAGGGTATTAGGGTTAGGGTTAGTGCATTAGGATTAGGGTTATGATTCGTATTAGGGTTAGGTTTACGGTAGGGTTAGGGTCAGGGTTTGTATTAGGGTTAGGGTTCGTATTAATGTTAGGGTTTGTTTTAGGATTAGGGTTAGGGATCGTATTAGAGTTAAATTAGGGTTAGGGTTCGTATTTGTGTTCGTATTAGGGTTAGGGTTAGGGTAGAGTTAGCGTTATTGTGCATGTTAGGGTTAGGTTATGTTTTATGGTTAGAGTATTAGGGTTAGGGTTGGGTCAGGGTTAGGGTTAGTGTCAGGGTCAGGTTTTGTATTAGTGTTAGGGTTTGTATTAAGATGAGGGTTAGGGTTCATATTAGGGTTCAGGTTAGGGTTAGGTTTCGTATTAGGGTTAGGGTTAGGGTTCGTATTATAGTTATTAGGGGTTGGGTAAGGGTTATGGTTGCGTTAGATTTAGGGTAGGGTTCGTATTAGGGTGAGGGTTAGGGTTCATTTATTGGTTAGGGTTAGGGTTTAGGGATTGGGTTCGTATTAGGGTTAGGGTTAGAGATAGGGTTTGTGTTAGGGTTAGGATTAGGGTTAGGTTAGTTTTAGGATTAGGATATTAGGGTTGGGTTAGGGTTGGGTTATAGTTAGGGTATTAGAGTTAGGGTTAGGTTAGGGTTCGTATTAGGGTTAGAGTATTAGGGTTAGGGTAAGTGTTAGGGTTCATATTAGGGCTAGGGTTCATATTAGGGTACTAGGGTTAGGGTTAGGGTAGTGTTAGGGTTAGGGTTGGTGTTAGGGTTAGGATATTAAGGTTAGGGTTTGTATTAGGGTTAGGGTTAGTGTTAGGGCTAGGGATAGGGTTAGGGTATTAGTGTATTAGGGTTAGGGTTAGGTTGTTATGGTTAGGGTTAGTTAGGGTTATGGTATTAGGGTTAGGGTTCGTTTTAGGGTTAGGAGTAGTGTTAGGGTTAGGGCTAGGGTTAGGGTATTAGGGTATTAGGGTCAGGGTTTGTATTAGGGTTAGGGTTAGTATTAGGGTTAGGGTACGTATTAGGGTTAGGGTTTTAGGGTTATAGGGTTACAGTTAGGGTTATAAGGGTTAGGGTTCGTATTTTGGTTCCTATTAGGTTTGGGGTTAGTGTTAGGGTTTGTATTAGGGTTAGGGTTAGGGTTAGGGTTAGAGTTCGGGTTTGTATTAGGGTTAGGGTTCATATTAGGGTTAGTGTTATTAGGGTTAGGATTAGGGTTCGTGTTGGGGATAGGGTTGGGGTAAGGAATAGGGTAAGAGGGTTAGGGTTAGGGTATTAGGGTTAGGGTTTGTATTAAGGATAGGGTTCGTATTAGGGTTAGGGTTATTAGGGTTAGGGTTAAGGGTTAGGGTCAGAGTTAGGGTTAAGGTTCGTATTGGGGTTAGGGTTAGCGTATTAGGGTTAGGGTTTTAGGGTTAGGGTTATGGTATTAGGGTTAGGGTTCATATTAGGGATAGGGTTAGGGTATTAGGGTTAGGGTTAGTTAGGGCTATAGTATTAGGGTTAGGGTTTGTTTGAGTTAGGGTTAGGTTATTAGGGTATTAAGGTTTGGGTTAGGGCTAGGGTTCGTATTAGGTTTAGGGTTTTAGTTTTTTAGGGTTATAGGGTTAGGGTTAGGGTTCAGGTTAGGGTTAGTTAGGGTTAGGGTATTAAGGTATAAGGGTTTGGGTTCGTATTAGGGTTCGTATTAGGGATAGGGTTAGTGTTAGGGTTTGTATTAGTGTTAGGGTTCGTATTAGGGTTAGGGTTATTAGGGTTAAGGTTCGTGTTAGGATTAGGGTTTTGGTTAGTATTAGGGTTAGGGTTTTAGGGTTAGGATTAGGGTATTAGGGTTAGGGTTCATATTAGGGATAGGGTTAGGGTTCTTATTAGGATTAGGGTTAAGGTTTGTATTAGGGTTAGGGTTCATGTCAGGGATAGGGTTCGTGATATTGTTAGGGTTCATATTTGTGGTAAGGGTTAGGGTATTAGGATTAGGGTTTGGGTTAGTGTTAGGGTTAGGGTATTGTGGTTAGGGTAAAAGGGTTAGTGTTAGGTTTAGGGTATTAGGGTTAGGGTTGGGGTTAATTAGGGTTAGGGTTCATATTAGGGTTAGGGTTTTAGGGTTATGGTATTAGGGTTAGGGTTAAGGTATTAGGGTTAGGGATAGGGTTAGTTAGGGTTAGGGTATTAAGATATTTGGGTTAGGTTTAGGGTTAGGGTTTGTATTAGGGTTAGGGTCAGTATTAGGGTTAGGGTTCGTAGTAGTGTTAGGGTTAGGGTTTTAGAGTTATAGGGTTATAGGGTTAGCGTTAGGGTTCATTAGGGTTAGTGTATTAGGGTATAAGGGTTAGGGTTCGTATTAGGGTTCCTATTAGGGATAGGGTTAGGGTTCGTATTAGGGTTAGGGTTAGAGTTCGGGTTTGTATTAGGGTTAGGGTTCATATTAGGGTTAGTGTTATTAGGGTTAGGATTAGGGTTCATGTTAGGGTTAGGGTAAGGATTAGGGTAAGAGGGTTAGGGTTAGGCTATTATGGTAAGGGTTCCTATTAAGGTAAGGGTTCGTATTAGGGTTAGGGTTATTAGGGTCAGGGTTAAGGGTTAGTGTCAGAGTTATGGTTAGGGTTCGTATTAGGGTTAGGGTTAGAGTATTAGGGTTAGGGTTAGGGTTAGGGTTTGTGTTAGGGTTAGGGTTTGGGTATTAGGGTTAGGCTTAGTGCATTAGGATTAGGGATATGATACGTATTAGGGTTAGGTTTACGGAAGGGTTAGGGTCAGGGTTTGTGTTAGGGTTAGGGTCAGTATTAGGGTTAGGGTTCGTAGTAGTGTTAGTGTTAGGGTTTTAGAGTTATAGGGTTATAGGGTTAGCGTTAGGGTTAGGGTTCATTAGGGTTAGTGTATTAGGGTATAAGGGTTAGGGTTCGTATTAGGGTTCCTATTAGGGATAGGGTTAGGGTTCGTATTAGGGTTAGGGTTAGAGTTCGGGTTTGTATTAGGGTTAGGGTTCATATTAGGGTTAGTGTTATTAGGGTTAGGATTAGGGTTCGTGTTAGGGTTAGGGTAAGGATTAGGGTAAGAGGGTTAGGGTTAGGCTATTATGGTAAGGGTTCCTATTAAGGTTAGGGTTCGTATTAGGGTTAGGGTTATTAGGGTCAGGGTTAAGGGTTAGTGTCAGAGTTATGGTTAGGGTTCGTATTAGGGTTAGGGTTAGGGTATTAGTGTTAGGGTTAGGGTTTGTGTTAGGGTTAGGGTATTAGGGTTAGGGTTAGTGCATTAGGATTAGGGTTATGATTCGTATTAGGGTTAGGTTTACGGTAGGGTTAGGGTCAGGGTTTGTATTAGGGTTAGGGTTCGTATTAATGTTAGGGTTTGTTTTAGGATTAGGGTTAGGGATCGTATTAGAGTTAAATTAGGGTTAGGGTTCGTATTTGTGTTCGTCTTAGGGTTAGGGTTAGGGTAGAGTTAGCGTTATGGTTCATGTTAGGGTTAGGTTATGTTTTATGGTTAGAGTATTAGGGTTAGGGTTGGGTCAGGGTTAGGGTTAGTGTCAGGGTCAGGTTTTGTATTAGTGTTAGGGTTTGTATTAAGATTAGGGTTAGGGTTCATATTAGGGTTCAGGTTAGGGTTAGGTTTCGTATTAGGGTTAGGGTTCGTATTATAGTTATTAGGGTTAGGGTAAGGGTTATGGTTGCGTTAGATTTAGGGTAGGGTTCGTATTAGGGTGAGGGTTAGGGTTCATTTATTGGTTAGGGTTAGGGTTTAGGGATTGGGTTCGTATTAGGGTTAGGGTTAGAGATAGGGTTTGTGTTAGGGTTAGGATTAGGGTTAGGTTAGTTTTAGGATTAGGATATTAGGGTTGGGTTAGGGTTGGGTTATAGTTAGGGTATTAGAGTTAGGGTTAGGTTAGGGTTCGTATTAGGGTTAGAGTATTAGGGTTAGGGTAAGTGTTAGGGTTCATATTAGGGCTAGGGTTCATATTAGGGTACTAGGGTTAGGGTTAGGGTAGTGTTAGGGTTAGGGTTGGTTTTAGGGTTAGGATATTAAGGTTAGGGTTTGTATTAGGGTTAGGGTTAGTGTTAGGGCTAGGGATAGGGTTAGGGTATTAGTGTATTAGGGTTAGGGTTAGGTTGTTATGGTTAGGGTTAGTTAGGGTTATGGTATTAGGGTTAGGGTTCGTTTTAGGGTTAGGAGTAGTGTTAGGGTTAGGGCTAGGGTTAGGGTATTAGGGTATTAGGGTCAGGGTTTGTATTAGGGTTAGGGTTAGTATTAGGGTTAGGGTACGTATTAGGGTTAGGGTTTTAGGGTTATAGGGTTACAGTTAGGGTTATAAGGGTTAGGGTTCGTATTTTGGTTCCTATTAGGTTTGGGGTTAGTGTTAGGGTTTGTATTAGGGTTAGGGTTCGTATTAGGGTTAGGGTTAATTAGGGTTAGGATTAGGGTTCGTGTTGGGGTTAGGGTTGGGGTAAGGATTAGGGTAAGAGGGTTAGTGTATTAGGGTTAGGGTTTGTATTAAGGATAGGGTTCGTATTAGGGTTAGGGTTATTAGGGTTAGGGTTAAGGGTTAGGGTCAGAGTTAGGGTTAAGGTTCGTATTGGGGTTAGGGTTAGCGTATTAGGGTTAGGGTTTTAGGGTTAGGGTTATGGTATTAGGGTTAGGGTTCATATTAGGGATAGGGTTAGGGTATTAGGGTTAGGGTTAGTTAGGGCTATAGTATTAGGATTAGGGTTTGTTTGAGTTAGGGTTAGGTTATTAGGGTATTAAGGTTTGGGTTAGGGCTTGGGTTCGTATTAGGTTTAGGGTTTTAGTGTTTTAGGGTTATAGGGTTAGGGTTAGGGTTCAGGTTAGGGTTAGTTAGGGTTAGGGTTAGGGTATTAAGGTATAAGGGTTTGGGTTCGTATTAGGGTTCGTATTAGGGATAGGGTTAGTGTTAGGGTTTGTATTAGGGTTAGGGTTCGTATTAGGGTTAGGGTTATTAGGGTTAAGGTTCGTGTTAGGATTAGGGTTAGGGTTAGTATTAGGGTTAGGGTTTTAGGGTTGGATTAGGGTATTAGGGTTAGGGTTCATATTAGGGATAGGGTTAGGGTTCTTATTAGGATTAGGGTTAAGGTTTGTATTAGGGTTAGGGTTCATGTTAGGGATAGGGTTCGTGATATTGTTAGGGTTCAAATTTGTGGTAAGGGTTAGGGTATTAGGATTAGGGTTTGGGTTAGTGTTAGGGTTAGGGTATTGTGGTTAGGGTAAAAGGGTTAGTGTTAGGTTTAGGGTATTAGGGTTAGGGTTGGGGTTAATTAGGGTTAGGGTTCATATTAGGGTTAGGGTTTTAGGGTTATGGTATTAGGGTTAGGGTATTAGGGTTAGGGTTAAGGTATTAGGGTTAGGGATAGGGTTAGTTAAGGTTAGGGTATTAAGATATTTGGGTTAGGTTTAGGGTTAGGGTTTGTATTAGGGTTAGGGTCAGTATTAGGGTTAGGGTTCGTAGTAGTGTTAGGGTTAGGGTTTTAGAGTTATAGGGTTATAGGGTTAGCGTTAGGGTTAGGGTTCATTAGGGTTAGTGTATTAGGGTATAAGGGTTAGGGTTCGTATTAGGGTTCCTATTAGGGATAGGGTTAGGGTTCGTATTAGGGTTAGGGTTAGAGTTCGGGTTTGTATTAGGGTTAGGGTTCATATTAGGGTTAGTGTTATTAGGGTTAGGATTAGGGTTCATGTTAGGGTTAGGGTAAGGATTAGGGTAAGAGGGTTAGGGTTAGGCTATTATGGTAAGGGTTCCTATTAAGGTTAGGGTTCGTATTAGGGTTAGGGTTATTAGGGTCAGGGTTAAGGGTTAGTGTCAGAGTTATGGTTAGGGTTGGTATTAGGGTTAGGGTTAGAGTATTAGGGTTAGGGTTAGGGTTAGGGTTTGTGTTAGGGTTAGGGTTAGGGTATTAGGGTTAGGGTTAGTGCATTAGGATTAGGGATATGATACGTATTAGGGTTAGGTTTACGGTAGGGTTAGGGTCAGGGTTTGTGTTAGGGTTAGGGTTCGTATTAATGTTAGGGTTTGTTTTAGGATTAGGGTTAGGGATCGTATTAGAGTTAAATTAGGGTTAGGGTTCGTATTTGTGTTCGTATTAGGGTTAGGGTTAGTGTTAAGGTTTGGATTCGTATTAGGGTTAGGGTTCGTATTAGGGTTAGGGTTTATAGGGTTAGGGTAAGGATTAAGGTAAGGGTTAGGGTAAGGGTTTAAGGGTTAGGGTTAGTGTTCATATTAGGTTTAGGGTTAGAGTTTTAGGGTTCGGGTTAGGGTATTAGGGTTAGGGTTAGTATTAAGGGTTAAGGTTTTAGAGTTAGGGTTAGGATTAGGATTAGGGTATTATGGTTAGGGTTAGGGTAGAGTTAGCGTTATGGTTCATGTTAGGGTTAGGTTATGTTTTATGGTTAGAGCATTAGGGTTAGGGTTGGGTCAGGGTTAGGGTTAGTGTCAGGGTCAGGTTTTGTATTAGGGTTAGGGTTTGTATTAAGGTTAGGGTTAGGGTTCATATTAGGGTTCAGGTTAGGGTTAGGTTTCATATTAGGGTTAGGGTTAGGGTTCGTATTATAGTTATTAGGGTTAGGGTTAGGGTTATGGTTGCGTTAGATTTAGGGTAGGGTTCGTATTAGGGTGAGGGTTAGGGTTCATGTATTGGTTAGGGTTAGGGTTTAGGGATTGGGTTCGTATTAGGGTTAGGGATAGAGATAGGGTTTGTGTTAGGGTTAGGATTAGGGTTAGGTTAGCTTTAGGATTAGGATATTAGGGTTGGGTTGGGTTAGGGTTGGGTTATAGTTAGGGTATTAGAGTTAGGGTTAGGTTAGGGTTCGTATTAGGGTTAGAGTATTAGGGTTAGGGTAAGTGTTAGGGTTCATATTAGGGCTAGGGTTCATATTAGGGTTAGGGTTAGGGCTCGATTTAGGGTTAGCGTTAGGTTTAGGATTCGTATTAGAGATATTAGGGTTATAGTTAGGGTTAGGGTAGCGTTAGAGTTCGGTTTAGGGTTCGTATTAGGGTTAGGGCTTCTTGTTAGGGTTAGGGTTAAGTTATTAGGTTGTTAGGGTTAGGGTTCATATTTGGGTTAGGGTTAGCTTTGGGTCAGGGTTAGGGTCAGGGTCAGGGTCAGGGTTAGTATTAGGTTTAGGGTTCGTATTAGGGTTAGGGTAATAGGGTTACGGTTCATATTAGGGTTAGGGTTCATATTAGGTTTAGCGTTAGGGTTAGAGTTAGTATTAGAGATATTAGGGTTATAGTTAGGGTTAGGGTAGCAATAAAGTTAGGGTTAGTGTTCGTATTAGGGTTAGATTTAGTATTTCTTGTTAGGGTTAGGGTTCGTATTAGGGTTAGGGTTAGGTTAGGGTTAGGCTTAGGGTATTAGGGTTATGGTTAGGGTACTAGGGTTAGAATTAGGATAGTGGTATTAGGGTTAGGGTTTGTGTTAGGGTTGGGGTTTGTGTAAGGGTTAGGATTAGGGTCAGGTTAGGGTTAGGGTTGGGTTAGGGTTAGGGTATTATGATTAGGGTTAGGGTTCGTATTGTGTTTAGGGTTAAGTTTAGGATTAGGGTATTAGGGTTAGGGTTATGGTTAGTGTTAGGGTTAGGTTAGGGTTAGGGTTTGGGTAATAGGGTAAAGGTAAGTGTTAGGGTTAGGTTAGGGTTAGGGTATTAGGGTTAGGGTATTAGGGTTAGAGTATTAGGGTTAGGTTAGGGTTAGTTAGGGTTAGGGTTCGTATTAGGGTTAGGGTTAGGGTTAGTTAGGGTTAGGGTTAGGGTATTTTGGTATTAGCGTTAGGGTTCGTATTAGGGTTCATATTAGGGTTAGGGTTAGGGATAGTGTAAGTATTAGGGTTAGGGTTGGGTCAGGTTTAGGGTTAGGGTCAGGGTTAGGGTTTGTATTAGGGTTCGTGTTAGGGTTAGGGTTTGTATAAGTGTTAGGGTTCGTATTAGGGTTAGTATAAGGGTTAGGGTTAGGCTTATTAGGATTAGGCATAGGGTTAGTTAGGGTTAGGGTTAGGTTTAGGGTATTAGGGTGTTAGGGTTATCGTTCATATTAGGGTTAGCGTTGGGTCAGGATTAGGGTTAGGGTTTGTATTAGGATTATGGTTCGTATTAGGGTTAGGGTTTGGGTTAGGGTTCATATTAGGGTTAGGGTTCGATTTAGGGTTAGCGTTAGGGTTAGGATTCGTATTAGAGATATTAGGGTTATAGTTAGGCTTAGGGTAGCGTTAGAGTTAGGGTTAGGGTTCGTATTAGGGTTAGGGCTTCTTGTTAGGGTTAGGGTTCATATTAGGGTTAGGGTTATAGGGTTAGAATTAGGGTAATGGTATTAGGGTTAGTGTTAGGGTTAGGGTTCGGTTAGGGTTAGGGTTTAGGTAATAGGGTTAGGGTTAGGTTAGGGTATTAGGGTTAAAGTATTAGGGATAGGGTTAGGGTATTAGGGTTAGGGTTAGTTAGGGTTAGTGTTCATATTAGAGTTAGGGTTCGTATTAGGGTAAGGATTCGCATTAGGGTTATGGTTAGGGTAGCATTAGGGTTAGGGTTCTTTAGGGTTAGAGAATTAGGGTATTAGGGTTCATATTAGGGTTAGGGTTTGTATTAGGGTTCATATTTGAGTTAGGGTTAGTGTTCGTATTAGGGTTAGCGATAGGGTTAGGGTTCGTATTAGGGTTAGGGCTTTAGGGTTTTATGGTTAGGTTTAGGGTTATTAGGATTAGTGTTAGGGTTACTTAGGGTTAGGGTTAGAGTATTAGGGTGTTAGGGTTAGGGTTGGGGGTTAGGGTTCATATTAGGGATAGGGTTAGGGTAGCGTTAGGGTTAGGGTTCGTGTTAGGGTATGTTTTAGGGTTAGGGTAAGGGCATTAGGGTGTTAGGGTTAGAGGTTAGGGTTAGGGTTCATATTAGGGATAGGGTTAGGGTAGTGTTAGGGTTAGGGTTCACGTTGGGGTTTCTTTTAGGGTTAGGGTTCGTATTAGAGGTATTAGGGTTATAGTTAGGGCTAGGGTAGCGTTAGAGTTAGGGTTAGGGTTAAGTTAGGGTTCATATTAGGGTTAGGTTTAGGGTTAGGGTTCGTGTTAGGGTTAGGGTTATTGTTGTGGTTAGGGTTAGGGTTAGGTTAGGGTTAGGGTATTAGGGATAGGGTATTAGGGTTAGGTTTTGGGTATTAGGGTTAGGGTTAAGGTTAAGGTTAGCTAGGGTTCGTATTAGGGTTAGGGTACTTATTAGGGTTAGGGTTAGAGTAGCATTAGGGTTAGGGTTCGAGTTAGGGTTAGGGTTTGTGTTAGGGTTAGGGTTTGTGTAAGGGTTAGGGTTAGGTTAGGGTTAGAGTTAGGGTTAGGATTAGGGGTAGGGTTTGGTTAGGGTATTAGGGTTAGGGTTCGTATTAGGGTTAGGGTTAGGGTATTAGGGTTAGGGTTAGGATTTTATGGTTAGGGTTAGGGTTAAGGAATTAGGGTTATGGTATAAGGGTTAGGTTTAGTTAGGGTTAGGGTATTTGGGTATAAGGGTTAGGGTTTGTATTAGGGTTCAGATTAGGGTTAGGGTTAGGATTTGTTATAGGGTTAGGGTTCGGGTTCGTATTAGGGTTAGGGTTACAGTTCAAATTATTGTTATGGTTAGGCTTAGGGTTTTAGGGTTAGGGTTAGCGTTAGGGTTATTAGGATTAGGGATAGTTAGGTTTAGGGTTAGGGTATTAGGGTGTTAGGGTTAGGGGTTAGGGTTCGTATTAGGGTTAGGGTAGTGTTAGGGTTAGGGTTCACATTAGGGTTTGTATTAGGTTTAGGGTTCGTATTAGAAGTATTAGGGTAAAAGTTAGGGTTAGGGTAGCGTTTGAGTTAGGGTTAGGGTTAGGTTAGGGTTAGAGTTGGGGTAGGGTTAGGGTATTAAGGTTAATGTATGGGTTAGCGTTAGGGTAAGGGTTAGGGTTAGGTTTGGGTTAGGGTTCGTATTAGGGTTAGGTTTATGGTTAGGGTATTAGGGTTAGGGTTAGAGTAGTGTTAAGGTTCGTGTTAGGGTTTGTGTTAGGGTTAGGGTATTAGGGTTTGGGTTCAGTTTGTTTCAGGGTTAGGGTCAGGGTTCATTTTAGGGTTAGGGTTTGTATTAGGGTTAGGGTTCATATTAGGGTTAGGGACCGTATTAGGGTTAATGTTAGGGTTTATATTAGAGTTATTAGGGTAGGGTTAGGTTGGGGTTCATGTTAGGGTTAGGGTTCGTGTTAGGGTTTGGGTTCGTATTAAGGTTAGGGTTCGTATTAGGGTTAGGGTAGCGTTAGGGTTAGGGTTCGTATTAGGGTTAGGGTTAGTATAAGGGTTAGGGTTCGTATTAGGGTTGGGGTTCGTATTAGGGTTAGGGTTTGTATAAGTGTTAGGGTTCGTATTAGTGTTAGGGTTAGGGTTTTAGGGTTAGGGTTATTAGGATTAGGCATAGGGTTAGTTAGGGTTAGGGTATTAGGGTGTTAGGGTTAGGTTTCATATTAGGGGTAGCGTTGGGTCAGGGTTAGGGTCAGGGTCAGAGTCAGGGTCAGGGTTTGCATTAGGGTTAGGGTTCGTATTATGGTTAGGGTTTGGGTTCATATTATGGTTAGGGTTAGGGATTGTATTAGGGTTAGCGTTAGGGTTAGGATTCGTATTAGAGATATTAGGGTTATAGTTAGGGTTAGGGTAGCGTTAGAGTTAGGGTTTGTATTAGGGTTAGGGTTTCTTGTTAGGGTTTGGGTTCGTATAAGGGTTAGGGTTAGGGACAGGGTTAGGTTAGGGTTAGCGTATTAGGGTTAGGTATTAGGGTTAGGGTTATATGGTTAGATTAGGGTAATGGTATTAGGGTTAGGGTTAGTGTTAGGGTTAGGGTTCGGTTAGGGTTAGGGTTTGGGTATTAGGGTTAGGGTTAGGGTTAGGTTTAGGGTATTAGGGTTAGAGTATTAGGGATAGGGTTTTAGGGTTAGGGTTAGTTAGGGTTATGTTTAGGGTTCATATTAGAGTTAGGGTTCGTATTAGGGTTAGGATTCGTATTAGGGTTAGGGTTGCATTAGGGTTAGGGTTTGCGTTAGGGTTAGTTAGGGTTAGGGTATTAGGGTATTAGGGTTAGGGTTTGTATTAGGGTTCATTTTAGGGTTAGGGCTAGGGTTAGGGTTCGTATTAGGGTTAGGGCTAAGGTTCGTATTAGGGTTAGTGTTAGGGTTAGGGTTTGTATTAGGATTAGGGTTTTAGGGTGTTAGGTTTAGAGTTATTAGGATTAGGGTTAGGGTTACTTAGGGTTAGGGTTAGAGTATTAGGGGGTTAGGGTTGGGAGTTAGGGTTCATATTAAGGATAGGGTTAGGGTAGCGTTAGGTTTAGGGTTCACGTTAGGGTTAGGGTTTGTTTTAGGGTTAGGGTTCGTATTAGAGGTATTAGGTTTATAGTTAGGGTTAGGGTAGCGTTAGCGTAAGGGTTAGGGTTAGGTTAGGGTTAGGGTTCGTATTAGGGTTAGGTTTAGGGTTCGTGCGTGCGGTGGGGTGAGGCAGGTGAGGCAGAGCCATTCCTGTCATACTAACGTTTGTGCCAGAGTTTTGACTGTATAAAGTATGTGAAAAATAAAAAGAATATGTTTGAAAAATCTTTTTTGCATTATTGTAATAATTTTTATAGCCAAAAATGTGGAGTCAAAAGTCTATGGCAGGTGAGGCAGTGCCTCACCTGCTTATCTCTTCCACACATATCTGATCAAAACTCCAAAAATGTCCTGGAGTTTATACTGCTGCAGCTGTGTATAATGCCCACATGATCCCTTTGGCTCATATATTTTGTGTAAATCTGGCTCTGGTGCTAGCCAGTGCCTCTTGAGCCATTTAGCTCACCGCACGTTAGGGTTAATGTTAGTGTTAGGGTTAGCTTAGGGTTAGGGTATTAGGGTTAGGTTATGGTTAGGGTTAGGGTATTAGGGATAGGGTATTAGTGTTAGGGTATTAGGGTTAGGGTTAAGGTTAGTTAGGGTTAGTGTTCGTATTAGGATTAGGGTTAGGGTTACATAGGGTTAGGGTTTGGGTATTAGTGTGTTAGGGTTAGAGGTTAGGGTTCATATTAGGGATAGGGTTAGGGTAACGTTGGGTTTAGGGTTTTTTTTTAGGGTTAGGGTTCGTATTAGAGGTATTAGGGTTATAGTTATGGTTAAGGTAGCATTAGAGGTAGGGTTAGGTTAGGGTTAGGGTTCGTATTAGGGTTAGGTTTTGGGTTAGGGTTCGTGTTAGGGTTAGGGTATAAGGATTAGGGTTAGGGTTTTAGGGTTAGGGTTAGGGAATTAGGAAATTAGGGTTATGGTATTAGGGTTAGTTAGAGTTAGGGTTAGGGTATTAAGGTATTAGGGTTAGGGTTAGGGTTTGTGTTAGGGTTCAGATTAGGGTTAGGATTTGTATTAGGGTTAGCGTTCGTATTAGTGTTAGGGTTCGTAATAGAATTATGGTTAGTATTTTAGGGTTAGTGTTATTAGGATAAGGGTTAGGGTTATTTAGGGTTTGGGTTAAGTTATTAGGTTGTTAGGGATAGGGTTCATATTAGGGTTAGGGTTTGCTTTGTGTCAGGGTTAGGGTTAGCGTCAGGGTTAGTATTAGGTTTAGGGTTCGGATTAGGGTTAGGGTTTGGGTTACGGTTCATATTAGGGTTAGGGTTCGTATTAGGTTTAGCGTTAGGGTTAGGGTTCGTATTAGAGATATTAGGGTTACAGTTAGGGTTAGGGTAGCAATAGAGTTAGGGTTAGTGTTCGTATTAGGGTTAGGTTTAGTATTTCTTATTAGGGTTAGGGTTCGTATTAGGGTTAGGGTTAGGTTAGGGTTAGCCTTAGGGTATTAGGGTTATGGTTAGGGTACTAGGGTTAGAATTAGGGTAGTGGTATTAGGGTTAGGGTTTGTGTTAGGGTTGGGGTTTGTGTAAGGGTTAGGATTAGGGTTAGGTTAGGGTTAGGGTTAGGGTTGGGTTAGGGTTAGGGTATTATGTTTAGGGTTAGGGTTCGTAGTGTGTATAGGGTAAGGTTTAGGATTCGGGTATTAGGGTTAGGGTTACGGTTAGTGTTAGGGTTAGGTTAGAGTTAGGGTTTGGGTAATAGTGTAAAGGTAAGTGTTAGGGTTAGGTTAGGGTTAGGTTATTAGGGTTAGGGTATTAGGGTTAGAGTATTAGGGTTAGGTTAGGGTAGCGTTAGGGTTAGGGTTCGTATTAGGGTTAGGGTTAGTTAGGGTTAGGGTTCATATTACAGTTAGGGTTTGTATTAGGGTTAGGATTCGTATTAGGGTTATGGGTAGGGTAACAGTAGGGTTAGGGTTTGTTAGGGTAAGAGAATTAGGGTATTAGGGTTCTTATTAGGGTTAGGGTCAGGGTTTGTATTAGGGTTCATATTAGGGTTAGGGTTCGTATTAGGGTTAGGGCTAGGGTTCATATTAGGGTTAGCGATAGGGTTAGGGTTCGTATTAGGGTTAGGGTTTTAGGGTTTTAGGGTTTGGTTCAGGGTTATTAGGATTAGGGTTAGAGTATTAGGGTGTTAGGGTTAGGGTGTTAGGGTTCATATTAGGGATAGGGTTAGGGTAGCGTTAGGGTTACGGTTCGTGTTAGGGTTAGGGTTTGTTTTAGGGTTAGGGTTAGGGCATTAGGGTGTTAGGGTTAGAGGTTAGGGTTAGGGTTCATATTAGGGATAGGGTTAGGGTAGTGTTAGGGTTAGGGTTCACGTTGGGGTTTCTTTTAGGGTTAGGGTTCGTATTAGAGGTATTAGGGTTATAGTTAGGGTTAGGGTAGCGTTAGAGTTAGGGTTAGGGTTAGGTTAGGGTTCGTATTAGGGTTAGGTTTAGGGTTAGGGTTCGTGTTAGGGTTGGGTTATTGTTGGGGTTAGGGTTAGGTTAGGGTTAGGGTTAGGGTATTAGGGATAGGGTATTGGGGTTAGGGTTAGGGTATTAGGGTTAGGGTTAAGGTTAAGGTTAGATAGGGGTCGTATTAGGGTTAGGGTACATATTAGGGTTAGGGTTAGAGTAGCATTAGGGTTAGGTTTCGTGTTAGGGTTAGGGTTTGGGATAGGGTTAGGGTTAGGGGTAGGGTTTGGTTAGGATATTAGAGTTAGGGTTCGTATTAGGGTTAGGGTTAGGGTATTAGGGTTAGGGTTAGGATTATATATTTAGGATTTTATAGTTAGTGTAAGGGTTAAGGAATTAGGGTTATGGTATAAGGGTTAGGTTTAGTTAGGGTTAAGGTATTTGGGTATAAGGGTTAGGGTTTGTATTAGGGTTCAGATTAGGGTTAGGGTTAGGATTTTTATTAGGGTTAGGGTTAGGGTTCGTATTAGGGTTAGGGTTACATTTCATATTATTGTTATGGTTAGGCTTAGGGCTTTAGGGTTAGGGTCAGAATTAGGGTTATTAGGATTAGGGATACTTAGGTTTAGGGTTAGGGTATTAGGGTGTTAGGGTTAGGGGTTAGGGTTCGTGTTAGGGTTAGGGTAGTGTTAGGGTTAGGGTTCACATTAGGGTTTGTATTAGGGTTAGGGTTCGTATTAGAAGTATTAGGGTAATAGTTAGGGTTAGGGTAGCGTTTGAGTTAGGGTTAGGGTTAGGTTAGGGATAGGGTAAGGATTAGGGTTAGAGTTGGGGTAGGGTTAGGGTATTAAGGTTAATGTATGGGTTAGTGTTAGGGTAAGGGTTAGGGTTAGGTTTGGGTTAGGGTTAGGGTTCGTATTAGGGTTAGGTTTATGGTTAGGGTATTAGGGTTAGGGTTAGAGTAGTGTTAGGGTTCATGTTAGGGTTTGTGTTAGGGTTAGGGTATTAGGGTTTGTGTTCAGTTTGTTTCAGGGTTAGGGTCAGGGTTCATTTTAGGGTTAGGGTTTTTATTAGGGTTAGGGTTCGTATTAGGGTTAATGTACGTATTAGGGTTAGAGACCGTATTAGGGTTAATGTTAGGGTTTGTATTAGAGTTATTAGGGTTAGGGTTAGGTTAGGGTTCATGTTAGGGTTAGGGTTCGTGTTAGGGTTTGGGTTCGTATTAAGGTTAGGGTATGTATTAGGGTTAGGGTAGCGTTAGGGTTAGGGTTCGTATTAGGGTTAGGGTAAGTATAAGGGTTAGGGTTCGTATTAGGGTTGGCGTTCGTATTAGGGTTAGGGTTTGTATAAGTGTTATGTTCCGTATTAGTGTTAGGGTTAGGGTTTTAGTGTTACGGTTATTAGGATTAGGCATAGGGTTAGTTAGGGTTAGGGTTAGGTTTAGCGTATTAGGGTGTTAGGGTTAGGGTTCATATTAGGGTTAGCGTTGGGTCAGGGTTAGGGTTAGGGTCAGGGTCAGAGTCAGGGTCAGGGTTTGTATTAGGGTTAGGGTTCGTATTATGGTTAGGGTTTGGGTTAGGGTTCATATTATGGTTAGGGTTAGGGTTTGTATTAGGGTTAGCATTAGGGTTAGGATTCGTATTAGAGATATTAGGGTTATAGTTAGGGTTAGGGTAGCGTTAGAGTAAGGGTTTGTATTAGGGTTAGGGTTTCTTGTTAGGGTTAGGGTTCGTATAAGGGTTAGGATTAGGGATAGGGTTAGGTTAGGGTTAGGGTATTAGGGTTAGGTATTAGGGTTAGGGTTATATGGTTAGATTAGCGTAATGGTATTAGGGTTAGGGTAGTGTTAGGGTTAGGGTTAGGGTTTGGATATTAGGGTTAGGGTTAGGGTTAGGTTTAGGGTGTTAGGGTTAGAGTATTAGGGATAGGGTTTTAGGGTTAGGGTTAGTTAGGGTTATGTTTAGGGTTCATATTAGAGTTAGGGTTCGTATTAGGGTTAGGATTTGTATTAGGGTTAGGGTTGCATTAGGGTTAGGGTTCGCGATAGGGTTAGGGTTAGTTAGGGTTAGGGTATTAGGGTATTAGGGTTAGGGTTTGTATTAGGGTTCATTTTAGGGTTAGGGCTAGGGTTCGTATTAGGGTTAGGGCAAAGGTTCTTATTAGGGATAGCGTTAGGGTTAGGGTTCGTATTAGGATTAGGGTTTTAGGGTGTTAGGTTTAGGGTTATTAGGATTAGGGTTAGGGTTACTTAGGGTTAGGGTTAGAGTATTAGGGGGTTAAGGTTGGGAGTTAGGGTTCATATTAAGGATAGGGTTAGGGTAGCGTTAGTTTTAGGGTTAACGTTAGGGTTAGGGTTTGTTTTAGGGTTAGGGTTCGTATTAGAGGTTTTAGTGTTATAGTTAGGGTTAGGGTAGCGTTAGCGTAAGGGTTAGGGTTAGGTTAGGGTTCGTATTAGGGTTAGGTTTAGGGTTAGGGTTCGTGCGTGCGGTGGGGTGAGGCAGGTGAGGCAGAGCCATTCCTGTCATACTAACGTTTGTGCCAGAGTTTTGACTGTATAAAGTATGTGAAAAATAAAAAGAATATGTTTGAAAAATCTTTTTTACATTATTGTAATAATTTTTATAGCCAAAAATGTGGAGTCAAAAGTCTATGGCAGGTGAGGCAGTGCCTCACCTGCTTATCTCTTCCGCACATATCTGATCAAAACTCCAAAAATTTCCTGGAGTTTATACTGCTGCAGCTGTGTATAATGCCCACATGATCCCTTTGGCTCATATATTTTGTGTAAATCTGGCTCTGGTGCTAGCCAGTGCCTCTTGAGCCATTTAGCTCACCGCACATCCCTGCGTGTTAGGGTTAATGTTAGTGTTAGGGTTAGGTTAGGGTTAGGGTATTAGGGTTAGGTTATGGTTAGGGTTAGGGTATTAGGGATAGGGTATTAGTGTTAGGGTATTAGGGTTAGGGTTAAGGTTAGTTAGGGTTAGTGTTCGTATTAGGATTAGGGTTAGGGTTACATAGGGTTAGGGTTTGGGTATTAGTGTGTTAGGGTTAGAGGTTAGGGTTCATATTAGGGATAGGGTTAGGGTAGCATTGGGTTTAGGTTTTTTTTTAGGGTTAGGGTTCGTATTAGAGGTATTAGGGTTATAGTTATGGTTAAGGTAGCATTAGAGGTAGGGTTAGGTTAAGGTTAGGGTTCGTATTAGGGTTAGGTTTTGGGTTAGGGTTCGCGTTAGGGTTAGGGTTAGGGTATAAGGATTAGGGTTAGGGTTTTAGGGTTAGGGTTAGGGAATTAGGAAATTAGGGTTATGGTATTAGGGTTAGTTAGAGTTAGGGTTAGGGTATTACGGTATTAGTGTTAGGGTATTAGGGTTAGGGTTAAGGTTAGTTAGGGTTAGTGTTCATATTAGGATTAGGGTTAGGGTTACATAGGGTTAGGGTTTGGGTATTAGTGTTTTAGGGTTAGAGGTTAGGGTTCATATTAGGGATAGGGTTAGGTAGCGTTAAGTTTAGGGTTTTTTTAGGGTTAGGGTTCGTATTAGAGGTATTAGGGTTATAGTTATGGTTAAGGTAGCATTAGAGGTAGGGTTAGGTTAGGGTTCGTATTAGGGTTAGGTTTTAGGTTAGGGTTCGTGTTAGGGTTAGTGTTAGGGTTAGGATTTGGTTAGGGTATTAGGGTTAGGGCTTGTATTAGGGTTAGGGTTAGGGTATAAGGATTAGGGTTAGGGTTTTAGGGTTAGGGTTAGGGAATTAGGAAATTAGGGTTATGGTATTAGGGTTAATTAGAGTTAGGGTTAGGGTATTACGGTATTAGGGTTAGGGTTAGGGTTTGTGTTAGGGTTCAGATTAGGGTTAGGGTTAGGATTTGTATTAGGGTTAGGGTTCGTATTAGTGTTAGGGTTCGTAATAGGATTATAGTTAGTGTTTTAGGGTTAGGGTTAGTGTTATTAGGATAAGGGTTAGGGTTATTTAGGGTTAGGGTTTGCTTTGGGTCAGGGTTAGGGTTAGTGTCAGGGTTAGTATTAGGTTTAGGGTTCGTATTAGGGTTAGGGTTTGGGTTACAGTTCATATTAGGGTTAGGGTTCATATCAGGTTTAGCGTTAGGGTTTAGTATTTCTTGTTAGGGTTAGGGTTCGTATTAGGGTTAGGGTTAGGTTAGGGTTAGGCTTAGGGTATTAGGGTTATAGTTAGGGTACTAGGGTTAGAATTAGGGTAGTGGTATTAGGGTTAGGGTTGGGGTTTGTGTAAGGGTTAGGATTAGGGTTAGGTTAGGGTTAGGGTTGGGTTAGGGTTAGGGTATTATGATTATGGCTAGGGTTCGTATTGTGTTTAGGGTTAGGTTTAGGATTAGGGTATTAGGGTTAGGGTTATGGTTAGTGTTAGGGTTAGGTTAGGGTTAGGGTTTGGGTAATAGAGTAAAGGTAAGTGTAAGGGTTAGGTTAGGGTTAGGGTTAGGGTATTAGGGTTAGAGTATTAGGGTTAGGTTAGGGTTAGTTAGGGTTAGGGATCGTATTAGGGTTAGGGTTAGTTAGGGTTAGAGTTAGGGTATTTTGGTATTAGGGTTCGTATTAGGGTTCATATTAGGGTAAGGGTTAGGGATAGGGTTCGTATTAGGGTTAGGGTTGGGTCAGGTTTAGGGTTAGGGTCAGGGTTAGGGTTCGTATTAGGGTTAGGGTGCGTATTAGGGTTAGGGTTAGTGTTAAAGTAGTGTTAGAGTTAGGGTTAGGGTTCGTATTAGGGTTCGTATTAGGGTAAGGGTTTGTGTTAGGGTTAGGTTTTGAGTTAGTTTAGGGTTAGGGTTAGGATTATAGTATTTTGGTTAGGGTGTTAGGGTTAGGGTTAGGTTAGGTTAGGTTAGGGTTAGGTTAGGGTTAGGGTATTAGGGTTAGGGTTAGGTTAAGGTTAGGGTTAGGGTATTAGGGTTAGGGTATTAGGGTTAGAATTAGGGTTATGGTATTAGGGTTAGGGTTTGTTAGGGTTATGGTATTAGGGTTAGAGTATTAGGGTTCGTATTAGGGTTCGTATTATGGTTAGGGTTCGTATTAGGGATAGGGTTAGGGTTTGTATAAGTGTTAGGGTTTGAATTAGGGTTAGGGTTTTAGGGTTAGGGTTATTAGGATTAGGCATAGGGTTAGTTAGGGTTAGGGTTAGGTTTAGGGTATTAGGGTGTTAGGGTTAGTGTTCATATTAGGGTTAGCATTGGGTCAGGGTTAGGGTTTGGGTCAGGGTTTGTATTAGGATTATGGTTCTTATTAGGATTAGGGTTCGTATTAGGGTTAGCGTTAGGGTTAGGATTAGTATTATAGATATTAGGGTTATAGGTAGGGTTAGGGTAGCGTTAGAGTTTGGATTCGTATTAGGGATAGGGTTTCTTGTTAGGGTTAGGGTTCGTATTAGGGTTAGGGTTAGGTTAGGGTTAGGGTATTAGGGTTAGGGTTATAGGGTTAGAATTAGGGTAATGGTATTAGGGTTAGTGTTTAGGTTAGGGTTCGGTTAGGGTTAGGGTTTGGGCATTAGGGTTAGGGTTAGGTTAGGGTATTAGGGTTAGAGTATTAGGGATAGGGTTAGGGTATTAGGGTTAGGGTTAGAGTATTAGGGTTAGGTTAGGGTTAGTTAGGGTTAGGGATCGTATTAGGGTTAGGGTTAGTTAGGGTTAGAGTTAGGGTATTTTGGTATTAGGGTTAGGGTTCGTATTAGGGTTCATATTAGGGTAAGGGTTAGGGATAGGGTTCGTATTAGGGTTAGGGTTGGGTCAGGTTTAGGGTTAGGGTCAGGGTTAGGGTTCGTATTAGGGTTAGGGTGCGTATTAGGGTTAGGGTTAGTGTTAAAGTAGTGTTAGAGTTAGGGTTAGGGTTCGTATTAGGGTTCGTATTAGGGTAAGGGTTTGTGTTAGGGTTAGGTTTTGAGTTAGTTTAGGGTTAGGGTTAGGATTATAGTATTTTGGTTAGGGTTAGGGTGTTAGGGTTAGGGTTAGGTTAGGTTAGGTTAGGGTTAGGTTAGGGTTAGGGTATTAGGGTTAGGGTTAGGTTAAGGTTAGGGTTAGGGTATTAGGGTTAGGGTATTAGGGTTAGAATTAGGGTTATGGTATTAGGGTTAGGGTTTGTTAGGGTTATGGTATTAGGGTTAGAGTATTAGGGTTCGTATTAGGGTTCGTATTATGGTTAGGGTTCGTATTAGGGATAGGGTTAGGGTTTGTATAAGTGTTAGGGTTTGAATTAGGGTTAGGGTTTTAGGGTTAGGGTTATTAGGATTAGGCATAGGGTTAGTTAGGGTTAGGGTTAGGTTTAGGGTATTAGGGTGTTAGGGTTAGTGTTCATATTAGGGTTAGCATTGGGTCAGGGTTAGGGTTTGGGTCAGGGTTTGTATTAGGATTATGGTTCTTATTAGGATTAGGGTTCGTATTAGGGTTAGCGTTAGGGTTAGGATTAGTATTATAGATATTAGGGTTATAGGTAGGGTTAGGGTAGCGTTAGAGTTTGGATTCGTATTAGGGATAGGGTTTCTTGTTAGGGTTAGGGTTCGTATTAGGGTTAGGGTTAGGTTAGGGTATTAGGGTTAGGGTTATAGGGTTAGAATTAGGGTAATGGTATTAGGGTTAGTGTTTAGGTTAGGGTTCGGTTAGGGTTAGGGTTTGGGCATTAGGGTTAGGGTTAGGTTAGGGTATTAGGGTTAGAGTATTAGGGATAGGGTTAGGGTATTAGGGTTAGGGTTAGTTAGGGTTAGGGTTCATATTAGAGTTAGGGTTCGTATTAGGGTTAGGATTCGTATTAGGGTTAGGGTTAGGGTAGCATTAGGGTTAGGGTTAGTTAGGGTTAGGGTATTAGGGTATTAGGGTTAGGGTTTTTATTAGGGTTCATATTAGGGTTAGGGTTCGTATTAGGGTTTGGGCTTGGGTTCGTATTAGGGAAAGCGATAGGGTAAGGGTTCGTATTAGGGTTAGGGTTACAAAGGGTTAGGGTTAGAGTATTAGGGTTAGGGTTCGTATTAGGGATAGGGTTGGGGTAGTGTTAGGGTTCACATTAGGGTTTACTTTTAGGGTTCGTATTAGAGGTATTAGGGTTATAGTTAGGGTTAGTGTAGCGTAAGAGTTATGGTTAGGGTTAGGTTAGTGTTTGTATTAGGGTTAGGTTTAGGGTTAGAGTTCGTGTTTTTGTTATGGTTATTGTTAGGGTTCGTATTAGGGTTAGGGTTCGTATTAGGGTTAGGGTCAGTGTTTTAGGGTTTAATGGTAGGGTTAGGGTTATTAGGATTAGAGTTAGGGTTAGCGTAGTGTTAGGGTTAGGGTTCGTGTTAGGGTTAGTGTTAGAGTTAGGGTTTGTGTTAGAGTTAGGGTTAAGTTAGGGTAAGGATTAGGGTTACGGTTAGGGTTTGGTTAGGGTTAGGGTTATGGTATTAAAGTTAGGGTTAGGTTATGGTTAGGGTTAGTATTAGGGTTAGGGTTAGGATTACGGTATTAGGGTTAGGGTTAGGGTTAGTATTAGGGTTAGGTTAGGGTTAGGGTTAGGATTAGGGTTTCATTTAGGGTTTGGTTAGGGTTATGGTATTAAGGTTAGGGTTAGGTTAGGGTTTGAGTTCGTATTAGGGTTAGGGTAAGGGTTAGGATTAGGGGGCGTATTAGGGTTAGGGTTAGTGTTAGGTTTAGGTTAGGGTTAGGGTCAGGGTATTAGGGTTAGTTAGCGATAGGATTCATATTAGGGTTAGGGTTCGTATTAGGGTTCGTATTAGAGTTAGGGTTAGGGTTCGTGTTAGGGGTAGGGTTCATATTAGGGTTAGGGTTAGAGTTAGGTTAGGGTTAGTGTATTAGGGTTAGGGTAATAGGGTTATTGTTAGGGTTAGGATATTAGGGTTAGGGTTAGTTAGGGTTAGGGTTCGTATTAAGGTTAGGGTTAGCATTTTAGGGTTAGGGTTAGGGTATTAGTGTTAGAATTAGAATTTATGGTATTAGGTTTAGGGTTCGTGTTAGGGTTAGAGTTAGGGTTCGTGTTAGTGTTAGGGTTTGTGTAAGGGTTAGGGATAGGTTAGGGTTAGGATTAGGGTTGCGGTTAGGGTTTGTATTAGGGTTAGAGTAGTGTTAGGGGTAGGGTTCAAGTTAGGGTTAGTGTTAGAATTAGGGTTTGTGTTAGAGTTAGGGTTAGATTAGGGTTAGGGTTATGGTATTAAGGTTAGGGTTAGGGTTAGGTTATGGTTATGGTTCGTATTAGGGTTAGGGTTAGGATTAGGGGGTATTAGGGTTAGGGTTAGTGTTAGGGTTAGGATTAGGGTTACAGTTAGGGTTTGGTTAGGGTTAGGGTTATGGTATTAAGGTTAGGGTTAGGGTTAGGGTAAGGATTAGGGTGTATTAGGTTTAGGGTTAGGATTAGGGTTAGGTTAGGGTTAGGGTCAGGGTATTAGGGTTAGTTAGGGTTCATATTAGGGTTAAGGTTCGTATTAGGGTTCGTATTAGAGTTAGGGTTAGGGTTCGTGTTAGGGGTAGGGTTCATATTAGGGTTAGGTTTAGAGTTAGGTTAGGGTTAGTGTATTAGGGTTAGGGTAATAGGGTTAGCGTTAGGGTTAGGATATGAGGGTTATGGTTAGTTAGGGTTCGTATTAAGGTTAGGGTTAGCATTTTAGGGTTAGGATTAGGGTATTAGGGTTAGAATTAGAATTTATGGTATTTGGGTTAGGGTTCGTGTTAGAGTTAGGGTTAGGGTGTTAGGGTAAGTGTTAGAATTAGGATAGTGTTAGGGTTAAGGTTCGTATTAGGGTTAGGGTTCGTGTTAGGGTTAGGGTTTGGTATAGGGTATTAGGGTTAGGGTTAGTGTTAGGGTTAGAATTAGGTTAGTGTTAGGGTTAAGGTGCGTATTAGGGTTAGGGTTCGTGTTAGGATTAGGGTTAGGTTTAGGGTATTAGGGTTAGGGTTTCGGGTATTAGGGTTAGGGTTAGTTTAGGGTTAATGTTATGGTATTAGGGATAATGTATTAGGCTTAAGGTATTATGCTATTAGGGTTAGTGTTCATATTAGGGTTAGGCGTAGGGATCGTATTAGGGTTAGGGTTTGTATTATGGTTAGGGTTAGGGTAGCATTAGGGTTAGGGTTTGCATAATGGTTAGGATTAGGGTTAGTTAGGGCTAGGGTTAGTGTTAGGGTTAGGTTAGGGTTAGGGTTAGGGTATTAGGGTTAGGGTATTAGGGTTAGAGTATTAGGGTTAGGTTAGGGTTAGTTAGGGTTAGGGTTCGTATTAGGGTTAGGGTTAGTTAGGGTTAGGGTATTTTGGTATTAGGGTTAGGGTTCGTATTAGGGTTCATATTAGGGTTAGGGTTAGGGATAGTGTAAGTATTAGGGTTAGGGTTGGGTCAGGTTTAGGGTTAGGGTCAGGGTTAGGGTTTGTATTAGGGTTCGTGTTAGGGTTAGGGTTTGTATAAGTGTTAGGGTTCGTATTAGGGTTAGTATAAGGGTTAGGGTTAGGCTTATTAGGATTAGGCATAGGGTTAGTTAGGGTTAGGGTTAGGTTTAGGGTATTAGGGTGTTAGGGTTATCGTTCATATTAGGGTTAGCGTTGGGTCAGGGTTAGGGTTAGGGTTTGTATTAGGATTATGGTTCGTATTAGGGTTAGGGTTTGGGTTAGGGTTCATATTAGGGTTAGGGTTCGATTTAGGGTTAGCGTTAGGGTTAGGATTCGTATTAGAGATATTAGGGTTATAGTTAGGCTTAGGGTAGCGTTAGAGTTAGGGTTAGGGTTCGTATTAGGGTTAGGGCTTCTTGTTAGGGTTAGGGTTCATATTAGGGTTAGGGTTATAGGGTTAGAATTAGGGTAATGGTATTAGGGTTAGGGTTCGGTTAGGGTTAGGGTTTAGGTAATAGGGTTAGGGTTAGGGTTAGGTTAGGGTATTAGGGTTAAAGTATTAGGGATAGGGTTAGGGTATTAGGGTTAGGGTTAGTTAGTGTTAGTGTTCATATTAGAGTTAGGGTTCGTATTAGGGTAAGGATTCGTATTAGGGTTATGGTTAGGGTAGCATTAGGGTTAGGATTTTTTAGGGTTAGAGAATTAGGGTATTAGGGTTCATATTAGGGTTAGGGTTTGTATTAGGGTTCATATTTGGGTTAGGGTTAGTGTTCGTATTAGGGTTAGCGATAGGGTTAGGGTTCGTATTAGGGTTAGGGCTTTAGGGTTTTAGGGTTAGGTTTAGGGTTATTAGGATTAGTGTTAGGGTTACTTAGGGTTAGGGTTAGAGTATTAGGGTGTTAGGGTTAGGGTTGGGGGTTAGGGTTCATATTAGGGATAGGGTTAGGGTAGCGTTAGGGTTAGGGTTCGTGTTAGGGTATGTTTTAGGGTTAGGGTTAGGGCATTAGGGTGTTAGGGTTAGAGGTTAGGGTTCATATTAGGGAAAGGGTTAGGGTAGTGTTAGGGTTAGGGTTCACGTTGGGGTTTCTTTTAGGGTTAGGGTTCGTATTAGAGGTATTAGGGTTATAGTTAGGGCTAGGGTAGCGTTAGAGTTAGGGTTAGGGTTAAGTTAGGGTTCATATTAGGGTTAGGTTTAGGGTTAGGGTTCGTGTTAGGGTTATTGTTGTGGTTAGGGTTAGGGTTAGGTTAGGGTTAGGGTATTAGGGATAGGGTATTAGGGTTAGGGTTAGGGTATTAGGGTTAGGGTTAAGGTTAAGGTTAGATAGGGTTCGTATTAGGGTTAGGGTACTTATTAGGGTTAGGGTTAGAGTAGCATTAGGGTTAGGGTTCGAGTTAGGGTTAGGGTTTGTGTTAGGGTTAGGGTTTGTGTAAGGGTTAGGGTTAGGTTAGGGTTAGAGTTAGGGTTAGGATTAGGGGTAGGGTTTGGTTAGGGTATTAGGGTTAGGGTTCGTATTAGGGTTAGGGTTAGGGTATTAGGGTTAGGGTTAGGATTTTATGGTTAGGGTTAGGGTTAAGGAATTAGGGTTATGGTATAAGGGTTAGGTTTAGTTAGGGTTAGGGTATTTGGGTATAAGGGTTAGGGTTTGTATTAGGGTTCAGATTAGGGTTAGGGTTAGGATTTGTTATAGGGTTAGGGTTCGGGTTCGTATTAGGGTTAGCGTTACAGTTCAAATTATTGTTATGGTTAGGCTTAGGGTTTTAGGGTTAGGGTTAGCGTTAGGGTTATTAGGATTAGGGATAGTTAGGTTTAGGGTTAGGGTATTAGGGTGTTAGGGTTAGGGTTCGTATTAGGGTTAGGGTAGTGTTAGGGTTAGGGTTCACATTAGGGTTTGTATTAGGTTTAGGGTTCGTATTAGAAGTATTAGGGTAAAAGTTAGGGTTAGGGTAGCGTTTGAGTTAGGGTTAGGGTTAGGTTAGGGTTAGAGTTGGGGTAGGGTTAGGGTATTAAGGTTAATGTATGGGTTAGTGTTAGGGTAAGGGTTAGGGTTAGGTTTGGGTTAGGGTTCGTATTAGGGTTAGGTTTATGATTAGGGTATTAGGGTTAGGGTTAGAGTAGTGTTAAGGTTCGTGTTAGGGTTTGTGTTAGGGTTAGGGTATTAGGGTTTGGGTTCAGTTTGTTTCAGGGTTAGGGTCAGGGTTCATTTTAGGGTTAGGGTTTGTATTAGGGTTAGGGTTCATATTAGGGTTAGGGACCGTATTAGGGTTAATGTTAGGGTTTATATTAGAGTTATTAGGGTAGGGTTAGGTTGGGGTTCATGTTAGGGTTAGGGTTCGTGTTAGGGTTTGGGTTCGTATTAAGGTTAGGGTTCGTATTAGGGTTAGGGTAGCGTTAGGGTTAGGGTTCGTATTAGGGTTAGGGTTAGTATAAGGGTTAGGGTACGTATTAGGGTTGGGGTTCGTATTAGGGTTAGGGTTTGTATAAGTGTTAGGGTTCGTATTAGTGTTAGGGTTAGGGTTTTAGGGTTAGGGTTATTAGGATTAGGCATAGGGTTAGTTAGGGTTAGGGTATTAGGGTGTTAGGGTTAGGTTTCATATTAGGGTTAGCGTTGGGTCAGGGTTAGGGTCAGGGTCAGAGTCAGGGTCAGGGTTTGTATTAGGGTTAGGGTTCGTATTATGGTTAGGGTTTGGGTTAGGGTTCATATTATGGTTAGGGTTAGGGTTTGTATTAGGGTTAGCGTTAGGGTTAGGATTCGTATTAGAGATATTAGGGTTATAGTTAGGGTTAGGGTAGCGTTAGAGTTAGGGTTTGTATTAGGGTTAGGGTTTCTTGTTAGGGTTTGGGTTCGTATAAGGGTTAGGGTTAGGGACAGGGTTAGGTTAGGGTTAGCGTATTAGGGTTAGGTATTAGGGTTAGGGTTATATGGTTAGATTAGGGTAATGGTATTAGGGTTAGGGTTAGTGTTAGGGTTCGGTTAGGGTTAGGGTTTGGGTATTAGGGTTAGGGTTAGGGTTAGGTTTAGGGTATTAGGGTTAAAGTATTAGGGATAGGGTTTTAGGGTTAGGGTTAGTTAGGGTTATGTTTAGGGTTCATATTAGAGTTAGGGTTCGTATTAGGGTTAGGATTCGTATTAGGGTTAGGGTTCGCGTTAGGGTTAGTTAGGGTTAGGGTATTAGGGTATTAGGGTTAGGGTTTGTATTAGGGTTCATTTTAGGGTTAGGGCTAGGGTTAGGGTTCGTATTAGGGTTAGGGCTAAGGTTCGTATTAGGGTTAGTGTTAGGGTTAGGGTTCGTATTAGGATTAGGGTTTTAGGGTGTTAGGTTTAGAGTTATTAGGATTAGGGTTAGGGTTACTTAGGGTTAGGGTTAGAGTATTAGGGGGTTAGGGTTGGGAGTTAGGGTTCATATTAAGGATAGGGTTAGGGTAGCGTTAGGTTTAGGGTTCACGTTAGGGTTAGGGTTTGTTTTAGGGTTAGGGTTCGTATTAGAGGTATTAGGTTTATAGTTAGGGTTAGGGTAGCGTTAGCGTAAGGGTTAGGGTTAGGTTAGGGTTAGGGTTCGTATTAGGGTTAGGTTTAGGGTTAGGGTTCGTGCGTGCGGTGGGGTGAGGCAGGTGAGGCAGAGCCATTCCTGTCATACTAACGTTTGTGCCAGAGTTTTGACTGTATAAAGTATGTGAAAAATAAAAAGAATATGTTTGAAAAATCTTTTTTGCATTATTGTAATAATTTTTATAGCCAAAAATGTGGAGTCAAAAGTCAAAAGTCTATGGCAGGTGAGGCAGTGCCTCACCTGCTTATCTCTTCCACACATATCTGATCAAAACTCCAAAAATGTCCTGGAGTTTATACTGCTGCAGCTGTGTATAATGCCCACATGATCCCTTTGGCTCATATATTTTGTGTAAATCTGGCTCTGGTGCTAGCCAGTGCCTCTTGAGCCATTTAGCTCACCGCACGTCCCTGCGTGTTAGGGTTAATGTTAGTGTTAGGGTTAGCTTAGGGTTAGGGTATTAGGGTTAGGTTATGGTTAGGGTTAGGGTATTAGGGATAGGGTATTAGTGTTAGGGTATTAGGGTTAGGGTTAAGGTTAGTTAGGGTTAGTGTTCGTATTAGGATTAGGGTTAGGGTTACATAGGGTTAGGGTTTGGGTATTAGTGTGTTAGGGTTAGAGGTTAGGGTTCATATTAGGGATAGGGTTAGGGTAGCGTTGGGTTTAGGGTTTTTTTTAGGGTTAGGGTTCATATTAGAGGTATTAGGGTTATAGTTATGGTTAAGGTAGCACTAGAGGTAGGGTTAGGTTAGGGTTCGTATTAGGGTTAGGTTTTGGGTTAGGGTTCGTGTTAGGGTTAGGGTATAAGGATTAGGGTTAGGGTTTTAGGGTTAGGGTTAGGGAATTAGGAAATTAGGGTTATGGTATTAGGGTTAGTTAGAGTTAGGGTTAGGGTATTAAGGTATTAGGGTTAGGGTTAGGGTTTGTGTTAGGGTTCAGATTAGGGTTAGGATTTGTATTAGGGTTAGCGTTCGTATTAGTGTTAGGGTTCTTAATAGAATTATGGTTAGTATTTTAGGGTTAGGGTTAGTGTTATTAGGATAAGGGTTAGGGTTATTTAGGGTTTGGGTTAAGTTATTAGGTTGTTAGGGATAGGGTTCATATTAGGGTTAGGGTTTGCTTTGTGTCAGGGTTAGGGTTAGCGTCAGGGTTAGTATTAGGTTTAGGGTTCGGATTAGGGTTAGGGTTTTGGTTACGGTTCATATTAGGGTTAGGGTTCGTATTAGGTTTAGCGTTAGGGTTAGGGTTCGTATTAGAGATATTAGGGTTACAGTTAGGGTTAGGGTAGCAATAGAGTTAGGGTTAGTGTTCGTATTAGGGTTAGGTTTAGTATTTCTTATTAGGGTTAGGGTTCGTATTAGGGTTAGGGTTAGGGTTAGGTTAGGGTTAGCCTTAGGGTATTAGGGTTATGGTTAGGGTACTAG